>NW_019154136.1:8139051-8331236 GCF_002288905.1 Enhydra lutris kenyoni | reverse complement strand
CAGGTGCATGCCATCTGAGCACCTATTAGTCTGAGCACCTGTTAACCGCAGGAGAGCCCGGGAGAGGAACAGGTGCATGCCATCTGAGCACCTATTAGTCTGAGCACCTGTTAACCGCAGAGAGCCCGGGAGAGGAGCAGGTGCATGCCATCTGAGCACCTATTAGTCTGAGCACCTGTTAACCGCAGGCGAGCCTGGGAGAGGGGCAGGTGTGCTGTCTGAGCAGCTGTCTGTTCACCCCCCAAGTGCAAGTGCCAAGCTAACAGCTGAGTACGGGGCTCAGGCACTCAGGCTGTGGTCCGGCCAGCGGACAGGGGGAGTCAGCAGCACACAGATGGTGGCCGAGTCCATGCGACTCAGGGATGTGACTCAGGGACAGCCCTGTCTCCCACTTCCCCTTCCTTCCTTCTCCCCCATGGGAGGAGTGTGACCTCTCTGCACGCTCGGTGCTCTTTCTGGTCTCGGCGCTCACACGCACTCCACACTCATACGGGCTGATGCCTGTGCCTCAGGGGCCCACGGCGCCCTCCCCGCTCTTCCCGGCTCTCCTTTCCCACCACCACCTTCGTGTCTTCTGCGTCCACGGTTCCCCACGGCTCCGTGTGCAACGGATGGAGGCTCCTGTGATCCTGTGGACATGGTTATCTTCCAAACTCAGCATGAGGCAAAGCTCGGAATGCATCTAGTGTTGCAGTAATGTGTGTGCACATGTGTGTCCATGCATATGCATGTCTTTGTGTGTGCTTGTGTGAGTGTGTGTGTGTATACATGGGTGTGTGCGTGTGTGCGCGCATGTGTGGGGTGTGTGTGCATGCACAAGCACATGTACATGAACGCATGACACACAAACTAGATGTGCCCTCCTGGTGTGTGCACCGTGCACACTCTGTAGCGCACCTGTGTTCCTCACATAAGGGTATAGCACAGTAGGCATCCCCATCACTAGACACAGTCATGGAATTCGTAGCCATGCACTTCCGGGAGAGGAGTGGATGGATGACAGGACTGAAAAGAATCAGCGTAAGTAAGTTGCTAAACATATAGAAAAGTTTCTATGAGAAGTTTCAGGTAAAAGTTGTGTTATGCCCCGAGTCATACCGAGAAATCATAGACGGTTTCAAATACATTTAATCTCCAAAGAGCTGGTTTCTCAAGCAGCTAGGAAGCTCTGTTTCTAGAACCTTTTTGAAGGCCTCATTTCAAACAGCTGCTCGTTCGATCCCATGTTTCGCAGGCGGGAGAAGGGGATCACAGGCGATGACTGCGTCTCACTCCGCAGAGCCGGGCTCGCCTTTCCGAGATTCAGACAAGCTTCCCGCCCGCCCTCCTACCCTCCACACCAGACCCAGGATGAAAGGCGGACAGCACGGGGCTCTGCTCCCAGGGAACCGACATCACACGCTCCTCTCACGTGCCCGCTCCCGGAAACCTTGCCAGCTGCGGCTCTAACCTGTCCCCTCTCGTGAACAAAGCCGGACACAAGAAAGTCACTTATTTTCTGGGTCCGATACGAGTGCCACGTGGGATTCTCCTTTTTCTTTGCACAGTGTGGGGCCAACATACCAGTTTAGGAAAAGCGGAAACTAGGAAACTGTGCAGGGGAATAACATAGTCGCTGGGATATGCAGCGGGCCGCTGCAGAGGGGAGGGTGAGCGCCGGGGAGCAGCCGTGGAGATGGGTGCGTCGTGCCACCTGTCACGGTTTTAGGAGACTTAAGTTTTCTTGTTAGATTTCCATTATGACACCAATATATCGCATATTCAGTACATAACCAGAGGAGAAGCTTCCAGGGTGACCCTGTGTGACACGGTCGTCCCAGCGGTCGCCTAGCTCGGCACCGTGGCTTTGCCGCCTGCAACAGCTCCCGGCTCAGGAAACCTCTCCCTCCCTCTCTCTGTCTCTCCCTCCCTCCCTCCCTCTCCCCCCCATCCCGGCGAGTGCCAGCTCCGGTGCCCGCCCCACGGCGACAAGCTCGCGGCACTTACCGCGGCCGGCGGTGCGCGCGGGCGTGAAGTGCAGGGAGGCCTTGGCCCCCTTCAGGCGCGTCTGCCCCCAGTGCGCGATGGCCTGCAGCGCCACGGTGTAGCCACAGTCCGGCTGCAGTCGCTCCAGGAGCACGGAGTTCCGGGGCTGCAGGGGAGACGAGGCGCGAAGCCCGTTACCGGCCTGCCCGGCCCGGCCTCTCCGTCCCACAGCCCGGACGGAGGCCTCGCTCCCTAACGCTGCACCGTCTCTCCCTCCTGCGCGTCCGAAAATGCGGTTTTACTCGGCGTCCACACACATTTCGCAGAAGGGCCGGAAAAATTACGAGCCGGTATTCCCTGTTTCTTTAGTTTTTCTTTTAAATCTTCTCTGAGGGAATTTCAAAGCTAGTGAGAAAAATCATCCTAAGAAAATGCCTGAGCACTTTTTAGTCATCATCGTTGTTCGTGTCAAGCCCTCCTCCAAGTGTCTGTGTGTAAGGACATTTGTAATTATGCCGCAAGGTGCCATTCAGGAAGGACTGCGAGCGTCCTCCGAGGCAGGCCCCCCGCAGGCCGCGTCCCTGCGGACAGGCCTCCCGTGCTCGGCACGTCGCGCGCTGGCGGCCCGTGCGGCCCGGGACCGTCGGACACGGAGCCACGCCAGTAACTCCCGTGTTTAACTCCCACAGGGGACTTTTAGCATCCCGGCCATGACTTCGGGGCTCGGGACATCTCTTTTCAGCGAGAGAACGGGCTTTCCGCGGGCTGGCCAGGACCGTGCGCGTATCGCCCCCCGAAAATGACAGACGGCTTCGTGCCACGGTTCGGGCGTTTCAGGGGAGACCGGTCGGGGCTCCGGGGGGCCCGGGCTCTGCCCCTGGTCCCGCCAACGAGAAAAGCCCTCTCAGGGCCTCGTGGTGGACGGTCTCCCTCTCCAACCCACAGTGTATCTGCGTCAAGTACCGATTCTCACTTTGTTCTAAAGAGGGTTTCCTGTCGGATTGCTCAGCTCTCTCCCTGAACTCATCTCCAGGGTAAAAAAAAAAAAACAAAAAAAAAAACTTTTAAAAGAGCGTCGCCTTGAAAAAAATCCCCCTTTCTCCTTATTTACCAACGATATTACAATGGTATCTCAGGTGAAGGGAACCCACAAATCCCCAAAAGGAAAATGTCATAATTCCTTGTGTTCTTTTGGATTTTCCCAGTTTCCAATCCTAACGTTAACTGGGTAGACTTTAACACTGAGAATCTAGGGTTCCACAGGACCGAGAGCTTGCCTTCATTGAATCAAAAAATGAAAGTCACTGATAAGACAGTGACCTAGTTTTGGCTACTGTGGCCTATTAAAGATTTCAAGTTTGCTGTTCACATTTTATTTATCTAATTTATATAAAATAGAAATAAATATTGCAAAGTTTCCTAGTAACCTGTGATGCTGTTTGCTGACTGATGGTGTGTGGGTGTATGCACACGTGTGTGCACACCGTAACCCCTGCACAGGTCACATCTTCCTTCGAACCCCTGTGATCCCACAACGTGAGTTCCCCTAAGTTGTCCTATGAGATAAGCATGCATTGCCAATGCCCACTACTGCAAAGTCCTTGAAAATAAAGGACAGAACTGTCAGAAAGTTTCTTAAAATAAACCCAAAATAGGCATCAGCTAAATATCGAGGATGTGAACTTTTGGACACATGTTTTATAATTCCTTTTTTTTTTTTAATTCTAAATGGCACAGAAACTGGAATCTTCACTGCTGGGGAAAAAAAAGTCTTGTTATCTTTTTTAAAAAATATTTTCAGATGTATTTTTTTATAGAAATCAGCTTTATAAATTCAAGTTTATGTAAGTTTTGTAATTTACATAAGGGGGTAGTTGTTCATGTAAGTTTTCTAACAACCATAAAGGAAACCAAGGAACTCCTTTCCGTGCACTAAGAATTTCACACAACGCCAAATGTTCATTCTGATAGAAATCTCATTTCAGAAAACGGTTCAGTGGAGACTTTACTTCTTGGCATCTGGAAAATAAACCATTCCAAGTTCTTTTAATCAATGAGAGCAATATATTGTCAAACATGTGTCTTCTGAGCTCAGTAGCTTACAGAAGAAAATCGGCCATGACAGGAAAGACACGGACTTTTGCTCGTCGACTTATAAGGATCTCAAAGAAAACCTAAAGGTAACGGACGTCTTGAGTTCTATCATTTTCTATGACTGGACAGTCAAGACCAAATGGCTTCTGTTTCTTGCCTCTATGGAGTTGTGGCTGCCATCTGGATAGGAGTCGCTCAATGAGCTAAATTCGGCTGTTTTCACCTAAAATGCCACTTCTGGGCTGGCCCTCCATTCTCTGCACGTCCTCGGCCCAAATGACAGGGACGGGAAGCTCTCCTTCACCCGTTCCTTCCCTGAGCTCAGCAGAGGCCACCCTCCGATCCGCGGCCCTGAGTTCAAGGACACGGCGCCGGAAGACGCCACTCTTCCTTCTCACGCCCACTTACCCCCTCCGTGGTCTTCCTCCGCTTCTTTTTCGTGGGGACAAGGGATTTGCTGCTGACTGTCCAGCTCCAAAACACCTTGTAGTGGTGCACGGGGATGTCTGGTTCCTCGGGGAGATCCCACACCACAGCCACGGTCACGGTGTTGTCACTGTTCCTGGTGGAATTTGCAAGCCGGAGGTTGGCCGGGGCGGGGGGTGCAGACGGGTCTGAAATGCAGGAGAAAGACAAAGCAACTCAAATACCGAGACGACAGCAGAACCCGTATCCTCGGATGGCTAAGGACTCCGTGGCCAACAGGTGAGCACCGCCCTTTCCGCGAAGAAAAGCTGAGAACACATACAACCCCTCTGTAAGCCTCACACGAAGACACGGACACAAAACGGTAAGATGCGCTTCTTTGGGCCACATTTGCAATCCAGAAGGCTCCCTGTAGGCATGTGCATACAACGATAACCCAGCTGAATTTTCGTTGTACCAGAACTGATGCATCTAGATAGGACATGGTAACACTGAGGGCACCTGTGTGGCTCAGTCTGTCGAGCGTCTGACTCTCGGTTGTGGCCCAGGTCACGGTCCCACGGTCACGAGATCCAGCCCGCGCCGGGCTCTGCGCGCAGCATGGAGTCTGCGTGAGGTTCTTCCTCCCTGCACCTCTCCCTCTGCCCCTCCCCATTTACACACACTCTCTCGACTAAATAAGATCATTTCTGAAACATGGTGAGATTCCATTTAGGCTGGCTGACATCTGAGGTCAGCAAAGAAGACCTGCCTGTGAACACTTTGGGGAGACAAAGATAGAAATGCAGCTCGCACCAGCGACAGCTTTCATCCGAGTGGTCCTGGAGCTTTTGGTCCTTGATTCCGCCAGAGCCCCGAAGGGAGATCAGCAAAAATAAAGCCTTCTTGCTACATCTACATGACAAATTGGAGGCCATACGGAGAACACCCATGTTTGTCACGTCAGCATTTCTGGCTTGTCACAGGAACAGAGAACAAGTCAAGAGACAGACGAGGCTCTGGAATGACGACTCTACAAATCCCCATTTTAAATACACTCACAAAGACGACAAAATACGCCAAAGCTAGACGGTCGTTCCTTCCTGCTCCGCCACCAAGGGAGCACGCGTAGATGCCGCTCACCGCAGATCACATACAGATGGTCTCGTTTTAAAACGCCTTCCCAGAGAGCTGCCGTCAATAATGGGAATTACAATACCATCTGTGTCACGAGCGCAAGGAAGTCGTATCTAACTTGATAGAAACGAAGACGACTGAGGGAAAAGTACACATGTTCTTACTGTCAGGGTCGTATCCTGGTCTGGGAATGATGAAAACATGGATTATTATTAAAAAGGTCTTGCTTTTCTCTGTGATGCGTAAGGAAGGACTGGAGGTTTGGCTGAGCGCCTCGTGTTCTAAAAACAAGAACGTTTCACAGTTGCTTTCTCAGGGGAGTGCCTAATCCCGAGCACGTTTCGCGACGCTCTCCACAGTCCAGGTCAGGAACCTTCTGGGAGCGCCCAAGACATGCACGGGGACGAGCACGTACGGGGAGTCCCGCATGCGTGTATTTCCTGTATATACATAAATATGTATTTACAGGTTTTATGTAAGCTATTCTCGATGTAAAACGCTCGCGCCGTTGTGATGTAGGTGATCTCTTGGGAGGCCAGTACTGGGAGCAGCATCGCGCCCGGTGGCCAGAAAGCAGGCGGCGTGCACCTGACTCCCTTCTGCACGAGCTGAAAGACACGAGTTTCTCTCAGCCTGGACACGGGAGGCCAAGAAGAAGCCCCGCTCCTGTCATCCACCCACACTGCCTTCTCCGCGACTCACGGCCGCTGCTCGGCACCGCTCCGCTGCACGTCCCTTCGGTCCCACGGGACGTGGGTGCTCCTCTCGGCCTCCCCTCTGCGTCCTTGTGCTCACAGCCCTTACGGCAACAGACTGATTATGTCCTTCTTTGCTGTCTGACTCCGCTCCCGATAACGAAAGCTCCATGAGGAGAAGACTTCTTGTTTCATCCGTTTTGTTCACTTCTGTAGCCCCAGCATTGAGAAGAGGGTCCCGCACACGTAGTAGGCGCTCGGGAAACAGTCGCCAAACACGTAGATGAGTGGAAAAAACGTTTCCTAACTGTCGGCATTCATCTGTAAGGCGAATAAGATTCCACCGCCAGGTTGGAATCCCGCCAGCCGGAGTGGGTGAATCCTACCCAGACGGAAAAGTGAACGGCAAAATCCAAGGGGAGCGTCTTTTGGGCTTGAAATGAGAGACTCCAGGCCATCCCCCTTCCTCTGCATTGCGGTAAGACTCCATCTGTAACCCAGACACCCCCAAACTATCACAATTCAAGTTACGAAGCAAAAGACAACTGCAGACCCTGGTTACTGGCCTGACTGTCCTCCGTAAACCAAATATTCATTCGTCCGTTCATGTCCTGTGGACACCAGGAGAGCGGCAGCCTGCCCTATCTCTGTAATCTGGAGAGATTTCATTGTCAGTGTGAAAATTCCCATAGTCCAGCCAGGCCCTGCCTTGTGGGACGGCTCCCTGCATCACAAAGGAAAATATAGTCCCTTTGCTGAATCACACAGAACCCTTTCTTTCAGTTTGCATGATGTCTTCATTGCATTCAAATTTTGACACATCTACTTGGAAGTCTGCTTGTGAAAAAATATACATATATGGAAAGGAGCTACATTTTAATAAATCCCTAAGGGATTCTACAATTTATTTACTTGGCACCTTTTTTTGAGAAACTGGGGAAGGTCTTCAGGTCAGAGACCTAAAGTGACTTTCCCAAGGTCATTCAAGTCATGGGTGGCAGCAGAGTGGGGACACTGAAAAGGAGGGCGGGGAGAGGAAGTTGAGATTCTACAAAGAAGCCTACACACGCCACACATCCACCCATGTTCTATGTCTTCATCATGACCACGGGCCAGAGTGCCGACAGAAGGAAAATACACAAAGCCCTTTCGTGGGGAAAGTGTCCATCGTAATGGTCTAGCGCAGGGACTGACAACGTCTTTTGGACGGGGGCTGAGTAAAGGAAACTTCCAGATTTGCAGACCATACAGTCTCCGGGGCAACCACTTGACTTTGCAACGGTCGCTCAGAAGCAGCAGGGCAAAGACGTCTCCAAATGAGCTGCGTGCCAAGAAAATGTTATCTGTAAAAGCAAGCAGCAAGCCAGATTTGGACGATGAGCCATACAGTGCCTATCCTGAGCCGGTCTTCCAAAAGCAGGGACACCACTGGCTCCTGAAACTTGACACAGGCACCGTCTTGGAATGTTATAAATGTGTGCTTGTACTTTGTGGCATAAATGTTGCAGTTTCGCTCCCATGTTTCCGATGGGGAAACTGAGCATGAGAGCTGAATGTTCTAGAGCGTGGACCAACGCTGTCCAAGCCCTCCGGCTCACGCTTGAATCAGAGCACTTCTCGCCCATCTCAATACCCTTTCTGCCGCTCTGCCCTCCCTCTGTGTGACCCCCCCAAGTTTCTGTGGACACACGTCTCAGAACGCAGAAAGGAAGCGCGCTTCCGAAGAAACTGGCCTGGGAAGGCTGTGTGAGCTTTTCCTACTGATCTGCGATGGCCAGTGCAAGCTCTATCAATCACTTAGCGTGAACAGCCAGTGTTCGTGTGGACAAAAATAGTTCCTTTTATTAACAATCACACGGGGCTCTTCTAGCCAAGGAAGACGGAATATTTGGGTTTCCTCTGGGGAGGTTAAGGTTTCATTCTTTCCTGAACGTTTGGTGGCCAATGCAACCAGTATGCAAACAGCCCGGAGGTGACGAATGAATCACCACATACACATGCATTTTTAAAGCCAAGGTAGAACTACTCACACGTTCGACAACCGAATCAGATGGCCGGTTCGAATACTTAGCTTTTCTTTTCCTGCCCGGACTCAGCAGTTGGGACCGTTTTTCTTCCCTCATTCAAAAAACAGGAATCACCCTGTAGCATCCAGACACACAGCTCATAAGCGTTTGAAAAGCTGCGGAAGCTACACTGTGGGCGGCGGGTTTCAAGGTACTCGACAGTTTGCAGACACGTGCACCCAGGAGTCCCACGTGGTAGAAAGGATGGTCACACAGCCGCAGGGAGCGGCATCAGGGGTCAAGGGTCCCCGCGCCGGAGCAGGAAGCTATATGGCCCCGGAGGACGTCTGCTCTCAGTTTACGGACCCTGTGCGCCGTACACATGGGACACCAGCCCGTGCGGGACTCCTGCGCTCGGAAAACAGCGCTGTCTGCTGCTTTTCCTGGGGAATGGATCCTGTGCCCGTGGGGAATGTAGACGAGAGATGGAGAAGGAACCTTGAACTGGGAGGGAAGTGAGAATCATCGCTCAAGACGGTGTATTAGCTCAATGACAACGGAACGTGGATTTTAACGTTCTTCCTTCTAGGTTACCTTTAACGTTTGTGATTTCAGAAAGCTAAATGGATACTGACTGGTTGCAAACATCCAAACAAATGTTGGCGGCTTTTAGCTACAAACAAAAACACAAAAACAACAACAAAAAAAAAACACAACATATTTTCCTCTGTACCACGTAGAAAATTAGAAGTCTTTTTTCTGTCCCTGTACACTGACGTACGGAAGTCACGCCGAAAGGCAGGCGCACTCTGTCCCCAATTCGGCCAGCTTGTAAACAGGGTTTTGGCACAGGTACAAAGACTTAGCAATCTCTAGTGGCAACACTGCTTGCACAACATGAACGGATTCTTTCGCTGATGAATAACGACATGATCGAGGAAACCTGAAACACCGATTTGCTGAAAAAGAGAAGCAAATATGGCAGGGAAGCCAAAAAGTGCCTTTTGTGTAGGTATGACTGTCCCTCTGGGTGGTTCGCTCCCATGCCTGGGGGCTGTGCTCGTTAGAAGTCCTACAGACGTCACAGGAAGCCTGCCAGCTGCTGGGACGGGGGTGTCAGGGGAGAGGCCACAGGCGAGGCTGGAGAGGCTGTGCGTCTGCAGGTAGCACGGCCGTGGGACACAGGAAGGGGACCGGAATGCACTCATGTGGGCATTCCTTTCATGCAAGGGTCGTTTATTGATTTTAAACCACGACTGAAACTGTCCTAAATCCGCCTGTAACAGGAATGCTGTGGCTGTGGACTAAACCACTGCCGACCCCCCAGGGTCCCAAATCTCCGTCCCTGCCCTGCCCTGAAATAGGACACGCACAGCTCAACTTCTGTCTGCCAGCCCCTTCCCTGCGCCTTTGCCCAGCCCCGAGCAGGCTCGGTCCACCTGCAGGACCGCTGTGCCAGGAGACCGCCTGCGTGTGCCCCCCCAGTGCCCACGGGAAGGAACTGTGGTCACCCACGGTGGCAGCCAGGATGATAACACAGGTTTTCATCCTCTTCCTTCTGTCCGCTGTCTTCCTTCACCTCCTACCTACCCGGTTTCCCGGATTTCCTCCAAAATAAGCCACCTGCACCCAAAGCTTTCACTCGCACGCCGTCTGGAGAAGCCCCATCGCCGCAGGAAACGTGCGTGTGGGTCCCATGCCTCCTACGCTTTGCTCAGTGCAAGAGCAGCAAAGAGTTTGGGGAGACCGTCCGATCGGGCGGCTCGGTAGCCAGCAGGGACCTGGGAAGGTAATCCTCCTTTGGGAAGCATTACCTCTTCTGGTTTCCAAAGACAGAGACGAAAACCAGAAAGAGACATTCGGATACGGACTTACTCCTAATTTTAATTCTTAACGTTGACTTTCCTTCTTAAGTCCTGGGGGAACGGTAGTAGAAAATTTAAATAAGTAAATACAGGAATGATCCCAACCTCTATTCTGGGCTTTCTGCTACCAGCAGGAATGACTGATTATCTCCATTTTATAGTCATGCCTGTCTTCTGGGCACTGACAACAAAAATGGTATTCACCGGGAGGGGAACGCATGAAACTGAATTACCAATCTATGTACAACTCGGAATTTTCTGGGAAAGTCAGCATTCTAAGGGGCTAGGATGAAGTGACGGGAAAATACACGAGCTAGAAGGAAATTAACTTAGTTAATAGTCCGCCCATCCTGGCAAACCACAGACTAAATCTGTATTTAAACAGAACCGTTAAGAAGAGAATGGCAAGAACTTTGGCTTTTCCACGAAAATCAGAATCATGGCCACGAATACCAGTCAGAAAGGACAAACGAAATGAAACCTACGTTATCACATTTTTTTCTCTATTTGATTTTTCTTTTATTTTGAGAAGTGTTTACTGTAGATGGAAAAAATCTCTTCCCCTTTCCCCTGACCCAGACTTAAATCACCACGGCCGGCCCTCCACCTAACTCAAACACCCAGACCCGTCGCACAGGCTATTATCTGAGAAGCAATCAGTCTTTCCCAAAGCCATTGTAAGCCACTAGAGGACTCACAATGGTACGGTTTCCGTTCTGGGGCACGGTAGCGATAAATGGGCTTTTATGAAATGAAAATGCACATTTTTGGAAACAGGACGGCCTCTGGTACAAAGTTCTATTCCTGGTTCTACAAATACGCCCCGTGTCCGTACTCCTGCACATGTCAGTGTGGGGCGCGTGCTAGACGGCCGCTTTCGTAGCCTTGCAAACCGGACGTGCCGGTGCAGAATTCGTAAGAGGTTCTGCTACGGGCCCGGCCGAGATGCGTCGTGGTGTGCTGGGACGAGCACAATTCTGCTCGACAGTGGAAAACTTCCCGCACGACTTGTGTAAAGGGTAGGTAAGCACTTGTGAGACGGCACCGTGTCGTTGCACACATACACAAGCTCATCGACTTCCTGGGGGAAAACTGTCGAAGCGGCTTTACTGGGACTTAACATCCATTAGGTAAAACTCTCTCACATTAAATGAACAGTGCAATGACTTGCAGAATTTTCTAAGCTGGGCAGCCCACGTCACCCCCTTCTAGAACGGTCCCACCCGCTCAGTAAGTGTCTTCGTGCGTGACCGGGGAAAGCTTAAGCTAGAAACCACGTCGTGTTTGTGCCTTCACTCAAGAGCTGGTTCGCTGGTGCTTCTCAGCTGCAACCTTGTCCGCACGTCCCTCTGCTGAGTGCCTCTGCTCCTGAGAAGAGAAGGCCGTTTGCAGGAGGGGCCCGAGACAGCAGTCACACTGACGTGGAGGTGATCGCGCCCCTTCTGAAGTCACGGGGTCTTCCCCTCCTGCTCTTTCTTCTCCCCGGGATCTCCATCTTAATCGTCGACAGTGCTGCTCCTCCAGGAGTTTGTGACAAGGGAGCCCTACAGCCAGTCTGCGTCCTCTGCATGTCCTGCGAGCCACTGGCGACGTCTCAGGTGCTGTCCGCTGTACCCTCCCCCACGTGTGTCCCCCACATGGCTCACACCTGACTTCATCCAAATGGCCATCACCTTCGACCAGGAACGCTGCAGAGGCCTCCGCCCCATCCCTGATTCCGTGTCCTCTCCCCTCTTCTCTCCTGTTCATACAACAGCTGGGGAGGCCCCACGAAACTCTCAGTCACATCGTGTGCTTTGCTCAGCATCTCTCAGCGGTTACTCGTACCTAACGCAGCATAACAACCGTGCTCTTTACAAAGGCGATGAAGACCCAACAAACCCACCACCTTCCTTCCTCTCAGGCTTCATCTCCAGCTCCCCTGCCCTGTTCTGCTGCTCAGCTCTTCAACAAACATGGCAAGCTCATTCCTGCCTCAGGACCTTTGCACCAACTGCTTCCAGGAACCGGAATGCTCTTCTTTCAAACTGGCACGAGGCTTACTCTTCCCCCTCCTTTCCAAAGCATCCCTTTCTCACCAAAACCTCTGTCCACCCTCCCTAAAACTAACAACAAAATACACCCCCGCAACATCTCCCATGTTCTATTCTTTCTTTTTATCATGAGTTGTCGCTACCTATCCTGCCATAGAACAGTATTTTACTTATTAATCTTGCTGACTCTTTCCTCATACGCCCGATTGGCCCAAGTGTGTGTGTGTGTTCCAGAAAAGCGGGCATTTTTGTCCTTTTGTTTATTCATTATCCCCTGTGCCTAGACCAGTGCCTGACACACATAAGCACTCAACAAATGTTTGTTTAACATTTGGGAATGACACACGAGTGATGAGAAGGGAAAGACTCAAAACTAACTTTGTTTCTACTTTAAAGTTCCCCCAGGAAGGCATGAAGGCTCCTGGTGGGTTCTAGGAGTGGATGGCGGTAGTTCACGTGTCCCCGTGTAGCAGAAACGTACAGCGCGGGCCGTACTCGTAAGAGGAATGAATTTAATGGCATGATCATTCTATTTCCCTAACGCTGTCAAACACTGTCCCCCTAATAAGGCCCCTTTCTCCATATAATGAGATCTGAGTAAGGTCACGAAGGACGTAGTGCCATCTTGCCAACGCTCAAGGCTGCTTTAGACAAATCCTGGAGAAAATGTCCTGAGTCATTTAGCGGATCTCTTCCATTGCCACAGTTCCGTGATGTCTCTTCACGGGCAAAAGCGTAGAGCTCTACTGTGAATTCTACGCAGACATTTTTGGTTTGCAAGAAGAGCAAGGACGAGAGTTTGGAAGGCTCGGTGTTGGGCGTGCTTGGAAAGGGAGGAAATCGAACAGAGTGTCATGGTGAATGCTGGGCTTCCCCAGCACGGTGCTTTCTCATTCAACAAAAGCCCCTCTAAACTTGAGGGCTGCGTGCAGCCCTAGTTCTGGACCTTTCAGGTGCGCAGATATACCGGAGGCATCGGGACAGGAAGGCTTTGTGACTTGCTCAGAATGGAGGCCTCTGAGGCAGCTGGCAGCCACATGACTGACCCTGGGAACTGTCAGTGGGGCTCTGCCCAGATCCCCTAAAGGTCTTCCACATTTGTCTCCAAAGGCCAGCCGTGGCTTCTGCCTGCTGTCCGTTTCTGCAGCTGTGACCTGAAAGCACGGCACCAGGCGACCGAACAGAAGGGAACACAACTGACCACAACACGCCTGCATCGCATCTGAACCGTGAAACCAAGGCGAAGAGTTCTCGGGCCTCTGACGGAGCCTCACCTCTGAACCCACCGCTGTGATTTCTCTCCTTCGCCTCTCTAACTCATCAGACCAATTGCACACACGGTCTCAAGACGAGGATTGATCTCTCTAGTGGCACTTTCAAATTTGCTCAGTGCACGTGCCTCTGTGGACGGGAAAAAAACGCACCTTTCCTTTCCTAAAAGGTCTTTTTAAAAGTTAAAAGTGTACAACATGGGGCGCCTGGGTGGCTCAGTGGCTTAAGCCTCTGCCTTCGGCTCAGGTCATGATCTCAGGGTCCTGGGATGGAGCCCAACATCGGGCTCTCTGCTCAGCGGGGAGCCTGCTTCCCCCTCTCTCTCTGCCTGCCTCTCTGCCTGCTTGTGACCTCTCTGTGTGTCAAGTAAATAAAATCTTTTTTAAAAAGTGTACAATGTAAGGTGTAATAATAGAATCCAAATATTAAATGGCTTCTGTTGCAAGCTTTCCAATTCTGAGGCCAGTGATGTCATCGACAAAGGGTTGCAAAATGACATAGAGAGGTGACAAGAGAAAGGGCAATTGAGAGCAGAAAGTTCTGACCCTCCCGTAACGAAAGACACAGAACTGAGGGGACACGTCTTACATCGGTCACTAACATCACAAGCGTTTTATCTGAAATCCAGCTCAACCACTTTCCACGGAGGAGGAGCACGGTGGTGGAGTACGGGAAGGGGCTCACTAGCCTCGCGCCGCGACCTGGGATCCTACAGCAGACGTAGTGCACAGAGGGGGCGCACAGCCCACAGCCGGAGAAAGCACGCATGGACGCATGATCCGTACCGAGTCCTGGGACGTCCTCCCACTGCACACACGAAACTCACCTGTCAGGTCACAGCCTTCGTATTAGCTGGACTGCAGAGGCTTTCCAACAGCAACGAGATAAGAATGGAACAATATTACAGCAATGGCACAGGGACCCCAGGTTTAAACTCTGGATGTGATGAAGCGTAAGAGATTAACTCACACTCAGGGCAACGACCGTTTCAAGAAGAGCCACCTGCCGACCAACCGTATGGACAGCACAGCTCTGCACCCCAGGGGTGAGCCTGGGGTGAGCCTGGGGTCTACGGGACGAGACTGACCTTTGGAGGAGCGGAAGTGTTTGCTGGGGGCCGTGAAGCCCCGGGTCCCGTGCACGTTGACAGCTGCCGCTCGGAACTGGTACCACCGGCCGGGTCGTATGTCGGTCAGCTGGACCCGCTCATCGGTGGTCTGCAGAGAAACGTCGCAGAGCACAGTCAGCCGTCTTACCCAGACGGGTCAGTCGGGTGGGTCTTAAAAGCACACCACCGTCTCAGCCAATGCAAGGTCGCCCTGAGCTCCCTGTGCCCTTGCGGTAAGTGCGGTCATCGTGCTCCCTTACGAGAGGGGCTGATGGGGGCCAGGGAATTTCTAGGGCATTTCAGGTGTTTAACTGCACCGCTAGGAAGCTCACCCCAAAGACTTAAAAGATCTCTGGAGCCCACAGTATGAACTGCCTGGGCTACTTACATCTGGTGACTTCGCGTAGCTTTAAACCCACGAGGGGTTTCGTCTCAGTTACACCTCTGAGCGGATACCTACGTGAGCTACTCATTGCATGATAGGCAAGAAGGTGAAACCGTCTTCTGTTACAGAAAGAAAATGCCTCTTGAACATGCTTGCTAACGACCATCCTGGAAGTCAGGAGGAGGACCTACACGCGTTAAAGGATGCTGACCATTTGGGGACGTACGTTGCACCCCAAGCCTTTCCTCCTGGTTTGAGTAAAGGGGTAAGAGTGCACGGACCTGGTCGTGGTCCTCTAAGGGACGTGTGCAGAGATCTCTCCGTCCGAGACAATGTCAACAGGAAAAAACTGGACACTGGGGAAGGTGCCTCACTGGCTGCCTTGGCCAAGGCTGACTCGGCCCGTGCTCTGGGGGTGGGCACGGGCCAGTGAGACTGAACGGAAACGCTCCCAAATCCGACTCTGTAATAACCTCTTGAAAGGGGCCGTCACCTCTGCTCTCGTGCCTGAAAGCGGAGGCTGTGAACCCCTCGTGGGGCTTTCTGCCTCATCTGGAGGAATGCACGGGGACTGTCTCACCGGCTTCCACATTCGCTCTTACTGGCCTTGAATTTAAAAACCTGAAGTCAGCACGAGCCCCACAGCGTTTAGGAAAGAAGGTGGAGGGACGACAAAGGATGACGTGAGCCAGTGAAAATAATGAAAGTAATTAAAGACCCTTCCTCTCTCCAGAGCAGCAGGGAGAAAGGAGCTGATCTCATTGTTAGTGACTGTCATAAATCTTGAAATAATTTGGAAAACTTACAAGTGAGATTGTACCATTAAGGAAGCACACCACGTAAATCAAAGAGACTTTTAGGCTGTAAGCCAGACATCTTCAGGTTTTTTTAAGGCACACTTTTTTTTTAACAGAATACACATGAAATAGAATCACTAAATTTATTTGACCAGGTTTTTTTTTTTTTTTTTTTTTTTGCCACTAATTTGCTTTTTATACCTCGAATTGCTCATTTCCTTTGGAGTCTGTAAATTATTTTCATGTGTCTCCCCTCTGAGACACGACTATTCGTAAAGCACCAAAGTCCTCCTGTAACACCTGCGTCCTGAAATTCATTTTGTGTTTACTGAGAGGACCATCGGGAGTCTGCCAGCTCGAAGCCCGGCCCCCCGCCCGGTCAGGGTCTCTGCCCGCAGACACACGTGGAGACGGCACCGAGGCCGCGTATCGTGGAGAATCTGCTCTTTCTCTAAAACCCTGTGCGTTTCTTGCAGCTCGTAGTCCTTTGGGCGAGAAGCGGCCGGTCGTGCCCGCCCAGGCCTGCGGGACCGCCGTCGCACTCTGTGCTAATCACGTCCCTGTGCGGAACGGAGGCCTCCGTGTAGGACAACCAGAATCGCTTAGGCGATCCGGTGGCACACGAACGTGCCCCAGTGCCGGTGCATTTCTCTTCCTCGGGTGCGTTTTACATTTATCTCAAGGAAATATGCTTCTGGGAGGAAATCAGTGGGGCCCCTCACAGAACTATCTCCCTGGCACACGTCTTTCAAGCAAAGGAAGCCACGAATCAAGTTCCAGCTGCGCCGGCGTCGCCCTCCGGAGCGCATCCTGCCTTCTGCACACACGCGGGCCAGGACGTCCACACCCACGTCATTTGGGCAGGCGGCCTCTTCCGGCGGAGGCAACGCCGGCTGCCCGCCGAGGGGGTGTGTGTGTGTGTGCGGTACGTGGTACGTCAAGGACGGGGGGACCACTTACCTGGGCCACCGTCTCCCACTGCGTAGCGTCGTCTTCGCTAGGATGGATTCCGTAATTCCACCTCCTTTGCACCACGTAGATCACGGGCTCGATGGAAATGTTGAATTTCGAGGACCACTTAACCTCCAGCTGTCCAGACTGTAGTTCTGTGAATCGTAACTCTTTTCTGGGCTTCAGGGGCACCCCTGAAACAGAAGTACGGCAATTAAAACAACCAGCGTGGGATGCCAGGGCAGGTCACGCGGAGGAAGAAAACCTCTAGAAAAGGCCCATCTCATGTCAGGACCACAGATCCCCCATTTCCCTCCAGAAAAGTGGCTCAGCCCTGCCAGGGCAAGGTCGTCAGCCCCCACGGCCTTTCAAGAGCATCAGCTCCTTTGCTTTTAGCTTTCCCTGTTTCTAAAGAGGCTCTAAATCGGGTCATGATTTGGAACAAGAATATTTTTTCCCCCAATCATCTCGAGAGCAATTCTTCTACGAGCATTCTTTGGAATCAACAATGTTACGCAGTTACGTGACTGGAGGTTAACTAGGAATTCACAGGAGGACACAGTCAGGAAGCTCTGAAGACCCTGTCCCCATTCAACACACGCTCTGTCTACGAAGAGCATCTAACGTCATCGTAACGGGCCTCCCAGGTTTGCTCACCTCTCCTGCCTCAGAACGTTTGCCTTTTAAGGGAAAAAAATCATAAGACTACATGCTGTCCTGTGGTCAGACCTTACAAGAATGATTTCCAAAGCACTGATTTTTTCGTTCCCCAACGGATAGGACTCTCTATAGGACTCTCTCCTATAGACTTTAGGGTTGAAGATTGGAAAATGATAAATTTGTACTGTTTGGTTTTGGCACGAGTGACCGCCTTGCTTCAAAAGTCCCTCACGGGTGTCTCATTTGAAAGTAGTTCATCGTCCTGATCTCCTTCTCCCCGCCATGGTGCCGGCAAGTGGCCTGGCGACTGGCGGCCCTAAGAACTGGAGTCCGAAATCACAGCCATTATGGAAAGGGAAGTTTAAAACCGAGTTCTACACGCGTGTGGACGGAGAGCGGATGGATTAGGTAGAGGCCACGGTACCGTGAAGCCCGGGGCCATCGGAACCCGCAAGGCTAGCCGCCACTAATACCCGTTCCTCCTAACGATGAGCGGCATCTCTGCCCGACGCGCGGACTACTCACTTGCACACAGTGTTTGACAACGCTCTATTGCTTTCCCCATTCCTTCCAGGTAAGCAGAAAGGAGACTGAACAATGTGCAAAATCAAAATGACGTTAGTGACGTCACTGAGGGTCACCTCTGATTTCCGTCTGGGTCTTCATCACGCCAAGTCTTGTCTGGGGGAGATTCTCAAGCCCTTACACATGTAGGTGGGGGGAGCTTCAGGATTTTCAAACGGCAGCAAATAAATCTGGCCAGAGGTCAGTGAGGTCTACACAATTCTTTCTAGAAGACGCACTCCCCGGCACGCTGCACTGTTTCGATGTGCTGATGGGTCGTGTCTCCACTTGGTCCTTTCCTAGAACACTGGTGCTTCAAGGAACCCTCCCTATGAGTCTGTGCTGAGGGGGAAGGGTTAATGGTCTACATTCGGGACATCGAGTAACTGAGTCTGGGAAGATGAACTCGCCAGGAGCCATGACCTGATCTCAGCTTTGACTCTGAGTTTCCTGCTGCCTTCTACATTTTGAATTAGGAAGAGCCACTCAGAAAAGGAGAGAAGAGAGGCAGTTGTCACAGCTCTACACATCCCTGAAAGATTCCGATCCCAATGTCTTTGATGTCCCCGCTTGGCATGGAATGGGTCTCCCTTTCTGCCACGGCGTGAGGGTTCTTCTAAGTTGGAGTCATAAACTTTTCTTCGCAGGGTACGACCTTACATGAGGACCCGTTTACTCTCACGCCTGGAGTAGTTCTGCTAAACAAGGGGTTCTTGGGTCTGTCCACAGTCCCCATCGGTGCTGCGGGACCCACTGCTGAAAGGACTTCTCCACGCAAGTCCAGACTGAAGTGGCCGTCCCGCGAATGTCCCCTCCCCCAGTGAAATCTTCACGACCGCTCCATGCTTGTTGATAGCTAAGAGACCTTTCGACTTGCTCCTGGACCCACTGGACCCATCTCTTCGCTGGACTGCATACAGCAGTTCTGGGAAGCCCCCCGTCCCATGTTCCCACAGGCCCATATTTTCCTCTAGTTCCCTCTTCACGGTATTCTGTGATGATGATTTTCCTAAACTAGAGGACAGATGGTCTCCCCCACCGTCTCTGACTATGGACGTGCACCCTGTTTCCTGTGGGACAAACACTTGTCACATTCCGCGTATCTCATCAGACCACCTTTGTGACCGGCCACCAGCGATCCTTCCACTCAGGTACACGTCACATATGTGTCACACAATCTGCTTTTAAACCCCCTCTTCTAGAAACACAACGCCAGGTACTTCTGGCTACTGCTAGCAATTTGCAGTCCGAAATGTCTTTCCTCCTCCTTTCTGACTATGGACACATGACCACGTCCAGGCTCAGACTGAAGGCCACTGCTCAGAGCTACTTACCTCGAACCTCCCAAAGTGGAAATCAAAACTTGCATTTTCCTGCCCCCTCTTCGAACCTTAGCCTGTAACTGCTCAAATGCGCGTCGAGCTGCCTCTCACAGCAGAAGCTCCTTGGACGGTATCGGTCCTCCCCAGGAAGCTCGGGGTCGCAGCCCTCAAGGAACAGGTCTCCTTCCTTCCCACACCTCACAGTGGCCCAGGGGAGCACATGCTGTGAGAGCACGTGCTCAGGAAACGTCTGCTGAAGTACTAGAGCCTAACCCACCGTCCCACTCCGCACTCGAGAACGTATCTGCGGAAATAAGAGGGTACGGAAACAGCGACCCAATCTCTGCACCAACGGCCACGCCCTCCCTGCAGGCGGGCACTCACCTTAGGGAAAGCAGAACACTTAGCACAGGTACGCGCTTACTCTTACATTTTTTTTCTCTTACATTTTTAAAAAGCAAATACTAAATAATAATACAATAAAACTCCATTAGTAAGTTTACAAGATGGAATCAATAGTTTTATTGCATTGTCAGAACGTTCCTAGTTTTTTTTTAGAGAAAGACCAGTTCCTGACAGTTCCGAATAGGATGGAAATCTCAACATATGCTGACAAGTTTTTATCCAGATGTAGCTCTCTAAAGACTTAGATCGAGCAAAACAGGTACCGGGGCACCTGGGTGGCTCAGTCAGTTAAGGAGCTGGCTTCAGCTCAGGTTATGATCCCAGGGTCCTGGGATCGAGTCTCACATTGGGCTCCCTGCTCACTGGAGAGCCTGCTTCTCCCTCTCCCGCCTCTCTGCCTACTTATGTGTGCTCTTTCTCTGTCAAATAAATAAATAAAATCTTAAAAAAAAAAAAAAAGGAAAAAAGATACCAAAGTTTGCTCCAAGGGAGGAAAAACCAATGTCAACAAAACGATTGCTTTCTATCACGTCTGCCTTCCAGGAGGGCCCTTCTACCAAGGGAGTATCTGGAGAGAGTGTGGCCTCGGAGAATGCTTCGTGATTCATGGGGTTTCTCTGTGCACAGTAAAGAGAAGATGGCTGGTCAGTTCTCTAATCTCATCGAGCACATTCTCTGAGATTTCCAGCGCCCGCTTCTCCTTGGCTCTCCTGGGCGGAATCCCCTCGTGTAAATCCAGCCCCTGGAAATGCTCGTACCGCTGAAGTACCCTGAATTCAGCAGCAGCAGAGCAAGCCTCGGAATCCCCTTGCTACCACGAAGGTTGAATCTTGCACATCTTCAACTACTGAGAGCCTTAATGGAACACAATGAGCATCACAGAGATGTCAGTTCGCACTTCTTCCTTTAACAACCTCTTCAGTTATTATGTACAACAATCTTATGATTTGCATGTTATTATGTGCAACAATCTTACGATTTGCATGTTGAGAAATGGCCCATCTGCTTTGCATCAGGGTCAGCTGGCTGCCTTGATTGGAAGTAAGTCCAGAGCTCGGCTGTAATTGTGAGCAGATGGGGCTTGGCCTCCCAGCCCCCGGGACCTCCAGCCCCGACTGCCAGGCCTTCTGCACAGGGCTGGGAGCTCACCCAGCACCCCAGTTGCGTAACCAGATGTGCAAAACCCACAGCTCCTGGGTGCGTTCTTTCTCATGGAAATGACTAGACTTTTTGTTCTCTGAGTTATTTTTGAACAAAGGAGTCATCTGAAATCCACGCTGTTCTGTCAAAAATGGGATCCTATAATGTCCCGCAATACGTGGCAATATGAGTGCATTGTCTATACCATCACAAGGATTGTGGTGAAAGTCGGTGATTTAAAAAATCTGGGAAAATACAGTGATAGAAAAGTCAGTGATCAGAATCAGCAGTTGCAAATCATGAGAACTGATTACTCCCATAAAAATGTTTGTCAGGGGGCGCTTGGGTGGCTCAGTGGGTTAAGCCTCTGCCTTTGGCTCAGGTCATGGTCTCGGGGTCCTGGGATTAAGCCCCGCAATGGGCTCTCTGCTCTGCAGAGAGCCTGTTTCCTCCTCTCTCTCTCTGCCTGCCTCTCTGCCTGCTTGTGGTCTCTCTCTCTCTCTCTCTGTCAAACAGATAAATAAAATCTATTAAAAAAAATGTTTGTCAGAAGTCTAAATGCTATGCAAATGTAGCAAGACACAGTGTTCCAATGACTCAATAATTAAGCACCAGACAGTGTCTCTGCTAGAGGCCATCAGTACTCTGGAATTTCTGTTCCTATCCCATTAAGGTACTGGGTCACTGTATGCTAAATGCAAAAAAAAAAAAAAAAAAAAAAAAAAAGATTTCTGAGTAGTGGGATGAGTCCGTCTCTAGAGACCTAAAGTTTCAATATTTCAAATATGAAGTTAGTCACACAAATATTAAGTCCACAACATGATCAGATTTTCCAGTTCATTTGGAGACAAACTGATAGGGGATTCATTTTGGTCTACGCACGGTACAGGGAGAAAGGGGGGTGACGGAGAGCCACAGATTAATCTCGGTCTTTACATGCAGAAAACAGGCTCAGCTTTTCTCCTGAGCTACCCTAAGCAAGTGCCTTGGCAGGGGTCAGGAGAAGCAGAAGTCTGGGTCGTAAAATAATGCCTCGTCTTCAGGAGGGAGGAGAGTTGACTGTAAATCAGCCCTCCAGCAGGCCACGGGGAGCATCAAAGGGATCACAAGGGTCCGGACAGGCATCGTTCTCTGTCCTACACCTGCGGAGAAGCAGCCTCTTAAACTTCCCGCAACAACGCTGAGTCCCGCGTCGCCGGGAGCTGGCAGCTCGGGTGGCCTTTACCCAGGCTGACGTTCACACGTCTTGCAGGAAGCTGCTAACGATTTTATTTGAAGTCCGAAGTGAAAACTCTGTGTTGCGTTCCTTTGTTTTAAACTCTGACACCGAGGACGGTTCACTTAGGGGCCTCAGGTGCGGACAATTCTTCCAGCATAAACCAAATTAAATGCTCAAACAGGATGCATTCCACAGAACATCTTTTCAAAATATGCCTAGTTTTTAAAAGCTAAGTTTGGGATGTCTGGGTGGCCCAGTCGGTTAAGCAGCAACTCTTGATTTCAGTTCATGATCTCAGGGTCACGAGATCCAGCCCCACGTGGGACTCTGTGCTCAGTGTGGAGTCTGCTTAGAGCTCTCTCTCCCACTCCCTCTGCCCCTCCCTGCCACCCTCCTCTCTCTCTCTCCCCCTTCTCTCTCTCAAATAAATAAATAAATCTTCATTTATTTATTGCAAACGTTGCAATCCTTATTTCTGCCCAAATGAGCGTTCCGTGCATGGCCAGCTTGGTAAGGACGTACCTGATCTACGTAACCACTGACACGTTAGTGATTTTATCAGAATAAAATAGTCGACACGGATTCATCTTTTGATTGACCTATATCAATACCATGATTTAGGGTCCAATATGACCGTTGGATAGGCTCAAAATGAAAGCAGGAGGAGAGCGGGCCCAGCTGGGAGCCAGGGTCACATGTATTCCTGCTCCCAACAACCAAATCACCCGAGCAATGGCTTGTAACCTCAGCCTCAGCCCTCGTGGCCTGGGAGCGGGACCCAGTCATCCCCACCGGGGACGGGGCACTCCTTCCTAAGGAAAAAGATGGCACAGGTCTCGCAGGAGCAGAGAGAGGAGGGCGAGCCGATCTCCCAGGGGTGGCTCAGGGCAGTGACAGGGGAGCGTGCCGGCGAGGAGGACGGCGACGGCTGGTCCTCCGCAGACCGCTCAGAGGGATGTGTGTGCACACCGGCCTGCTGGGGAAGCGTGTTCGTCCCTGCAAGGCCCAGGGCTGGGTCCACAAGGACCCTCTCCCTGAGAGACACAAGCCATCAACGCCAGAACCCTCTCCTGAGAGTGAGCACGCAGTGTGAGTCCCGGGCAGGACTGTGAGGGGACGCTGCAGGGGGTTCGTGACCTACGACGTGGCCATGAGCATCACACAGGCTGTGGCGGGCCCGGCGCTGGCTCACGCACGCCTACCCGGCGGTCCTGTGAGACCCCCCCCCCCCCCCGGACACGGAAACCAGCCTTCCTTCAGGAACTGCCCCACAGGGCAAGGGGGAGACATATATGTATTTATTTTCAAAACACCAGTGCTATTACGCAAAGGCTCACTACCCAAAAGGCATCGTCAGGTCAATGTCACGTCTGTTTGTTCTATTTCTAGTCAGTTCTCCATGAACGACCTGTCTCCGCAAAGAACCCAAGTTAAGAGCTACTCTACAGAACAGGGACTTTAGGGCTTAAAAAAAAAAAAAAAAAAAACAACAAAAACGTCCTATTTAGCTAAGAATAGGTTTAAATTGCAAGTCTCCTAATAATTAATCGTTGGTGCAGGCCCTTTATAGAATATCTCCCTTATTCCTGGTGAACCAGACATACCTGAAATTCATACTGACTCTTCAGCATTTTTAAATAAAAAGCACCTTTTAATTTATACGGCCGCTTTACAACACCGCACTTTAAAACACTAAGGGTTTTACAAATGCCTTTTCAACAGTCCTTCTAAAAGCATCCTATTTTTACGGTCAATGCTAATACTTACATAGTAAATGATCTGTAATAACAGAAAGGGCTTCCTAATAATAGACTTTAGAAAACTTAACAGGTGTTCGGTTTTGCAAAAGTGATTTTACGTCGTTTACAATGAGAGGCGTGACCACGATGAAACTTCAAATCCATTAAAGAAACATCACCCAGCAAGAAGGGGAAAGCGGCAGTTCCTCTGAATGTGAGATGTCATCCTTGCGCCAGGTGTCCCCCGCTCTTGTGCAGACACCAGGAAAACTGGACGGACTACCCAGCTTTGAGACGAGAATAATTCCTAAGGGAGCGCCTGAGGGAAAGGGCAGGGACGGGCACGTGCGGGGAGACGGGAGCGGTTGCGTGAGTGAGAGCAGACATCGGACGACAGCCAGCACGTGATTCAAGGCGGGCCTCGCCGCCCGTGGGGTTTCACGCGGTTTAAAATAACCAACCTGTATCTGGACAAAATGTATCTTTGCTGTGAGTCAGAGAGAGGAGGAGGGAGATCCTCTTCGCACTGGCCGTGAACGACGCCCAGTGATGAATTCTATTTGACTCTTCATACGAGATGTCAAAAAGCAGCAAAATGTTGTGTCCTGGGATATTCTGAGCATACCCAAAACGGGCCATAGCACAACAGAAGCGGTTTGGCTTAAAAGAACGGGGTCGCCGTTACCGGCAGAGGCAAGTGTCGCTGAGCACCGGGAGTTAAGGGCCCTAGTAAGTGCCTAGGAACGTCAACTCTTACGTGCGCTCAATGCTTGGGTACAATGAGTCCCCATCTTGGAAAGAGAGTGATTCCTCCATCCAGACTCGCAAGACACCACGGTATTAAAAGTCCACACAGTGACCCTGTTGGCCTTGCTCGGAGCCAACAGGAAAACCACGAAACCCGCGCCTTTGCATGAGTTTTCAAGGGTGCTTCCCCCTGCAGCCTACTTTCCAGGGATTTCCATCGATTTGTTCCCATGTCCCCAGGGCCGCTTAACTGACTTACTCTTCGTGGACAAAAGGACCAGTACTGGACTGAAGTTTGCTTCCTAGACGGCCCACTGAATAAGAATGACCTGTTCTGCCCTGGAAGGAGTTCCCCGGGGCTGATCGGGCAGGTCCACTAACACTGGAAGATGGTCTGCATGGCGCAAAGGGCGTTTTCTGATCCTTCCTCTTCTCTTGCAATGGTGCCTTCTTGAACTGACCCTCATCCCCACGCACACACACCCCCATCTCCGACCCGTTTCCCCACGCACGTAACGCTTGCCCCCGTGAGTTAATGACGTTCCCCTCACATGGGCTCTGCCCCTTACCTTTGTACAGGGTCTTGGGCACCTGGCAGGTGTGTCCACACCCGTTTGAACAACATTTCTTCACCCCGGAGCACTCCCTGTCAGCTTCACAGCTCTCCACACAGGCGGCGGCGAACCCGCTGGCCTTCTCAGGGGCCGGGCAGTCCCCCTGCTTCACCGACAGGACGTACTTGAGGAACTCACAGCTCGTCAAGCATTCGTAGTTCTTCTTGGGGAACAGAGGCTGAAGACAGAAGAGGAAAAATTCTCTTTTTTAAGGATTTTTTTTTTTACTCAACCTGACACCCAACGTGGGGCTCCGAACGTACAGCCCCAAGATCAAGAGTCACATGGTCTCCCGACGGAGCCAGCTGGGAGCCCCGAAAAGGAAAGTTCTCTTATTATAGACACAGAACGCCCGATTTCCAAGACATCAGAAAGGAAGGTGACAATTCTTATTTGGTGAAAATGTCCTTGGAATGTCTTACAAAGTAAACGATTTGTTTTCTTTCCCCCCAAAGAAGTAATAGTTTAGCTAATCTCGGAAAGGAATCCAGCCCGCGGGTGGTAACTTTGTACGCACCGGACAGATTCGCAGGAACCCTGCACGTGGCCGCTCCGAGCTCACACAGCTGGTCGCGTTCGTAAAGCATCTCGGAACCATCGAGGGCCCCTTTGGGACCATGGAACGCACACACGGATTGTCGTTCTCTACGGAGTCACTTGTTTTGTGTGGTCAACGGTAGTCACGAGGCCTTCGCCGTGCGTCTCCGGAAACGGGGCGGTTCTCACAGCAGTGACGCCGGCTGCTGTCTTGTCGAAAGCTGCTCTAAGCCTCCGTTCACCGAACCAGTTTTAGTAACGGCGGCTTCTAGAGCCACCGTGCACACGGGGCCTCGTGTCGCGATGGAATTATCGATCATGGGGCCTCGTGTCGCGATGGAATTATCGATCATGGGACCTCGTGTCGCGATGGAATTATCGATCATGGGGCCTCGTATCGCGATGGAATTATCGGTCAGGGACGCCGTGGGAGCATGAGGGTCAGGGTTACGTGTGTGACACAGCCCGGTTCTGGGGAGCATCTGGCCGATGGCATTTCAGGGCAGCCCAGATCAATCACACACTCGTGACGATGAGGATTCCCGGATTTTTTGAGAGACTCTCATTACGGAAAAAGCGCAAGGAGTGGCAAGAACCCGTTACCAAATGCATCTTTCTCCCTTGGAAATACGGTTCAGGACAGCATTCGGTTACCGCTCGCACATGAGAAGCAATCAGGGGGTAAGGGCTTCTTTCTGCCACTCCAGTGGGAGCTGCTGAGGGTCCCTAAACGGAGCCCCACCGCCAGGGACAGAGGAATGACCTCCCACGGTGGCCCTCCTTTTGCTGAGGGACGGTGGCTGACAGTCAGGCATCACGATCACCCTAACGTTCGGCCTCCCCCTCCTGCTGCCCTGATAGCTCGCCGGGCCCCCAGCGAGGCCGGGCTCCGCTCCGTGTGACAGTTCAGTCCCCCCCAAGCAGTGCCAACTGCGGCATCGGCGCTCCGGGGAAGGCCTGTGCAAACAGCGGCATCGGCGCTCCGGGGAAGGCCTGCGCTTTCTCCACACAGGGAGCAGGCCATCCTCGAGGAGGGCACATCATTTGTGGTCAGATGTACAATCCGAGTCGGGGATGTAAGAAATCGGACGGTAGCACAGGTGAGCGCAAACCAGGGGTAGAAGGTGAGCACCGCGGGGCTACGTGCCAGCCGGCCGCTCCCACCGACGACTCCCCGGAACTCGGGCCTGGGAGCGCCTGGTCACCCCTGGAGAACACCTGCGTAGCGCCCGGTAACACGTACTGCCAGCGGAGTGCGGCTCTCTGCCTTCCGGTGACACCTGGCACGGCCTGCCGGCCGCAGCCCGCAACGCCTCACCGTTAGGAGTCTGACCCTCCAGCCAGATACGGAATCCCCAGGGAGGCCGGCAGGGGGGCCGTCAGCCAGAGAGGGTCTCACGCAGTGGGAGACGTATGTTAACAAGGGGCTAAAAAGGAAAGGAAAAAACCACCCCATCGCCCAACTCCCTGATTTAAGGGAGGAGACAAAGGAAGGTCTCTGACTCACTTCAAGGTAGACGGTTAAGTACAGGCTGCTATTTTGCATGTTGATGGTGACCAGAAATCTTGAAAAGCCCAAGCCTGGTAACTTCAGCTCGAGGACCTATGCCGGGAGCCTCGGCTAACCCCGTCGCCAACGCAAACTGTTCTGCTGTGCTTCTCCTGCCTCCTTCCCCCAAACGATGCTGCATCAAATCTGACTATGGGGGCGCCTGGGGGGCTCAGTCAGTAAGCGTCCAGCTCTTGGTTGTGGCTCAGGTCACCGTCTCAGGGTCCTGAGATGGAGCCCAGGGTCGGACTCTGAGCTCAGTGGGAAGTCTGCTTGAAGATCCTCTCCCTCTGCCTCTGTTCCTCCCCCTGCTCCTGTGCTCTCTCTCTCTAAAGTACCTAAATCTTAAGAAATAAAAATTAAAAGTCTGTATATGAGTTATGATGGTAAATGCTACACCACGGAATTAAATGAAAATCTACGTCAGAGCGAGAAACATGTGTGTCCCGTTCCAGACGCGGGTGCTCCCTGATAGACACGCGGTCTTTCTGAAAGTGTCAGTTTAATGTTCCTGAGGAGCCAACTCCGTGTGACCATTAAATACAAGGGAAGAGCGCACACTCTAACACAAGGCGGAAAACTGGAAACACTACCTAGAAAAAGTGCAACCCCAAAGTTTAAACGGCAATTGCGGAAACCAAATAAATTATTCACCCTCGGTCAAAGGGGGTCTCGATCGAAGAACTTCCCGGGTACAACTTACAAGGAAGGTCATGGTTTCCGTACTGAAGTGTCACATATCTGTAGCCAGTTAACTTTTTTAAAACTTCGGTAACACCGAAAGCATCCATTCTTAAGGCTTTTCTCCCTTTGTCGATTCCACAGCTCATTTTTCTGGGAGCGGCTAGGTGTGCTCTCCTTTGTTCGCTTTTGAATCTCTACATGTAGGTCCAACCCAAACTTGGGAGTCAAAGCCGGGTGTGAAGGGAGCTGCAACCAGAATGACGGCTGTTGGCCAGTCCTCCTCTTCCACCAAAAGGTACACGGGACAGGGCACTGCAAGTACTTAGTTCCCAGAATTACTTGGCCCGCATGGGCTGAAATTCCCAAGTAGAAATAATTTTATTAAACGTGGCAAGTGTTGACCACTTGCTCACTCGGAAATCACCGTGACTGAGTCTGTGCTACGGGGTAATCAAATCAGCTCCCTTCCAGCGTCCCATGTGAACACAGGGTCGGACTCGACATTCAGATAACAAAGTACGGGGCCGCCCGCCCCTGTTACTCTAACGATCTGTGTGCCAACCGCCACGCCCTTGCTCCCTGAGCAGCGGAACGCAGAGACCATGTCTCCTCACCTTAATAATTTACGGATATAACAATACATTATATGTTTATAAAAATAATTATGAAAAAATAGTAATTTCTTGATGGAGCTAACGGGGCAGAATGAGAAATGGCTTCAAAAATGTGGACTCGTGTATGTGTGGGTGTGTGTGTGTGCACGTGTGATTGTTTCGAGAACCATGGAAACAAAGGTGGGAACAAAAAAGTTCCTCTTTGCACCGGAGCTTTCGAGACTGATCCGTGACCCTGCAATAGCATAGACAGCGTTATGAATATTCCACGAGACGGTGCACAAAGGACCGAGGTCTGGTATGCAGGGCTGGCCCACAATGGGAGCTCCACAGCAGTGGGGTCATGGGTGTCTCCTTTCTTTTCCCATGCTACAAGTTTAATGTTGAACACTTCCAAATTCTTCGGTGATTCTGACCAAAATGTTTTAAGATCCACAGACAGAAAGTCGGCCTGCTTCCTCTACAGTGACCATCCACACGTTTCCAACGCGCTGCAGCCGTGTCAGCACGGAAACCGGCACGTGGGAACGGTGCCCTGCTGGCACTGACGGGAACGAAAACGTCGGAGTTTTGCGGAACTGCTTACAAGGACAGGGACTCGGTACAACAATCTTACAGCAGACTTCTGCCGAACTGTTCGCTGTTTATGTCCGTGGAAGGCAAATTTCGATGCTCTCTATCCGTTATCTTGGATCGGTATCTTGGATTAGGTTGAAAAACGATTAATGGTCTGACTGTAAACTGGAGAATGTGTGGTTTCCGTATGCAGGTCTCTCACTATGCCTTTGAGCGTAGCTTACTGGGAATGTTCTAGTTGAACAGAATCAGGACCGAGATGAGTGCAAGTCAGGAAAAATGATGTGTGGATATTAATACTCTAGATCTAAAGAAAATGTGTAAATTGCTCTACTAACGGCCAGTCTAAGTCCTAGGAACAAAGGTCATTCGGTGTCAGTGAAGACACTTCTGACCTGTAAGCACCTTCTACCTCTTGTGATATTCTGATTTAATTACTGGTGGACCTGGCAAGAGGGCTGTGAAAAATATAGGAAAGGGGCGAGTTATCCAAATCATTAGGAGTACGATGGCCATCAGCTCCATGGTGAATGAGAGCAGGTGCAAAATGTTGTACTACTTCTTTATAAAAATATACCCAGCCATTGAGGCAAACTGTTCATTGTAAAATTAATGTACCTACAATGCCTCTATAAAACTACTCATAAGAATCACTGCCCTTCCAGGATCCTGCATTTTTCTAGAGTCAGTATCGCGTGGATGCCATCGTGCTCCCAAAGAAGGGTTGGATAAAGCAAAGTATGGGAGTAAATGAAAACACTCGGGGGTGTGTGGGATTAGGTAGAAAACTTCATAGCTTGTGGACTGTTACATATTAGTTAATTCTTATAAATCTCTCCTACACCCCATCTCTTCGATTAAAGACTAAACTATGTTTCTTAGTCCTGTATGTGGGCAACATGCTTATGTCAACGTGCCTGGCAAATGAGAGACATAAAGTGAAACCCTAAGAACAAACAGTAGGTTAACAGTTCCCGGACACGTTAGTGAAAAGACACTATTATCTTTGTTTTGTTTGTGTGGTATAAAATGCAAGGACCATACAACGAAATAACTCATGCCGTAACCATGGAACGAAGAACATAAAAACGTGAAGTTCGTAAGTCATCTTCCTATGTTAGAAACCATATATATATATACGAGGCCTCAGATATGGAAAGAACATTGTCCTCGGTATTTAATTCAATTCAACAGAACCATATCATTCATCAAAGGTGGCAGCCTTTGCAAAAAGCCAGGGCCTTGAGTGGATTTTCCTACTCCAGCCAAAAAGCAAACGGAGCCTCGCGTAGAGAATCCCTCCTGCACGTCGTCTGCTCGCTCATCTCCCTGAGGCCCCCCAACCCCCATAACCATAATTACTTCCGTCTTACGAATGATGAAACAGAAACTTGGGGAGATTATAATTTATCCCAAATCACACGACAAGGACGCGTGAGAGCCACGATGACAACTGATGGCTTTCTAAAGAGCACACCATATCTCGGGGTAAACTAGGAAGACGGCCAAGCCAGCCGCTGTCCACTTGCATTCCTACGAGCAGCACCGGGAGCTTGTAACTCTTGAAATACCCAGGAATAGAGGGAACGCACTGCAGATAGGTTCTTATATACATAATATATGGAAATCATCTGGATGACTGATATACACACACACAAATATATGCATATATTTTATGTCTATATTTCCCATACACACACACACACACACACACATGTAAATGATATATATGTAAATCAAAAGGACAGAAATCTTATCCAGGCCTACGGATAAAAACAAGCAACAATGAAATACAGCTTGTGCTACTGAACTTCAAGGACGAAAATATGACTTTTCAGACATCCAGGTAGAAACAGCAGGTGGATTCCGATGGAGAAAATATGCTTTCCTCCAAATCGATTTCTCTCTACAAAATTTATGTCTGGAGCCAATACAGCAATAGCTCTATAACAATAAGTAAAATAAAAAAATATCTATATATCTATATATATAGATATATATAGTTTATATACATAAAATCATATTATCTATAGTTTATATATAATCATATCTGTTTACATATATAAAAAATCCGCTGTCATTCAAAAGTATATGCGACAGAAACATTCTCAAAGACCGAAAAAAACTCAGGGCCTATAAGGCACCCATGGGCCTTTCTTGCTCAACAATGCAGTGCCACATCCAGCCATTCTAAAGACAGGCAGGTGGCAAGAATACATGGGTCACTACAATACTCAGTACCCAAAGAAAATGATGCCTACACTCATGTGAGGAGAAGTCTATGCAATTCAATTTGGACCTCATGTGTAACGGGGGGCAAAGTCTGTTGTGAGTGCTTTCAAAGAAAATGGTATCTATGGATCCCTTTTAAAACCAAAGTAAGATGTGATCAAATTTTTAAAAAAGATTTTAAGTCATCTCTACACCCAACATGGGGCTTGAACTCACAGCCCCAAGATCCAGACTCACACGCCGCACCGACTAAGCCAGCCAGGTGCCCCAAGATGTGATCGAATTTAGAAGCCAGGTATAAAGAAATTAGCGTAAAAGACTCAATCATTTTATCGCCCACGTAAATATAAAACGAAAATTGAAAAAAGTAGGAATTGTGGTCAAGGAAAAGGATTCGAAATAATAAAACTAAGAATTAGGAAATAATGTCAGAACAATTGGTAGATAGGAGTGGTGTGGGGAACATCTAAGTAACTTACACGGAACTCAACTGGAGGGCATCAGTTGACAATCACGCAAATATCAAATTTTTAAAATAATGCTTTGATTTCATAATATTTTTCATGATCTCTTTCTCCCTGAAATTTGGGGGTTTCTGTTTCTTCTGCTATACTCAAACAGTATTAAGCATCAAGCATCATTAAAAGACAGCATGCACAGAAATGTCAGGTAGGGTGTCTGCTTAATGGTAATGTAACAAGGTCCCCAAGACCACCCCCAGATCTGATAATTCACAACAGGGACTCACAGGACTCAGCATAGAGTCATATTGTGGGCTCTGATTTGCTACAGCACAGTCAGGAATGGGGAAACATGCACAGGGGCAAGTCTGGAGCAAACCAGGGATGAGCTTCTGGGAGTCCTCTCACAGAGGCCATCACATAGGATGTGCTCAATGCCTCCTGCAGGACTTGTGACAACACATGAGAAATGCTGTCACCAGACAGGTTCAGGAGAGACTCTGTGTCCACAGTTTTGACTGAGGCTGGGCACAAAGGAACCTGCTGCGTAGCGCGTCTCCAAAATCCAGACTCCTAGGAGGAAATAGGTGCCCATCATAAACCACATCGCTGAGCTGATAGTTTAAGACCGGGGAGCACCTCTTGTCGGTTAGGGAATGACGCGAACCCTCCCCAGATCTAAGTTCCCACATGCTGGCCAAGGGCCAGCGTTTTAATCAGGAATTTGTAAAGAGAGCAGTCTTAGATTTCCTATGGTAACTTTTCCGCCCAGGTAAGCATGGCTCTTCTGGATGGCAGAATTTGGAGTCATGGTTTGGTTTTATTCTACTGTGTTTATATGAAGTTTTCAATGTGCATATATCATTTCTACAAAATAATAAAAACATTATAGTGTTTAAAAAAAAACAACCCAAACTGCCAGTTGCATCTTTCAAAGAAAGAATTTAAATACTAAGTATGCATGAAATAGAAAAAAAGCATTCTCCATTCAAATGTTTCTAATTTGTTCTTATAAATGCAATTACGATGTGCTTGGAAACTCAGTTATACACACTAATTTATTAGATGGGATTACAATCAATTTGGTTCTGGGGCAAATTATACACCTTAGCCATGAATAATATAAAATAGAAGAAAATCAGAAACATGCGTGTTAGGCAAGTCTCTTGCAATGAGGACGTGTCCCTTTTGACAGATGACAGATAACAGTCATCTTTACTTACACTGATCTCAACTTCCTCTTCGTTGACCTGCTTTTCTATTTGTTTGGAAGGCCAATGTTCCACCTCGTATGGAAAGATCCATGGTCAGATCTTCCACTGGGAGCAACACTCCGAAATCTTGCTGGAAGATCTTTGGAAGATCCCTAGGCACATATGTGATTCCAGAAATTCAAAAACTCCTTGACAGCCAGGGACAGCGAGGGCCTCCAGTTAAACTCTCATTTCCTTCTCTCCCCCTTCTGCCTGTATTTTGTCACCTGGAATTGCCAGGCATGTCCATGAAACAATCACGCCATGGAAGGATTTATATACTGATTCACAAGCCAAACTGCCGTGCTAGGTGCTAGGCGTGGAACGACGAGCAAGAGAACGTATGGAAATTGCGCTCTGCTATGCTCACCGCTTATACGGTTCGCAGGAAGCACCTAAGTCATCAAGGAGTTTAATTTGTAGTAAAATAAGGCAGACACAGCAAGTCATGAAAGGACAGGAGGTCAACAGAGGATTAGCCTAAGGGAATGAACAGTCACGGGGGGTAACAGATGCAGTGTAGGGAAGACAGCCAGTGCCACTGTAATATTATTGTGTGCTGACAGATGGGGAGCACAGCACAAGGTACACAGAACCCGAGTCACTACAGATACTCCTGAAACTAATGTCACACTGTGTCAACCATACTGCAATTAAAAAAAAAAAAAAACAGTAAATAACCCTTTAAAAAGAATTAGACAAAGAGAAAGCTCTTAAAAAAGATAAGTCATGATCTCAGGGTCCTGGGATCGAGCCCCACATTGGGCTCTCTGCTCAGTGGGGAGTCTGTTTCCCCCTCTCTCTCTGCCTGCCTCGCTGCCTGCTTGTGATCTCTCTCTCTCTGTGCCAAATAAATAAATAAATAAATCTTTAAAAAAAAAAAAAGGTAAGTCATCAATATTTAGAATGATGTGAATACAGAATATGATGTGAAGGACAGAGGAATATTCTAGAAGGAGGGAATACCAAATACATCAGTCAGGCAAGAGCCGTAGGATTTGGAGGCAAAACTACTTTTACAAGTCTCATTATCTCCAAAAACAAAAGGGGGATAATTATGACTACTGTGTACTATTACCCTAAGTATTAAGTACGCAAAAAATTAGCAAGATTTCGGCACATCAAGAAGTTAAAAACAGTGTTAGCCATTAACATGAGTATCGGAATTTTTAAACATAGTTCTACAAATCCTACAAAAAAACAATGGGAAACAGTACAGGTTAATTACGGATTGCCTAAAATCCCCATATACATAATTACTCACAAAGAGGAATGAATTCTAGGGGCATGTAGCTGGCTCCGTTGGTAGAGCATGTGACCCCTGATCTCAGGGTCATGAGTTCAAGCTCCATGTTGGGCATGGAGCCTCCTTAAAATTAAAAAAAAAGAAGAAGAAGAAAAAGAGGAACAAATTCTGAACTTGTGAAATGTAGCTGTTTATTCTTTTATTATGTTTTTAAGCTTCTAAAAGCCTTCCATCTCAAAGAGTTTTGCAAACACTGGCCAACTGTGCAAAACTATCACACCCATTCAAGGTACAAGTAGAATCATACTTTAGAAAAGATACACACTTTACCCTCTTACACACTGAAAAGTTCTATGTCCCCAATTTCAATGCTGGTATGGTGGTTCCACACACCAGCTGCGTGTCCTACAATTCAACTAAGTTCTGACACCATCTACCCACAAACAGCTTCAGATCCCACAAGGACGGGCTCAGTCCTACAAGTCCACATCCTCTCCCTTCAGAGACCACTCGCAAGTCCAAAAGGATAAAGAGAAAAAGGAAATCTAAAGAAACAAAACCAGAAATGATAGAGATGACGGAGTTAGCAGAAATAGACATTTTAAAAGTCATTATAAATGTGCTCTGTCTGCCCAGGAATGTGGGAGAAAGACACAGAAAGACCTGCATGGAACTTCCAGAAGTAAACATGAAGAAATGAAAACTATGCCCGAGAGCATCTTAAGAATGTCAGGCACTCTCCAAAGAAGGGAACTTGCAGATACAGTGGTGAAAATTAGAAATAAAGCAGGGTGGGAGGAGAGAGAAGAAAAAACATGATCAGAACACTCAGTGACCCAGGTCATAATACAAAGTCTATCATGTATAATTAGAGTCCCAGAAGGAGAGGATACAGAGAATGGGATAGAAAAAAATATTGGCTCATATACAGGGCCACCTGGCCGGCTCAGTCAGTTAAGCAGCCAACTCTTGATTTCAGCTCATGATCTCGTGGTCAGGAGATTGACCCCCATGTTGGGCTCTGTGCTGGGTATGGAGTCTGCTTGAGATGCACTCTCTCCCTCTCCCCCACTCTCACCCCCAACCCGCTCATGCACAGTCTTTCTGAAAGAAAGAAAAAGAAAGAAAGAAGGAAGGAAGGAAGGAAAGAAAGAAAGAAAGAAAGAAAGAAAGAAAGAAAGAAAGAATGAATATTGGCTGATATGTAAAAAATTTTATTAAAACTATAAGCCCAATTAGAATTAGAAGCATCTCCCCCAAGCCCAAGAAGTAGAAAGATGACCCAGTCACGACTCCATCATTATATTGCTTAAAACCAGATACAGCAAGAAAATCTTCAAAGCAGACAGGGAAATACAAAGACATTTTATATACAACAAGAAAATGAGAATGTCAAGAGATTTTTCTGAAAACATACAAGACAAGAAAATGAAGAGAGATTTTTAAACTACTAATTAAAAAAAAAAAAAGTCAACCTAGAATTCTATACCTAGTCAAATACCTTTCGTGAAGGGATGGAGACAAACCCACAATTAAAGTTCTGCAATTTGAGTGATTAGGAACGTGGGGCCTTTTCCTCTAAACACCAACCTCGTCTGTTTATTTTCAGTCCTTACCAGTGACTGCATCTTTTCTCTGTATGGAATATCACAGAAGAAAACACAAAGACATCACAGAATTCACAGGCAAGTGTAAGTGAGCGCTTAGCAGGGAACCCCAACACTGCAGAGGGAGATCCATGTTCTTGCTGTGCCTGGGCCCACGGCCTCAGCACTGTCCGTGGGAAATGCAGGCTCTGGGGGCCCACAGCACAGGCCCAGTGAGTCGGAATGTGCACGTCTAAACCACACCCAGGTGATCTGTGCGCACAGTGGGGTCTGGGCCATCCTGGGTGCTGGACTAGGCTTTCACAGGGGAAGTGGGTGTCCCTGTGACTCATCCCTGCTTTCATACTCCAGAACTCTGGGCTTCTGACCCACGCTGACCCACTCTCCAACTTCACATGCCTCACAGGACTCATTTCCCTGAGCACATGAGTGGAGTCAAGTCTTCCCAAAGGAAAGGTACTCAAAACTCATGTCCTCAGACAGTGAGCCCCTGGCCACGGCCCCTTCTCTCCCCTTCTCCCACACATGTGGTCTTGGTGAAGGAACCTAAATGTACACAAACAGTTGTGTGTATTGGGTCTGCATTTCTTCCCATACTTTCTATCTGACAACCAAGAGTTGGAGACGTTGATGACTCCTCCTCCACGAAACCCTCTGATCTGCTTCCAGTCACCTCATCAGGACAAAACTCCTCATCAGCCTCTACCTCACTGACCCATCACAGAATTCAAAAATGTTAACCTTGCCTTTCCCTTCAGAGTACAAATGGCTAATATTTGCTCAGTGTTTCCCATGTTCAGACACTGGTTAAGTGTTGTACAAACACCTTTCATGAGATTTTTATTTTACTTATTTTATTTATTTGCTTATTTTCATTTTACTTAAATTTGATGCTCTTACGATTTCCAGCCCATTCCCTTAACTCCTTCCACCTGCTCTGTCCCTCTTTTACATCCAGATAGGTCTTCAAATCATTCAGAAAAATCTCCAATCTTCAGGGTTGTTGTTTTTTTTTATCAACTTGCAAAACTCATCAAGTGTCCTCTAGTTGAATCTCATATGATTCTATATTCCCCTGGTGTCATATAAAAATTTAATGAAAATGGAGTCTCCCTATTTCAAAAAATGAGGGGGAAAAGCCTACATTCCATGGAGAACATGTCCCGTCTAGCCAATAAATTACCAAACAACGTTAAGAAGTCACTCAGTAGGCTTGATTTTGTCCTTCTACAGGGCTATAAAATTTGATATAATGAGGATAACTTCCTTTCTAAGATGCAGGTAAAAGAAATCTCACAATAATTGTAAAACTTCATAAGCATTCCTTGAAATGTTTCATTCCATGACTCCCACTATCTGCTAAATTGAGAGGGAAACCAGGACAGAGTCCGCACTTTCCACCCCCACCACCCAAAGATCACAATCCAGAAATACAAGGAACACTTTCATGTGTTACAAGAATGTAAAGGTAAAGGCTTATCATTTCTAAAAATAAAGGTTTCCTATGTATAATAATAAAAGCCACCGTTTTTTGAAAATGAGCTCCATGCCTGTGCCCCGCGCCTGCACCCTGTCTTACGACCACTCCTGGCCACGCACGGGATTTCAGCATGGAACGCGGAGGTTTCAGAAGAAACCTTCCGCAAATTCCACCCTGACACCCCCAACACACCTGTGCTGAGTCTTGTGTCTACCACCCCCTCGGCAGACACGCACACCTGGGCATATGACACAGTTTTCTTGTTCAGCACTCAACTTCTTCCCATACATTTAACACTTTGACTGCTGTCCCAGGCACCAGAAGGTGCGGCTTCCATTCCTGAAGGGAGGCATTTACTGCGTGCGCTGGGTTCTGGAGCACTGGAAGCATAACAAGTTTTGAGTGTAAGAAAGCCCCCTTAGGAGCGTGACAAATCCCAACAGCTTTAGTTTCTGACGTGTGTTGTCAGAAGGACTGGAACATTCTATGACCGGGGCATCCAAAGTTGTAAGGAGCCTTGTTGTTCCTTCAGTTACTTGAAGTGCCCTTAATTAACCAGGATTTTGCATAAGCAAACCTCCCTTGTTGTTCCAAGGGTGTTCATGGGTGTTCAAGCCCAGACGGCTGGCCAAGAACATTGTGTTAGACACAGGCTCAGATTCATTTCCTGCTGGGGGGAGTATGACTTCCTCCTCCACTCTGTCCTGGGACACAGAGCAGACTTAGGAGGGGTGCACCTGGATTCCAGATCTTCTTCTGGAAGAAGCCGTTAAACATGCAATCTTGGGCAGATAACACCATTTCCCCCTTGTATGTCAGTCCTATTGCCCCTTAAGTTTACCCAGTAAAACTCAGGCTTAACTTCTTATCAGAATCGATGTGAAAATCCAATATAAGAAGCTTGGAAAACATTTTAAAAAGCAAAAAAAAAAACAAAAAAAAATTTTGAAAAGCAAAAAAAAAACCAAACCAAAACAAACAAACAAACAAAAAACCACACACAAAGAAATCGGGAATCCTATCTGTGGTCCAGTGCAAACCTTCCTCTTCCTGTGCGAACACTGACAAGAACTGGATCTGTTGGAATCCAGGCTGGTCTGGGAACAGCTTTCCTCTAAGCCGTGGACACAGGTCTCGTCAGTGGATCCCTGACCGGGGCGGGGGGGGGTCTCAGCTTCTCCGTGACCCTAGCGCACACTTCACATTGCCGACGTGCTCCCACTGGGGGGGGGGGACATTGTGAAATCAGAAACGTCATTCCTAAAGATGAGAGATGGTGTGTCCTTCAGCAAGGCAGTGCCTCAAACTACTAGGTATCACGTTCCCTTAAAACTCAGACAACAGCAATTTTAAGACAAAATCTGATTTTATACCATTAAGAAAGGAAAAGAGTAGTTTCCTTGATAACTTAGATGACTGCAGTTGTAAGAAGGGAACATTTAAATGCAAAGAAATGTGCATTTTATGATCAGGAAGAAAAATGGTTGACGATGCTTTTTAAATCTTTTAAAAAATAGTGAGACGGAGATAACATTTAATGACTAAACTGAAACAGTAAAGCATGACCCACCCTCCTCCAAAACCCGACATGGGGAAAATTCTCCCATGTGATCCAAAGAAGGCATCCTGCACAATTCCGGCTCTGACACAGTCAACTCTTTCATCTAAGGGATAACATCCTTAACTGTGGCAGCAGCTTGAACTATAGAAAGGATCAGACGCGAAGTTAAGGAGACAGTGTGTGTGGCAGCCACAGACCCACTCTAGGTGACTGATCGTGACGACACCCCCAAAGACCTCTCCTACGGAGGAAAACTGATTTCGTGACTAAAATAGCAAGAACAATGGAGCTTTGTTTAGAAACGGGTGCTGGGTGTACAGGTCAGGAAGCAACAACGTTCTGAAGGGTCCGGCAGGGTCAGGGCAGGATTAGGACCGCTTCTTCGCGTAGGGCAAGAGGTCGAAAACTCCGCAGGCGCCGCGGTAAGCAGCCTCAGCCTCGTGCACCTCCGGACCCGTCACAGGTCCTCAGCTCTGCTGCCGTATGGCCCCGACGCGGCCTGCGACAGAAGCCCCGCGAGCCGGTGAGGCCGAGGTCCTATACACCTTCACCTGTAAGAACGGGAGGCAAACCGTGCCTTCAAAGACAAATAAAGCTCAGAGTGTCTTGCAAATCAACACACTGGCTCCAACCCGGAGAGGGAGCCGTTCCACCCGGAGAGGAATGAAATGTAGAGTCCTCCTGGGTGTAAATGTTTACGAAGGGAAAGAGTGGCAGGTTCATGAAAACAGGGATCTTGTAGGCACGCGGAGCAGTGACAGGGGAAGTGAGAGGAAGATGGGACTGTCTTAGGGCTGCCTCAGGGAATGATCAGACTCCAAACGCTGAAACGGGGATCGGTCCTGCAGGATTCGGTCTCCGTCAACGTGGGATGCAGACGTGAACGCAACACGGAAGGAAACAAGACGCGGAGATGAAGACGGCCGAGAGGAACTGACGGGAAACAGGAGCTCGAGTGGTGGGACCAGCGGGCTGAGGTCTGTGAACCGGCCTCGACTTGTCCCGGCTCTCCGGGTCCACCTCACCTCTCCTGCCGGAGCAGGAGTCACCATTGGTCCATGCGTCCCATTTCTATCAACTGCATTGGGTTCCGCAGCCCTCACGGCTGTTTCAGAGAGAAGAGCTGTCACGGAAGTGCGCTGTCACATTTGTCACTGCTAGCAAGAGAGGTTTCGGATGACCTTCAGTGGCACCCGCCTTTAGATGTCACGTCATCCACCCAGCATTACGGATCTTAAGGGATCATGTGTTTATGAAGCCAACACTTTGGTCCACCTTGCTCCTCCAGATCCTACGACAGCTTATTTTAATTCACACGGATGGACGGTTTGCGTAGAGCACAGAATGCAAGATAGGAGGACCAGGAGGGCAAGTTACAGAACATGTAACACCTGCACCCGATACACCGGTTTTGCTCTATTTCTGATGACTCTGGCTCTGGTCAATGCCTCAAGGGGCACGAACCACCACTTTTTATTTGCTCTTTGTAGCAGACACAGCTCAGAGCGAGCGCCACTGAGTTACAACCGCCCCTGATGTCTTCACCTCCCTTGGCGTGTGTCTGTGTGTGTGTGTGTGTGTGTTGGTGGCCGTAGTGACTTGCTTCTAACCAGCAGAATATGGCAAAGGGGAAGAGGTGTCCCTCCGGAGACTGTTGTATTATGGAAAGCTTGGTCTCAGCAGACCGCGGGCCGAGAGGTCTCGCTGGCCTTGAAAAAGTAACTAGCCATGTTGAGCCCAGCCTGGCGGGGAGGGTATGTGGTGAGGAACTGCAGGCAACCTTCAGAGGTGAGAGTGGCCTCCAGCCAACAGCCACCGAGGGAATGGGACTTCACTCGCACAACCGTAAGGGATGCGTTCTGCCGATGACCACCATGAGCCTGGAGGCCGACCGTGAGCAGAAGCAGCTGAGCCTGCAGATGAGAAAGCAAGCCCGGCAGACACCCTGATGACGGCATCGTGGGACCTTGACACAAAGAACACCTTTAAGTCGTGTCCAAACTCCCAATGCACAGAAACTGTGAGATAGGAAACATCTTGTCCACGGAATGGGAGAAGATATCCGCAAATGACAGTACAAAGGGCTGACATCAAGATCTATAAAGAACTCCTCAAACTCAACATTCAAAAAAACAGATAATCACATCAAAAAGTGGGCAGAAGACATGAACAGACACTTCTCCAATGAAGACACACACATGGCTGTCAGGCACACGAAAAAATGTTCATCATCACCAGCCATCAGGGAGATTCAAATCACAACCATAGTGAGATCCCACCTCACACCAGTCAGAATGGCCAAAATTAGCAAGACAGGAAACAACTGTGCTGGCGAGGATGTGGGGAAAGGGGAACCCTCTTACACTGTTGGTGGGAACACAAGCTGGTGCAGCCACTGTGGAAAACAGCATGGAGGTTCCTCAAAAAATTAAAAATAGAGCTTCCCTATAACCCTGCAATTGCACTCCTGGGTATTTACCCCAAAGATACAGATGTAGTGAACAGAAGGGCCATCTGTACCCCAATGTTCATAGCAGCAATGGCCACGGTCGCCAAACTGTGGAAAGAACCAAGATGCCCTTCAACGGACGAATGGATGAGGAAGATGTGGTCCATATACACGATGGAGTATGATGCCTCCATCAGAAAGGATGAATCCCCAACTTTTGTAGCAACATGGATGGGACTGGGGGAGATTATGCTGAGTGAAGTAAGTCAAGCAGAGAGAGCCAATTATCATATGGTTTCGCCTAATTGTGAAGCATAAGGAATAACACGGAGGACATGGGAAGGAAAGGAAAAGTGAATTGGGGGAAATTGGAGGAGGAGACGAAGCCTGAGAGACTGTGGACTCTGAGGAACAAACTGAGGGTTTTGGAGGGGACGGGGATGGGGGGATGGGAGAGCCTGGTGCTGGGTATTGAGGAGGGCACGGATTGCATGGAACACTGGATGTGGTGCATAGACAGTGAATCTTGGAACACTGCAACAGACACTGATGATGTATTTTATGGCAACTAACAATACAATAAGAAAGAAAGAAAGAAAGAAAGAAAGAAAGAAAGAAAGAAAGAAAGAGAAAGAAAGGAAGGAAGGGGGAGGGAGGGAGGGAGGGAGGGAAGGAAGAGGGAAGAAGGAAGGAAGGAAGGAACGTGTGTTGTTTTAAGCCCCAAACCTTGGGGTCATTTATTAGGCAGCAAGAGATAACTAATATAAAGACACATGAAATTGAAGGCGGGGTCAGCATATGTTTTCTGGAAAAGTCTGGACGGAATCCCTGAAGAAGCCAAAGTGTTCTGGGGAGAATGGATGGATGATACGTCAGCTCCCTTGAGGGAAGACAAAAACCATGACCAAGGCCCGTGTCCCAGCTCCACCACCCAGAAGGGCTGGATACAAAGGCACGGGAAGGTTCTTCCTCTATGGGAGTTCACACCCAACCATGAGCCTAACGGTGAGTGTCCTTGCAGAGCAATTGGGGTAAATAACTAGGACTTTGGCCAGTCCTCAGTATCACCCGAGGCACCCAGTTTTCGCCACTACGAAATGCTCCAACGACCTAGCAGCCGTAGCCCTCAGGTCCGACGCGCTCCCAGCAACACCGACTCATCACGGAAGCGCGCGCAAACCACCACCTGCTGGCGCCCGCCGGCACGTGCTGAGCAGAACTTGCAGAGCCGAGTAGAAGTGAGACTAGGACAATCCCGCACCGAACCTGCGCGTGCTGAGAAGCACCCCCACCCCGCCCCCCGCCCCCCGCACTCCGCTCCTCTGCAACCCTGCGGAACACTTCACTTCGAGAACCCAGGCACGCCATGACCCCCGCCCGCTGTCGGAGGGAAGTCGAGTCACAGCGCGCTGGGACGCAGGGAAGGGGTGCGGCCGGCGCTGCAGCTTCAGGCTGGGTCCGTCTGCCTAGGCTGGGGCCGGTGGACCAGACAGGCTCCCCCCGCCCGGGCCTCCGCGCGTCCCCACAGCACTGTCGCCCACGCGCCATGCGCTTTGCTCTTCTCCCCGCGTGTAGGGACAGTGAGCAGTGTCCGGCCCGCGGGTACCTGCGTCCTACACACGGATGCCGCTCCTGTCACCGCGGTCTGCATTCGGACGCTCGGACTGGACCCTGTGCGCCCTCCCGATTGAAACACAGGCCACGGGGCCCCAGGAGCTCCTCGTGCAGAGGAGGGGCGGGCTCCCGCGGGCTGTGTGCGGGGGGGCTTGGCAGGGCTCCCTCCGGCCTCCCCGTCCCTTCAGAGGCGTCCCAGCCCAGCACTCCGGGCCGTGCCACAGGCCTTCCCGTCCGCTCTCCCAACCCTGGACATAGCTGCCCTGGTGGCTGGAGGGGACTCTCCCACCGCTGCTCCCCACCGCCTGAAGGAGACAGTCCCGCTCTCCCTCCTCTGCCCTGCCGGGGGCGGCGGCGGACCAACCCACGTCCTCCTGGCTGCGTCGGAGCCGGACCCCGACTTGCCCTGGGGGAGACGGTCCCGCAGCGGGTCCCGCCCTCCGCAGCAGCACGGGGGTCCAGGCGGCCGGGGTGCGGGGCAATCACACCCTCTATTCTGGGCCTGCAAACGCCCCCCACCCCCCCCGGGTAGAGCCTCCCGCCCAGCATATGGGGCTACGGGGGGGACAGTGAGCGGAAAAGGCCGAGAACCCGAGCAGCACGAGCGCATCAACAGCACGCTGACAGGGACTCGGACGACAGCCGGGACGGAGAGAAGGGGGACAGCAGCAGTTTCTACCTCTAAGACGGTCCCTGTCTCTATGCTTCTGTCCTAAAGTTGCTCCCAGTGACAGAAGCGCTGGGAGGCGCGGCTTTAAGGCATCTCAACAGTGTTTCTCCTCTTCCCATGAGTGGCGTCTCAAGACCCGCACAGCCACCCCCTCTGCAGTCAACGGAGGTCTGCCCGCGGGGGAAGGCGGCGGCCCTCGGTGCCACTGGCCCGGGCGGTGGGCTGTTGGGTGGCCAGGGAACCTCGGGCTACGCGGGGGGGTCCCCTTACCTCACAGAAGCTCTGGCACTGCTGCTTCCTCGGGTCCCACGACTCCCGGCACGGCTCCAGGCACTGGGGGAAAAGCAGAAGGACAGAAAGCGCGGGTGAGACACAGCCCAGGGAGAAGCACCTGCTCCCCTGCCCCTGCCCCACTTGCTTCTGCTTCGGGTTTGGGCACGGTCGCTGCTTGGGGCATCCCCGACGCGGGGCAGGACGGGCGCCTGAGCGAGAGCGTCAGGACACAGCAGAAGCCGTCTGTGTCCACACGATTGCAAGAGCCTGGAGGGGACGCAGGACACGGTGTTCACCCTCGGACACGCACCATCGGGCAAAACCGCCCGGATGAGAGTCTCTGTATTTGGTAAGAAATGTTTTCTAGGGGCGCCCGGCTGCTGGGTGGGTGGAGCACAGCTCTCGATCTCGGGGCTGGGAGTTCGAGCGCCATGTGGGGGTGCAGAGAGGACTTCAAAATAAAATCTTAAAAAAAATGTTTTCTAAATGTGGTCGTCACAGATGAATTTTGTTTTTTCAGAAACTTTAACATGGACGTGCTTTACAATTGGCAACGTAGGAGTGTTCTCTATAAAGTCCGCAGGGAATTGGGTGAAGTTGCTTCGTATTAAGTATCTATATATAACATGACAGTTAACTTACCTTTAGCTCAGTGGGTCTGACCGCATTAATACACACCCAGTTTAATTACTCTATTATAATACATTGAATGCATTGTAACGTAAAAATTTACCAAATAAATATTAGAATATATTAAATCTACCGAAATATACAGAATAAACTCTCTGACATGAGTTTCAGAACAGAGAATAAAGTCTGAATATGTGTTTAAAATGTTATTACCGTATACAGTAACAAATCAAAGTCAATAACTAGGCTCCATTATTCATTAGCAATCATAATAATAAATAGTTAATAATAATGTATAGTATATATAATAGTATGTTATCTATATTAAATGTATATGCATTATATATATAATAAAGAATATTGTTGAAAAAAGTATAGATACACGTATATATACTTTTCTGCTATATATAGTAGGATCTATAGTACTAGTATGTGTACCTGTTTATATAATTTATTACTATGTATAGTACTTGTATAATGTATAAAATATAATGATTACATACCATATCTATACTATATACATACTGTATACGTTACATATGCTGTACTACCACACCATGGAACTCTGTATATACACATATATATGTACACCACAGCATTACATATTCTGCATATACTATATATACTACATAAAATACAGTAAGCTTATATAATATATAGTACCATATATACTATATACAATATATAGTAATAAATAAGAGATCACAGCCAGTCCTCATGGTTGAAATTAAAATGTTACACTAATATGAATAGAGAGTTGATTCTCAATTTTATGTTTTAATGAGTAAAAATGAATATTCCCATATAGTTAAATGTCAGTTCTCTAAACACTGGCTTACTGCTGGCTCCCATCAGGTCATTATTATTTGATCTATATGATTTTTATTTCATTCTTAATAAATTTTCCAATTAGGATCAACGTTCTCATTTAAATTCCAGATAAGTATACCCTAGAATTCGGGATCTATATATATGTATTTTTTTTTCATTATTTTTTTACTCCACTTGGTAGCCAACTCCCCCTGTGTTTTAAAATATAGTTTAAAGTCTAAGGCGCTCTACTGTCCACGCGTCAGCTGCCTGTCGCAGCAACACTGCTCACAGTGCGATCGATGACCGACAGTATGAACCTCACCCAGCAGGTGATCAGAAATGCAAGCTCATGGCCTGCCCCCAGATCTAGAGTCAGAATCTCTGGGATCGGGACCCAGGAGTCTCTGTTAGCAAGTTCTCCAAGAAACTCTGATGCTTACTAAACTTTGAAAAGAACCGTCTGATTGCAGTAAACATTTCCCAATATGTACGTGTATCAACGTACAACTTAAGTAAAACAAGGTTGCGAATTGTATCTCAGTAAAGCTGGGGAGCAGGAAGAACTGCTACAGGATTTGATGGGGGTGGGGGGGAGTCCATAGGGTCACCTGGCTGGCTCAGCTCCTTGAGCGACTGTCGATTTCAGGTCAGATCATGATCCCAGGTTGTGAGGTCAAGTCGGGCTCCACACTGAATATGGAGCCTGCTTAAGACCCTCTCTCTCCCTCTCTAAAACAAACAAAAAGAGTCAATATTGTTCCTTTGTTTTTTTTTCTCACTAAGTAAGATCCAATCTATTTCTTGTAAGAATATTTTACATTTTATATTCTTTAATGTTGCATATGAACAATTCATTTTTTAGTTATTTTAATTTTTTAAAAAGTTGAGCTTTTCCATGATACTTTTCCAAGAGCTACACAAACTTGTCCCAAGCTTCCCGGTGTCCACCTCTACCAAGCATATTAAAACAAATGCATAGTTTTTTGCAATATAACAATTGTAAAAGAAGACCATTTTTCTAACAGCAATGAAGTCACTTTGAAAACTTATCTTCCGGTGTCCCTGGATGGCTCAGTCAGTTAAGCATCTGCTTTTGGCTCAGGTCATGGTTTCGGGGTCCTGGTATGGAGCTCTGCAGAGGCTCCTTGCTCAGCGGGGAGACTGCTTCTCCCTCTTCCTATGCCCCTCCCACCTGTTCGTATATGCACATAGGCACGCGTGTGTGAGTGCTCTGTATCTCAAATAAATAGAATCTTTAAAAAAAAAAAATTGTCTCCCTTACATATTTTATGAGTTCCTTCAAGAGTTAGTTTTGTTTCCTAAAGGTCGAAAGGTATGTCTGATTCCTTATCCTCAGACTTTTTCTGTTTGTTTTAAGACGTTGGCTCTGAGCCAAAAAAGTCTAATGGTCACTTAATAAGTCTATCTAGACCAAATTCCTTCTCGAGACCGTTTGAAGTGAATTACTGGCACTCCTCAGAATACTTGGAGATTTTGTTCGTTTGGAGACACGTCCTACGATGCGGGAGGACCCCCTCCATAACACCTGGGGATTTTTCATGGACACAAGCTCAGCTACTGACACATTAAGTCCTTATCATTTTATTCAGGAATCATCCAACAAGCATTCATTCCATATGAAACCGCTCAGTGCGATGCGGTCGAAGGTGTCTCAGCATAGTTCACGTTGCTTTGGATCGTCGCTGAGAATGTAGATCGTGACACAGGCGAACTGCACACGTGCACAGCGGCCTTGTCACAACCCTAGACATGGGGGCATTAAAGAGCGTCGGTCCTGGGAGAGCTCCACAATTCCACGTGAGCCTACTCCTGCCAGGCTGGGGAACACATACTTTATATAAAACAAACACCACTTACAAAAAGAGGCATACTTGTGAGAAGCTAATGGGAGCAATGCTTGACACACTTGTCTTCTTGCTAACCTAGCACCGGTCTCTGCCTAGTGCAACATCAGGAGATGCCGTTTACTTAAAGTTCCACTTCACCGGCTCACCTGCCGCCTTTCCAATAACCAGTCATCATCCGTGTCTAAAGACACAGCACAAAACGTTATTAATGACGGCCAACGTTTTCTTTTAATAATCCCTCTGTAAAAACTATCTGACAAGAAAAGCCTGGATATGGACATACGAGTAAATCTTTGCAGGATCCATTTGCCAAAGCTCTATTTCTTCATAGTGCTCTGAGCCAGGTGAAATGTTGCACTAAAAGATGGGCGGGGGTGGGGGGGCAGGTAAAAAAAGCCCAACCATTTCTCTCATCCTTCAAGCAAAAAGAAAGAGCATCTTGTTTTTCCAGATTAAAAAAGGGGGGGGGGGCGGATTTTGTCAAAAGAGGGCAGACTCAAATCTCATTTCCATAAGAAAAATACTACATGGAGACAACTGTTTTGGAATTTACGACATATCACAACTGTAAGTGCCCTGATCAAATTAAAAAAAAAAATAGAGAGAGAGAGAGAGAAAGAGAGAGAGGGAGAGAGAAACCCACCAAAAAGTAACTGAATTTACTATTTTGGAATGAGGCATGTGTGGGTGAGCAGGCCAACAACAGGCCGGATTCTCAGGAACACCCCATGGGCTGTGGCCACACAGCCAGTGCAGGATGGAGGCACACCACGCCTGGGTGTGAACCCCATCTCTGCCATGCGTCTAACCCACGACTGTGAGAAAATCACGTAATTACTCAGCCTCCATTTGCTAACTCAAATATGAGAAAACAATAGTTCATATTAACCCGTGAAAAGTTTTATTTTTCAAAGAGTACCAGAACTTGTATGGATTTATAGAGCACTCTGAAAATTATTTATTCACTGGAGCCCCATAACACCAGATCGACAGAGGTATGTCAAGTTGGCTACCATCATTCTCACATTTTAGAGGGAGAAAACGGCAGTGTACAGAGGTTGACTAAACAAAGCAAGGGACTATGGTCGAGACTTCAGGAACTGGAAGTTGGACCCACGCTCTGGCACACACAAAAGAATGTTCTTCCCCATACAGAACGTTGCTCTGTTTATGCCACGTGCTGCAAAGGCTTAATGCGGTGGTGATACATGTGAAAGGCATTTGGAAACTGAAAAGTACTTTGCTAATCTGTGTGATTTCTGAACCGCTGTGATCTCAGAAAGGATTCAGCTCCAAAATGCCCTAGGTAGGTGTTACAGATTCCAAGGTACTTATGAAATCATAACCAAGAGGACTATTTCATATCACAGACAAAGGGATGCAACCCTTCAGAGCCGAACTACTGACAAAGAGTGAAATTGTGGATATCGCTTTGGTGAACCACCGTCTGGACAAATGAGCACAAGCGTCCATATCTTACACTGAACCACACACTTCCATAAAAGGAAAGTATACTGCCTTATATTGCATTACCAGCAAAGGAAATTCTATTACCTAAAGACCAATTACAATAAATTCTGAAGCATAAAATTCCCTAAAAAATTCAAATTTTCACACACGTCCAATAATCAGGAAACAGAACCCATAATTACGTTACATTAAATAAATAGAAACCATTAAAGCAAAGCACCCAGCATTCTGCACATTCCAACCTGTTCAAATTAACAACTGATAAATCAACAAATAAAGATTAGTAGTTCTCACGTGCAACGTATTTATCTAGTCTCCAAGGTGGTGGGAACAGGCAGTCATTCTGCCTTAAAACAACCTATAATGTGCACGGGAGGAAGCACGGGTGTAAGTGCAAGGTGGTGAAGCGTCAGACAACCGAGAGAAGAAGAAGATACCACAAGAGCCTGCAGGAATGATGCACGTTTCCATACGGGACACCGGGAAAAGCCTGCACAGAACTGAGAACTCGTGAGCTAACTTAGAAGAAGGGGGACTGGACCAGATTGGGCCGATCCGGGACCTGGATGAGGTATGTGGGGGGATATGGTGCAGGACAGCTGAGACAGCAGACGCAGGGGGCCACAGGCTACAAACACAGCCCTCGGGATTCAGGGACGAGCCACTGATGATCCTAGAACAGCTTGAGTGTTGCTGCAATATAATGATTTGTAAAAACTACATATATTTGGTGCTTTAGATAACCAAAATATATTTCTCAAATACATTTAATAATCTTCACATCCACTGCTCCTGAAAATGTTTCAGAGCCGTGAAGGTGACATGGGTGTCTTGCTACCAAGAAATGTGACTTTAGGGCTCGCCCCTACCCTCACCAACGGGCACAGGCTGGTGGACAGGAGGACTAATCATATGAACTCGCAATCCCACCCCCTGACTTCTGGGGACGGATGACGGGCTGGAGACTGAATCAGCTAATACTCAGTCAATCCTAGCGAGGTTGTACAGTTTTCATAAAAACGCAGCAGCACCAGAGCACTGGGCTGACTCAGTTGGAAGTACCCGCAATTCCCGATCTTGGGATCTTCAAGTTCAAGCCCCATGTGGGGTGTAGAGATGACTTTATTAATATATGTACATTACTATATATATATATACTATACACACACACTTGTACAGATTATGTTGTAATATATAAGTACACTATGCATACACACAGTACTTTATATTCATACATTATATACATAGTGTATATATAGTGTTCTGGTATATTAATAAAGCAATCTATGTTGTTATATACACTATACATATGTGAAGTATATAACTTAACACAGATTGCTTTATACATATATGAAAGTATCCTGTAAAGAAAAACCCACAAGGGGACTGGTCTTCTTATCCTTTCCAGACATTTTTCACGCTTGGGCAACCAGAACACTTCCATGTGCCACAGAGCTGGGCCCCAAGCTCCAAGAGGACAGAAGCTCCTTTGTTGGGGATCCTGCCTTCCGTATCTCTTCACCGGCCTGCTGATTCGTGTTCTGTGTTGTATCTTTTAATACACTGATTAATGCTGAGTGTTTCCCTGAGTTCTGCGAGCTGCTCTAGAAAATTAATCGAATCCTAGGAGGGAGTCATGGGGACTTCCAGCCTGGTCTGTATGTGACATTGGCCCATGAAGTTGGGGTCCAGGGAACAGTCTTACAGGTCCTATGGGATCTGATGCTATCTCCCCGTAAAAGGTGTCAGAATTGAACTGAATTCTCAAACATGCTGCTGGTGTCTGGGAATTGCTTGGTGGACTGGGGTTGGGGTGGGAATCCTCCCACATTGGAATTGCGTCCAGGAGCCCTAAAGAGTTGGAGTAGGAATCGGATGACAGAGGTGCCGTATTGCGGCAAAAAACACCAGAAGTTTTAACAATGTCTTCCAAAGCTTCTGGCCACCATTTATAGTGTCAATATGCCATCTGGATGGCAGTGGACGCTGGATAAAAGGAAAGGGCACATGAGCCTAGGAAAGGCAATGTGGGGCTACAAGCTCATGGACACAGCTCCTGGTTTGCTATAAAGGACTGGAAGGAGGGGAAAATGAGAAAAAGAAAGCACACCAAAATTTCTAACCTCGATCGGACAGGAACCCATGGGGTCCCTAAGACGGAGGGTTGGGAGAAACAAACATTGGGAAGGCTGTACAACGGAGACTCTAACGTGACGAGTTCGAGGCATCCGGTGGTCGTACATGAAGGCAGGCCCAAGAAGCTACTAGAAAGGCGGACATGGAGAAAGTTGCAGAAACGAGGAGCCTTTATAACCTCTGCTCTTCCTCTCCACGTCATTCATTCATTCGTTCCTTTTATACATATTTGCAGAATTCCATTACCACAGCATCATGCTAGGGGACAGGTCTGCTAAATCCTTGAACTACACAAAAAGAATGCCTCCAAGTTCTATACCATCTAGAAAGGTTAAAAAATAAAGTCATGTTTGTTGATAAGCAAAAGTCCAGGCTACACGTGAAAAAGGACAGATCGGGGGAGGGGGTCTGACTGAAGATGGAGGAGAAACAGGAAATAATCAACAGATCAAGGTCCCAGAGAATGTTGCACGGGCTACAGCATGGAAACACAGAGTTTTAGAGAGGCAAGGAATCTCTGATGCCGTCTATCCCAACCCTACACCCTCTAGACTCAGGAACTAAAACATTTTCATAGAGGCAACGGCTGGTTAGCAGGATTTCCACCCGTGGCTCCATCTATAATTGGACACAGGCCAATGAATTTCATTGTTCAACTTAGAGGAGGTAAGAATTTGGATATGGAGATATAAAACAATGGTCAGGAGAAGCACCACTGTTCCAGTGAGAGTCTCCCCAAACAGTGAGAAGACGATCAGACGCGTGTGCCTTTCTAGGTGGGGAACCCTTCTAGGTGGCTGAGCGTGAGAGGTGTTGAGTCGATGGATAAGACAGATGAGCGCACAGAAGGGGATGATTCCTGGACTCCCTAAGGACAAGAGACCAACCACGGATCCTTGGAGGTGGATCAACCCGGAGGACAATTCCTCATCTAGCACCTGCTGAGTGGTTTTTCCCCATTCTAGCTGTATCTTAACCTCTCTGAACCATAGGTTTCTACCACATAAAAGAAAAGAGTAATATTTGCCAGAGGATCATTTTGAAATAAATTTTATAAAGACAACCTTTTAAAACACCTACACAAAAGTAGGTGCTCAGTGAATGTGGTGAATGTGGTTCCTTTCCCTTTCTAAAGGACCAATAAAAAGAATTTACTTTCGTTCTTTCCTATTTCCCTGATACCTACCTTTTTTCTTTTAACCAAAGAAGACAATAGAATTTCTTTTCATTCTAGTCTCTAAAGCATGTTCCAATAATTGTTTTAAAACTGCCTTTTATTTTCCCCCAACAGCTGTGTTTGGTTGGGGTGGCATTATTCTTGTGTGTGCCCAGAAGGTGGGATCAGAAGGAAAAAATCGAAGACTAGGGCACTGTACATTTCATAGAACACATGGTAGGCTTTCACAAAAAAAATTTTCTGTTGAATAATAAGAAAGCAAATAATGATTTATATTTAATTTTTGTCTTTATGGTTGGCTGGATATAAAGGAAAAGCTTTGGGTCTCACCAAAAAAAAAAAAAAAGAAAAATCCAACTTCACATTTCATGCAGGTAATATTAATGCCATCAACGGAAGTTTCCAAAGACCATTTCTGTTTTCCAAATTAGTGGCTGCAATTTCTCTGCGAAACCACAGATCTGGTTTTTAGATGGAAGTGGAATTTTTTTCAATATATTTCCTAAATATCTTGTGCGCCCTACTGCCGTTAGAAGTATTCATGGACTCCCTCCAGCTCTAAATTGGTATAGAAATTGTTACAATCCTGTGTGTCGAAAAGTGCACTGTCTCTTGCCAAAATAATGAAATCTTTTGGCAGCCGTCCTGTGGAAGTACAGTTGAACAATCATCAGAGCCGAAACCGCAGAGGGTCAGCCTGCCAACCCGGCACAACAATGTTACGCCTGAGACACTTCATATCACAAGTCAGCTTTCTCTGAAACGATCAAAGGGTAATTCCTTTCCCGCCATGATGTTTATCTACAAATCTGGGCCCCCTTTTATCACAACTGTTTCTCACAATCAAGGGAACTCTGACTTTAGGAGCTCTTTTAATTTCAGTGAAGGTGTTTAGAAACAAAGAGAAAACAAGAGAAGTGGAAAAATAAGATTCATCAAGGTAGCTACTACCAAAAAACCACTCTCTTGTTGTCGTTCTTCCTCACCTAAACTATGTCCTTGCGCGTAGCATGTGGTCAGGAATTCTGTTTCACTGAAGACCACACACGCTTTCTTAGCATCCAGATTTTCCGCCTGATCTTCTGCCGTGGAATTTTAGCATACCACTGCAGTTCCAAATAATATTCTCACGGTTAGTTCTCAGATTAAAAAGCTATTAATTACAAAGGGAAAGTCACAACTTAACGGTGGAGAAACCAGACAAAGAGCACTGGAACTACGTGATCAAATCCCATCTCCAGGGGGAGAAGCAGCAACATCCCCAAGGCAGGATCCCCGCCCAAAAGGCAGAACCTGCCCTGAACCACAAGAAAAGAGCAGACAAATCCAGAATGAGGCTCCTTCCATGGAGCAACAGGCCTCTAGTCTTAAAAAATACCAGTGTTGTGGAAGACCAAGAAAGAATGAGGAATGCTTCCAAACTCAAGGGGACTAGAGACACGCAACAAACCAGATGAAACAAGGCTACAAAGGACATTACTGGCACAAGGGCGAGCCTTTAAACGCAGACTCTACCTGGAGTAAGGTGTTACATCGGTGTTCATTTCCCTGAATTTGGTAATTCCACAGTGGTCACCTAGGAGATGCATGCTAAAGCATTTAGGGATAAAAGAGACGCAAAGCCTGCAACTCATTCTTAAATGGCTGGAAACAAAATAACAATTAGAAGGACATGCGTAAATCCGAATTTTTTGCTATGCAGACATAAAGAGAATGTGATAAAGCAAATATGGCACGCATAAAAGTTAACAATCGGTAAATCTAGATTGGGGTCAGCGACGAGAAACCGGGGACCGAATCGGGCCCACACCGTGGTTTTGGTAAAGAAAAGTTATCGGAACACAGCCATGCCCGTTTACGTCCCTGTGTCCATCTCACAATAGTTGATTAGTTGGGACAAACCTTATGTCCAAGAAACCAAAAAATATTTACTCATCTTTCCTAGAAGGTTTGCCGTATCCTGATTTAGATATATGGTATATGGAAGTCCTTTGTACTCGTCTCATAATTTTTCTGAATTTTTAATCATCAAGTTAAACATTAAAACTACATAAAGGAGGGGCACCTGAGTGGCTCAGCTGGTTGAGTGTCTGACTCTTGGTTTTGGCTCAGGTCATGATCTCATGAATCACAGAATCAAGCCCAGCAGTAGGGAGTCTGTTTTAAGATTCTCTCCCGCTGCCCCTCCCCCTGAGCTCACCTTCTCTCTCTCTAAAATAAATAAATCTTTAAGAAAAGAAATGAAAAGAAAAAAAAACTTGAAAAATACGTAAAGTCCATTTAAAACTACCCAAAATCTCAAAATCACAAATTTTCTGCATCTGGCTTCATTAAAAAGCTACGAGGGACATAGATCTATGAGCGAAAGAGGATGGAAAATCCTAGAGCTGCTCTCAGCGAGCTTTTCGAAATAAGGAAGAGTGCAGATTCACAAATGCTTCAGGTCTGAGACCTGTAGTGACTGGATGGTACGTCCTCCCACAGAACGGTCTGAGAATCTCCGGGTTCCGTAAAGTTAGACCCAATAGGGACCATCAACAGGATGGTTTTGTCACAGCCTCGGGAACCCTGCAATAAGGGGGACAGGGGTGGCAGACTCACCCTGGAGAATTCACTCAGGTGGCTGTGCGATGAACCCCGTCATCCTCACTTTGTCTTGGTTTTCAACGCCAAAACCCAGAAAGCAAGTTCACGCCTCGAAAGCGGCGCTCCTGCCTCTGTACTAAATAAACCCTCTTACAACATCAAAGCAAAAGAGTCCTCATGATGAAAAGAGGAAATGAGTCAAACCTACTCCTTTCGCAGTTGTGGGCCACCCTGTGACACGTCCTGAATAATTATTAGCTTTTACCAGTATTTGCACTTCCTGCCGAGATTCACACCTAAATTCCAGAATCGGTAGATGTCATGTTTATTACAAGTCCAACGAGGGAAAACTGATGCTGGTGCTTGGCCACGGCAGGGAAGTAAGGAGGGGTGGGTGCCCTTTCCTCCAGCGAAGAAGGTGACGTGCAAACGTGAACCGTTTCCTGGAGACGCTTCAGAACTGACCCTCGGTAGGAAACATATTCATCGAAGAAGCAGATGTACCTGGCAAGTCAGCCTCTCCACTGGGAAAAGTAAAGCATTTGTATGTAATCAGAGTGCTCAAAAATTCAACAACAGCTAGAAAATATTATCTCTGTGTGTCATTCCAAACCCAGAAAGTATAAACACACACACAGGCAACATTTTTTAAATTATACCTTGATCATCAGCATCTGTGTCCTTTGGCAGACCATCTAATCAACCACTCATCTTTCCCCAATACTGACCCCCAGTAATCAGTGACTCAAGAAACCGATCCCCGCCGTGAGTCGGATCTTGGAGGCTGAATTACAGAGAACCCTCTTGTGTACCCAGAATCTCGAGCTTTCGCTAGATCGGATTCCGCATGGCCTGGAATCACCAGTCACGGCATCCCGTAGGCTTAAACAGCCAGACCCCATCTCCTGAGTGAAAGCCAGAATGGAGTCTGCACAGCATGCTTTTGACACCACGGAGCCCTCAGGTTAAAGAACTCCTCTGTGACATGCTTCGAGTTGAATGGAGATTAGGATTTCCATCACTTCATGCTACATTTAAGAGCTTACGCAAGTCTGGCGTTGCTGCTTATCTTCGTATGTATGTTTTCTACACACTTTCCCAGCAACACTCAATTCCTAAGAAATCCTGTCATTAGTAGTGCTGGAGAACCATGTCAATCGTATTCCCAAGCTGGGTGGCCTGGTGTCCTTCTTCCCTGGGCCACTGGCCTCATAAAATGTTGCGCGTGTCATGGGAGAAATTGGATTTTTCTGTTTGTTCCTTTGTTAAATCTCAGGGAGCTACTTTTCAATAGTTTCCATGGGCTGCGGGTTAATTAGATGGTTTCTACCAGCAGTGTGTAAGAATGGCTTAGGTAGATACATGCTTGTCAGTGTATGATTTCCGAGAAATTAAATCTGTTTGTCTGAGAGGTGAGCCACTGTCGTAGGTTCTAAGAGACAACCTAAAAACGAGGCAAGTCCTCCGCTGGGAGGATTAGCACGAATGTCAACACTAATCCTTTTCAGATAGAAGCAGTCTATAACATTGACGGCTTAATATCTTATCTGTGTGGTTTGGCTGTCCGACATGTCGAGTTCAAGGAAGCCATGGTGCGCTCTTGAAAGGACCAGGGGACCGAAACTCAGAAGGACTTTCATGCTTCCTGTCTCCCTTGCCAGATCAAATCACCCCAGCTTTGTCAACATGAAAGCGTCTCCAAGACATTAGCGTATCCCTGAGCAAACCCATTCAACTTGGCGTTATGCGGTAGGTCTGCTCGAAATTAATGAGTGAGTCACAATGTTCATAACTTTGCAGAAGTTGAAAAGAAAACACTGTCACAGAGCGTTTATTTATATCAGTTATGGGTGGGAAGCCCTATTTATACAGAACCTATGTGACCTTTCACCCAAACTCAGAACACGCACAGTCTCTTTGGGATCTTTACTTTTGCTCTTCCCTCACCCCCAAAAGGCTGATACTGAGTTTCCTGTGTCCAATGAGATGCCATTAGAGTAAGAGGACAATGAAAGCTACTTGCGAACCCAAACTAGCAGCAAGTGCAAACTCAGTAAGGATGGGCCACAGTGGAGGTCTGTTTCACGCTTCGTAGTTTTCCAGGAAATTTTGCACCAGGTCTCGAATGGCCTTCTCTACACTGTGCGCGATGCTCATATAGGTTTCTCATGCTACTTTCCTGCAAAACTCCCTTGACCTGAAACACAGAGTTGGGAATCCAACCACAGAGGTCTCATTTTGTAGTTTTGTGCTTAATTCTGCAAATTTGACAGTTTATCTTTTTTTTTTAAAGATTTTATTTATTTATTTGGCAGAGAGAGAGATCACAAGTAGGCAGAGAGGCAGGCAGAGAGAGAGAGAGAGAGAGAGAGAGAGAAGGAAACAGGTGCCGTGCTGAGCAGAGAGCCCGATGCGGGACTCGATCCCAGGACCCTGAGATCATGACCTGAGCCGAAGGCAGAGGCTTAACCCACTGAGCCACCCAGGTGCCCCAAATTTGACAGTTTAATTAACTCTATGCATAGTCTTTTGACTCCTTTACCCACTCATTCATCTGCTGAACCAAAAAGTCTAGGAAAAGAAGGCAGCTAAAATCGTGTGCTATCCAACATGCTGCAGCGGTGGAAATGCTGTGTGCACACTGCCCCAAACGGCAGCCATCCGCCACGTAAAGCTACCGAGTGCTTGAAATGTGGCCACTGTGACCAAACACGTCATCTTAATTCACATCAGTGTAGACAGCCACATGTGGCTAGCGGCCACCACGTTGGGGAAGACAAACTGAGCGTTAGAAAAGTACAAAGGTGTGCATTCAGCATCCACTACTCTTTTCTACGGGGAGAGGAAGTAAAAACTGCATTTCCCAGATGCGCTCGCCACTGAGAATCTGAATCAATTAGGCTGTGCTAATCAGCGCACTCATGCAGCACTAGGAGGCAGAAATGAAGCAGAAGGTATTTTCTTGCCTCTGCTCTGCTGTTTCTACTATCATCGTCACCTTTCTCCCTCAGCTTGTCGCATGTCTACAGAAGCTTCCTGGGGGGAGGATCCTTAACTCAGAGGTCGACATTCTGGAAAAGGCTCCGTGCAAGCACGACGGTCTGCTCTGTCCAGGTCGCCGCGCTCTCTGGACCCTGGGCACACAGCCCGTCCTTCCCTCCGCACTTCCAATCACCTACAAAGCGCCTCATCGCCCGTGTCAGTTCCTTCCTGCGGGCGTACCTAGCGCAGTTTGTCTTCTGCATTGTCGCCGCCCAATACCAGAGACGAAGAGGCCAGCCCTGCGCTGACGTTTACCACTGACGCCATCAGAAAGGCAGAGAACATGGATACGGCTCCTCTGACTGTGTGCTGGGTCAGCAGTGCTCGTCCGTAACCCCAGGACCCCCTCACTTTGGAGCAAACAAAAGAAAGTAATGTCCTCTCTCTGATCTGTTCCTTCCCTCCCTCCTTCTCCCACATACACACATATGTGCCCGGCGCTCTGAGAGGCACGGGGAAGACGTGTACCCATCGAAACTGCGACCTGAAGTCTGACAGAGGGGCAGCGTCCAACACAGTCGGTCTGCGCCACGGAAGAAGAGCGGAGAGACACACGGCTGGAGCCGGGCAGAGCTCCCCGGGGGGACCCATGCAAGGCAGAAAACAGAACCACACAAGAAAAGAAGGAGCAGCAGAAGGAGGCAGACAGAAGATAGTGCTGCTGTCAGGTCTGGCGTTCGGAGGTGCGGAAATAGAGCTGTAACCTTCAGCGACACAGACCCGCCTGACAGGTGTCTGCCGTGCTGAGATGAGAGACGTCCGTGATTTATGACACACGGGCTACTCGCAGTAGACTTCAGCTCGTGGGCACATGGAAGCTGGGATCTTTGCGATCCTTACGGTCATGGCTGGATGTGCTTCTAGAAGCACAGCAGGCATGATGTCAAAATGCAGAAGGGAAGAAAGAAAACGACTGTTTCTCAAGAAATTTTTGTTCCCTTTATCAGAGACAAGGGATCTAGCTTCCCTTTCTCCAAATACCCGGGACCCTTTGTAGAGGCCATCCTTTAATCACCTCGTAAACACAGCCCAGAGGGGTCTGCTTGATGAAATGCTGAAGTTCCCTGAGGAAGATTCCATGCCCTGGAAAATGACGAGTAGCTGTAGTGTAACAGTCACGTGTGGCTCACAGCACAGCTGACGTCGCTCCGGACCGCCTTCTTCCATGTGGGGGGACGGGAGCTGAAACACGGTCTCACTCACACGTAAAACGGTTCAGGAAATCCAGGCGGCACCTACGAAGCCCCTAAATCTGAACCAGGAGCTTCACGTCACTCGGGCCCGCCACGTTGACCAGTCTAACTGGCCGATGGCACATGGAACAGACAGCAAACGGTATTTATTTCACACGTTTCATTGCTCGCTTCCCCGTTTGGTTTGTTCAGCCCCCGTTTCAGTTCATGAGAGTGACCTGAGACACGCTGAAGCCGCATCATCACGGAGCACCCAGACTCAACTAGGACGCTGCTCCCTGGTCACGACGGGGCTGCATCGCTGGCTGCCAACCATCCGTGCTTTGTTCCAGAGGCCACTGTCATGTGCTGCCCCGTGCTGGGCTTCTATGTCTGCTATCTCTATCGCTTCTATCCCTATCTTCTATCTCTATCTCTAGATCCCTTCTATCCCTATCTTCTATCTCTATCTCTAGATCTCTTCTATCTCTATCTCTAGATCTCTTCTATCCCTATCTTCTATCTCTATCTCTATATCCCTTCTATCTCTATCTCTAGATCTCTTCTATCCCTATCTTCTATCTCTACCTCTAGATCTCTTCTATCTCTATCTTCTATCTCTACCTCTAGATCTCTTCTATCTCTATCTTCTATCTCTATCTCTAGATCTCTTCTATCTCTATCTCTATCGCTTCTATCCCTATCTTCTATCTCTATCTCTAGATCTCTTCTATCTCTATCTCTAGATCTCTTCTATCCCTATCTCTAGATCTCTTCTATCTCTATCTCTAGATCTCTTCTATCCCTATCTTCTATCTCTATCTCTAAATCTCTTCTATCTCTATCTCTATCTCTTCTATCTCTTAACATACTATCCAGTCTCTGTGCGGATTCAAAACATCGGGGGGGGGACTCGTACCAGTGTATTAACTTTCAACAGGAAATGTGATGGACTCGTGCAAAGACCCTATCACAAGGACAAAGCATGGGAGCGGCGTCCTCTGTAGGAAACATCTTTAGAGAGCCAAGACTTGTCCAACAAGGCCAGTCAGTCCTTCCTATGAAGCGGAGAGCTCTTCTCTCTCTCATGTGTTTATTCTGCACAAGAAGGTGCGTGGCTGTTTGCTGCAGGAGCAGCAGTGGGAGCGCCCAGAGGGCTCCATCTCTGGCACGTTCTGCGGCCCGTCCCCCCCGCCCCGCCCGAAGACCAGGAACTGGGGATGACACAGTGCTCTTGTGCCCCGGGTCGGCTACTCCTCAGGGGTCTTACAGACCACCTAACAAGCAAAGAAGGGGGGGGAGAGGCCGCCTTTGTGCCAGGGTTACTGTTTCCTCGCCCGCTCCCCCGTCCCTCCCAGCCCCGCCAGCATCACCGCCACGCATGGCTAAGCAGCCAGAGGTATGGGGCTTTTCACTCCGAATTTCACGGCGTGATAAAACGCAGGGACTGTTTCCCTCGGGACCTAAAAACCCTCCTTTGTGAGCGCAGGGGAGGGTCAGGTTAAGTCCTGCATCTGGGCAGCCGGCGGGGTCCTCTAACGGGACAGGGGAGAGGAAGGGAAGCCCGTTTCAGAAAGCGTTGTTGTGAGGCACGTCCCCCCTCTGCCACTTGACAGAAATCAGGCGAAAGGGAGTCCACTGGCCACCGCACAGGAGCCCTGACAAATCAATTTCATGAAGCCGCAGGGACAGAGCTTTCTCATTCTTGCAGGCTGAGTTCACTTGTTGCTTTACAAAGAGGAGGGAAAAAAAGCACAACCTTTGGCTTAGATGTTTTCATCAAAAAGAATCTGAAAAAGAAAATGGTATTTGAAATACTAAAGATAGGTTTCTTGGGTCTTTTCCCCCTACTTGCAATAAAATTAGAGAATTTTGGAATTCATGCCTCCCGATACGGGAAACCTGTCACACCCTTAGCAGACATGGCTATTCAAGCTTAATAAAGGGCTCATTCTAAGACTGTCTCCACGAGGAAAAGCTTTACAGCACGTGATTAAGGGCGATCATTTCTGTAAGCTACCGTGACGATTTCTGCTCTAGAAGGAAATCAACAGACAGACAGACATGGCCCCTAAAAACTTAGGTCATTGGGTATGACCCACATCAGCAGTTGGAAAACAGAGAGGGTCTTCTAACGTAACTCTAACTGACACAACAACGCTTTTCCTCATTGTAGCAGGATTATATTTCCTTCTCTGATGCGGTTCTAAGATGACATATTGACTTCAGAAGCTCAGCCCATTTGCAGAAGAAGCATTTTAATGTCATGAAAAGAAGTAGGATCCTCACACAGATGGGATGCCCACGGAGTAAGGAATTTTTCAGGGGACGAAGCCATGAGAAATAAGATTATGGATCTGAAGTCACTGCAAACATAATCGGATAGAGGCAGACACAGATATGCACACACACACACACACACAGACACCCCAAATAAAAAAAAGCAATAGGTTGCCAACTAAATAGTTCATCTTTGGTAAGTGAGGGAATAATCAGATGTAGGGAATGAAGAAAAAAGAGGCTGCCGGCAAAGTATTCAATGAAATAAAAGAGCCACCTTTACCCTAATCTTCTCCTTAAACTTATTTCTTGTGATCCTGTTGTCTTCTCTTCCACAAGACAGATGCAATAATTCCAACCATCTTTTTAAAATAAATGCTAGACATGCGTATGCAAGGGTTGATAGTTCCATTTATGAATTCCCAACGTGCCTCTGTGATCTACAGAACGTCTTTACACTGGGGAGGCGGGGGAAGGTGTGTTTACAACTTGTATCCATGGACCTTTAGCTAATGAGCCAACATGTGAAAATGATGGATCCACCCAAGATACCGGCCGCTACCATGTTAAGCTTAAATCCAACGTTGCACAAACAAACTGCGACCTTCTATTCCAAGTTATGCTGTCATGGTGTTCTGCTTCTGCTTAACGCTTAGGTCAACCAGAACAGTACCACGTAGAGTACCTTTTGGCCTTAACGTTATATTAGATGGGTTTCCCATGTGTCCTTTTTTTTTTTTTTAAGATTTTATTTGTTTGTTTGACAGAGATTGCAAGCAGACAGAGAGGCAGGCAGAGAGAGAGGGGGGGATGCAGTCACCCCGCCGAGCAGAGAGCCCGATACGGGGCTCAATCCCAGGACCCTGAGACCATGAGCTGAGCTGAAGGCAGAGGCTTAACCCACTGAGCCACCCAGACGCCCCTCACACGTACTTTTGAAATGAAATGCTTTCACCAGAAAACATACGCTCCTCCACGTGCAAGTCGAGGTTGCTCCAGAAGTGTAACGGGACAGAACCGTGACAGGGAGCGGCGGGTAACCTCGTGTCAGTGGAGGGGAGTGAACATGTCTGGCCGTCCAGCGGCAGGTGGAATGTCCATGCTCCCGGAATCCGAAAGGTGAACCAAACAAGCTCTGCGCAGATGCTGACTCAGATCTGGACTGTGGGCTTTCCTAAAGAAAGACTTCCCGTGTGGACCCTCAGATTGCACGAGCAGGCGTTAGTCAGCGACCTTGCCTAACCAATACATGGCTAGATTCGTGGGACTGCACTTCCTGCTTTTACTGTCCCTTCCTTTTTTTTTATATTTCTTCACTCGCCTTCTGAATGTGTTATCCTTAAGCTCTTTTGTTCCATTCATTTTACAGTCAGTCTCATCCTTCACTTGGAAGTGAAGACACAAAGTCAAGCTCTGCCTAAAACCAGAAAGTCGGGTCTACCTGTTCTGTGTACGTTTTTTCTTCTTATACAAGAAGACGGGGGCTGAGGGGCTGTACAGAGGCACAGAGACGGTCTCTGATTCAGGAAAAGAGGTAGTTTTAAAACTCTCTATGATTTACTGTTTCCAGAGAGACCAGAGTATCTCTGGCTGTGGTTAGGCACTTAGCGTTAGGAGAATCTTCTCCTGCGGGAGAAAAGCAAAATGACCATGTCTATCACAGATTCTGTATTTTTTTTTTTAAAGTTTATACTGCCTAGAGCAATCTATACTTTTTTTTTTAAGATTTTATTTGACAGAGAGAGATCACAAGTAGGCAGAGAGGGAGGCAGAGAGAGAGAGAGAGAGAGAGAGAGAGAGAGAGGGAAGCAGGCTCCCCGCTGAGCAGAGAGCCCAATGCAGGGCTCGATCCCAGGACCCTGAGATCACGACCCGAGCCGAAGGCAGCGGCTCAACCCACTGAGCCACCCAGGTGCCCCAAGCAATCTATACTTTTAATGCCATTCCGATCAAAATCCCACCGGTATTTTTCAAAGAGCTGGAGCAAATAATCCTAAAATTTGTATGGAATCAGAAGAGACTCCAAATTGCTAAGGAAATGTTGAAAAAGAAAAACAAAACTAGGGGCTTCATGTTACCTGATTTCAAGCTTCACTCCAAAGCTGTGATCACCAAGACAGCATGGCACTGACATAAAAACAGACACATAGACCAGTGAAACACAGTAGAGAGCCCAGATATGGACCCTCAACTCTATGGTCAAATAATCTTCAACAAAGCAGGAAAAAATTTACAGTGGAGAAAAGACAGTCTCTTCAATAAATGGTGCTGGGAAAATTGGACAGTATGTGTAGAAGAATGAAACTAGACCATTCTCTTACACCGTACACAAAGATAAACTGGAAATGGATAAAAGATTCTGTATTGTTTAAAGTTAATAATAAAGCAGAAAGGAAATGCTGGTGAGTTCAGGAACCACACTAATAAGCACGGAACACTCAAGGAAGCCATCTCCAGACCCGTGCACGTGAGTTTTTAGGCCTCCTGAGTTGGGAAGCTGCAGCTGAGGTCTCCAGTACTTTCCTACTTAGAGAGACGTCCCACTGCTCAGCACGCACACAAACGTGAGCCCCGACACACATTTTCCGTCTATACTTGGCTACCATAGAAACCTTTTTATCTTTCGTAGGTTGCACTTATTAGTAAAGTCTACCCCTGCCTGCCAGAAAAACAGGAAGCCTGAGAACAGCATCATACTTTTAAGAGACTATTCCACACAGCATTTGCAGGCTCTAATGAGGTCGAGGCTGAGGGCCTGAGCCCCATGTGGCGCTACCAGCCCTGCAGAGAAAGCCGTTCCAGCATAAGAGGCGGTCTGAGCGGGCCGCTGGCAAGAAAGGCGCTGTGCCCCTCGCGGAAACTGCCGGGGGTTCTCAGCCACGACACTAGTGACTTCTGGGGGGGGATAAATCTCTGTTCGGGGACACTGTCCTGTGTGTTGTAGATGTTAGCGGCATACTCATCCTCTCCCTCATGAACGCTGGTGGCCTCGCCATCCCCCTACCCCGAGAATGGGCATGTCCCCAAACATGGCCAAACGTCCCCAGTTAGGAACCAGTGAAGCAGGACAAGACCCTGAACATGATAAATAAGTGGGAAACCGTCACCAGCAGGGAAAAGACTCAGGGCCGCTGTGCCGAGGCTGAATCAGAGCCCTTGTGTCCATGATGTGGGTTTCTCCGTCATGGAATCCAGACTAACACGGGGCCATGAGGCGAAAACGAGAGGCCAGAAGAGAAGTCATTCATTACAACGGTTCAAAGGATGAGAGAAAAGAGGAAGTAAAACAAATAACAATTATAAGACCTGAAAATACGTTAGGGTTTCCAAAGTATGTCCACAAATCAACATGGCTTTGAACGATATTTCTGTGGGAGTTTCAGAATATTCCTGCTAAAACAACTCAAATCTGTTAGCTCTTTAGCGAACAGGATGTCTCTAGCTAGAAGCTATTTTAGAGGTACTTTCTCTCTCAGATCTAAACAGTCGGCAAATAGAAATACTGTGTTCAACCTCCTTGAGGAAAAACCAAGACTTCCAAGAAGATGAATGACAGAGGAAAGAATGAATTATCTCACGACTGAAATGCTCTCATTAAACTCTTTTTTTTTTTTTAAAGATTTATTTATTGGACAGACAGAGATCACAAGCAGGCAGAGAGGCCGGCAGAGAGAGAGGAGGAAGCAGGGTCCCCGCTGAGCAGGGAGCCTGACGCAGGACTCGATCCCAGGACCCTAAGATCATAACCCAAGCCAAAGGCAGAGGCTCAACCCACTGAGCCTCCCAGGTGCCCTCGTTAAACTCTTTTGAGCTGAATGAGCACCTTCAATGCATACATTTTGACTTTATCACATTTCGAACACTGGGACCCGGTCTTCTCAGCTCAGCCGTCTCATTGGGAGCAACAAATACCAAAACTTCCCATAAACCATGTGACACCCAGAGAAGCTCCTCGGGTTGTAATAATGTTGCAGACTGGGAGATGGGACAATTAAAATTCTTCTCAGATCAATCTTCACAGGGAAAGATAATTTGTATGCCTCTAACGTACACCGGATAGTACATAAAAATAGAATAATTATATAAAAAGATCATTTTATAACAAACAAAATGAATTTAATCAGATTACCTGCTAAAAAGAAACGACCCAATAAACAGTCAGAATAAGTAATTTGGCCATAATTCTGGAATCTAAAATAAGCGAAATAACTCAAAATAGGACAATATTTTTTTCAAAATAGGCCAATTTTTTTTATAAAGATTTTATTTATTTATTTGACAGAGATCACAAGTAGGCAGAGAGACAGGCAGACAGAGAGAGAGGAGGAAGCAGGTTCCCCGCTGAGCAGAGAGCCCGATGCGGGGCTCGATCCCAGAACCCTGAGATCATGACCTGAGCTGAAGGCAGAGGCTTTAACACACTGAGCCACCCAGGCGCCCCAAAATAGGCCAAATTTTAACTATTGTGCTACACCCAAGCCAAGTGCAAGAATGAAAATTCATGAATACATAACTACATTCTTTATACTTTGACCAAAGATGGTCCTTTCATAAAACTAAAGAACCAGAGGAATTTGTTACCCTGCTTATGTTAAGTAACCATGTTATTTTTAAAATATTCCAATGACACTCTGCAAAGTCCAGATACGTTAGTAAATAGTTTGGACATCTATAAGCTCGTTTCCTTTTTAATGTCTTGTGTGTCTCCTCTTTCTCCGGAGGCGACGGTGGAGGACGTGCGCATACGGCCTGCCGAGGGGCCCCACGCGGAGAGGGCCGTCGGGGTGCTCAGTCAGGGACACGGACCGTTGCGGTCGCATCTTCAGCGCGGAGAGGCGACGGAGAGGTGGCAGCCCCGCGGCGGCGCAAGCGTGTGCTGCGACGGCTCCGGTGCAGGACGGTTTCAGGACATGAGCACCCGCGAGGCGAGCGCCACCCCTGCCCTGGGCTCTCTGCACTCCGGGGGGTGGGGGGGGTACCCCGGAAGCCTGTCAGCGCCCGGAGCGTCCACGAACAGGCGTGTCCTTCGCTCCAAGACACGTCGTGAAGTACAAAACCAAACAGTCCCCGCATCTCTCGGGGAAGAGGCAGATACAGGCAGGTCGCTGGGACCAGCACAGAGAAGACAAAACCGAGCACCGGGCAGCCCGGAGCAAGCGCCCGGAGGGCCTGCAGGAGGCCGTGTCCTGAGGGGGACTATGCAGCTGGGCGGCCTGCGCGGTGACCTGGGGGCAGCATGTGTGGATCGCGACGAAAGCCGGACCGCAGGACCGAAGACACAGCCCAGCATGTGGCCCTGCACTTGGCCGAGCCCCGTACACGCCCCCTCCGGTCCTGGGGTCTTCCTGGCCCCACGAGAGCGCGTCTGCCAGACCCCTGCCGCCTCCGCCAGCCCGTCTGTGCCACAGCCCTACCGCCCCCCGCTCTCGGCCGCACCAAGCCCAGACTCTGTCCACGCGACGCCCTCGGGGACAGCCTGCACGCGAGGGAGGCCCTCGAGGAGGGGGCACGGCGGCCCCACTCCATTCCCCTCAGGCTGCAGGAGCCCAAGTCCGCAAGCTAGAATCCGTCCTGACCAGGAACGGCCCCGCCGAGGTCTGCCAGCAGGACGGCGCCCCAGCAGCCGCACCTGCCGCAGCAGCCGCTCCTGCCCCAGCAGCCGCACCTGCCCCAGCAGCCGCACCTGCCCCAGCAGCCGCACCTGCCCCAGCAGCCGCACACTCACCGGGCAGCTCAGCTCGGGCGCAGCCGGCCTCCCCAGCAGGCGGACGGAGCTCCCCGGGGAGCCGGTCGGGCGGGAAGTACAGGCCCCTCACTCTCCAGGAGCCCCTCCGAGGCCCTGAAGAATGTCCTCGCAAGGCGCTCAGGGACAGAACTGGCAGCTTCACGTTTTCCGTCGTTTTCCTCACTGAGGTACGTTTCTGCGGACGCGCCTCAGCCACACGCTGGCAGCGGGCTTCGTTTCCGGCCAAGGGTCGGCCGAGTGCTCGGTTCGGCCGCTGCCCGGGCAGGCTCAGCCCCTTGTGCAGGCGGCGCTGTTCCCCGGAGGCTGTGGATGCCCCACCTCGCCCCTGGGCGCTCTCCGGGCGGCTGCAGGGACCCTGTGACCTTGTGGCCTTGCAAGTGCGCCAGCTGTGTCTGCGGATGGGCTTCCGGGGCCCCATAGGAGCAGAGCCCTACAGGCCTCTCGGGTCACCAGGGAAAGGCAAGTGTGAACCAGACAGTGTCAAACCGCTTGCATTCGAGGGAAAAGCCTGGTCAGAATTGAGACCCACACGATGGGGCAAACAGATCCAGTGCACGGATGACCGACAAGAGAGCAGAACCCGGGGGTGGGGGACACACGGCCGTTCGGCAGGCCAGCGGTGGTGCCCGCCACACCGGGGAAGCTGTCCTTTTCATAGCCAGGCTGGAGCAGGCGCAGACTCGGAGTTGCAGGAGAGGTGTAGACGGGGGAGGGACCCCATTTGCAGTCCCGGAGGGAGAACTGCACGAAGCCCGTCTCAAAAGGAGTCGAAGCTGAACAGAACTAGTTTATCAATGAAAGACATTTCAAAGCCTTAAAGAAAAATTACTAATGCCCATTGCTAATTAATCATTCTACAGATTCTCATGCAAATGCTCTTTGGGTGGCTTTGATCCGCACTGACACCTGAAAGAAAGCGCAGTGTCTGCGACGGGACAGAGACTGGGAAGGAACGGGGCGTGGGAGGACACAGGGCCCTGCGCCCGAGACCCTGGGAACGGCAGGGCCACGTGCGCGGGGCGGCCCAGCAGCGGAGAGCAGGGCTGCGTCCCCGCCTGCCCCGGGACTCAGACAGGGCGCCTCGCTGGCCCCACACCTCGCAGGCCACGAAACGCATGCCCTCCTCCAAAGCAGATGGCCTTCCCATGCCCTCTTTCTTAAAACCAATGCAAATAGACTCCCGGCACTCGCTAATACCCCATGCATGAAAAGGAGAGCAGAATATGTTAAGGCCCCAAAGAACTGGGTAGAAAACGTTCAATAGAGGTAGCCAGAGACTGGCAAAGGAAAGGACCTATCACCTCGTTGATGAGGGAAAGAAAAGATTGAGGAAAATTAAAGAGAAGCCCTATTTCAGAGCAATATTCTCATGCAACGGGCAGCCAAGGGGATCAACCTCCATGTTTCCACGTGAGTTAGAACGGAAGCGCCTCTGCTTTGCGGAATTCTCCAGCAAGTGCACTAAAAACCGTTTAAGAGGATATTAAATCAAGAAACAATTCCCCGAATTGCGTCTTCTCCACCGGCTTCCACAAAGTCACACAACAGAATACAAGTGGGAAACCGTGCACACACAACGAGGCCGACCGCTGGCTTTCGTACCTGCGTGGAGCAAACGCCAGTTGAACTCGTGGTTGGCTGGAACCCCACTTTGTCCCTGCAGTTTCCATCACCATGACTGACCACAAGGATCAGAGGTCCCGTCGCAGGGTGAAACTCCTCCCTGGGGCACGCCGTTTACATGGCAGCTCGAGAGAACGGGAGGTCATGAGCCCTGGCCTTGCATACAGTCAGTCTTTGACTTCTGTGTTTAGGAATGACGGAAGATGACACACATGTACATAAAAACATAGGGAAATAATGTGAACTGGAAGTCAATGAGAAGAAATGAGGGAAACCCATGACGCGTCTGATATCAAACGGTACTGTCCAGAGGCCTTAGCCCTCACTGGAAGGAGACCACGAGTCCTGGTCTGCGTGATCTAGCCTGCAGAAAAGCTTGCTCCATCCTCACAACTCAAGGATACGTCAGTGAAAGGCAAGGACGTCATCTGGGGAAACAAAGCTTCCTAACACAAATACCAAATACAATTCTCTTCTCAAGCTCAGAAAAACCATGTTCTAATAATGGAGAGGACTCGAGTGACTTCGCGGTTAAGGGATTCGCAGGATTCCCAGGGCCCCTTCGGGAGGCACGTTGCACGCAAGGGTAACATCTCACCAAAGCACACTCAACAGCCTCAATTCTGAAGGACCCGCAGTCTCGGAGGGCGTAACCCGTCCTTTGCCCAGCTGGATTTGCCAGCCTTCGTCCCATTGAGAACACTCGGGGTACGTGATGCTAGTATGTTTCTGTCAGGCTTATCTTTCTCACGTGTTCCTCTGGGCGTTGTACCTGTTGTTACGTTTGGTGATTCTGAGGTGGAAGAGAGAAGAAACGGCTCGGCCGATGGCTAGCCCCGAGTGGGTGTCCAAGAGCCCACAGTCACACTATCAGGATGCCGCCCTCCGGGATGGAGAGGAAGTGCCCACGGAAATCCTTACTGTCTACCCCAGGGAGGGAAGTGGCAAGTCTTGTTGCCTCCACCGTCAAAATACCTCCCAACATACCTCCATCGTCTCCCACACTCCCTCCAGATCACGGCTATGTGTTGCCAATACACAAGATGCTGAGCAGTTGCCTTTTGCAAAAAGAAACCTGTTTTTCCCAAGTCCACCTCTCCCCTTACCTGCCTTCTATGTTCTCGTTGCTCTCCTTGCCGGCCAGCACATTTAGATGTGCCTCTAGAGGGGCACCTGGATGGCTCAGTAGGCTGGGTATCGGCCTACGGCTCAGCTCATGATCCTGCTACCGAGCCTGCTTCTCCCTTTCCCTCTGCTGCTCCACCTGCTTCTGCTTCCTCTCACTCCCTATCAAATAAATAAATAAAATCTCAAAAAAAAAAAAAAAAAAAGAAAGAAAGAAAGAAAAAGAAAATTGCTTCTTGTGTTTTTGTGCATTGCCCGCATTGGAACATAGTTCCATGAGGACCTGAAATGGGTCTCCTTTTTCATTTTGGTATCCCTGGAGTCCAAAACAGGCTTTGGCACCCAACAGGTAGTCAAGAAATGTTCAATGCCCTCGTAAAGAGTGAGCAGGAGAACTGGGTAGAAAATGTACATGCGGCTGTAGATAGGAGACCAATGTCCTTGTTTTCCAGCTATACAAGCATGGTCACAAGCACGGTGCCAGGTGCCAAGGATTCAGAGGTGACCAAAATAGACACGGCTATAGCCCTCAGGGCATTTTCCAGCTAATCCTCTGGCACTGACCCTGAATGGGATGAAAGTCGTGGCTTTACAGGTCAGCTTCAGCTCAGACCTTGTCCCTGACCTCACTTCATCTCCCAGCCACGCAGCCTCAGCCAGAGCTCATTGCTCTGCTGCCCACACCACGCCCCTCGTCCTTGGAGCTGCACCCTGTGTCTTGTCTTCCCTTGGTCGCTGACTTCCCTCCGTCGCTGACTACAGCCTACCGCTGTGGTACGTCTCCATTCACAGACTGTATTTATATCAAAGGGCAGTCAACGACATTAAACACAACCCCCTTCCCTCCTCAAAATAAGTCTGGGCTCGATGACTAGGAATTATTAGTTCCATAAAAAAATAAACTGTGGTCTTGCTGAAGGTCTACTTTTATTCCATTTATACGAAGAGATATTTATCTCTGCAACAAACAGTTATTTCTGATCTTTAGCTAAGAACATGCCATGATGAGGACTAAAAAAAAAAAAAGTTCTTTTTCATCCGACAAGATTTTACATTCTCTGATGCTTGCCTGTATCTCCACTGAATGCACCCAGAGTAGGAGTTGGAGGAGATTTTTAGGAATTCAGCGCTGCACACACACGTCCAGTGGAGAACTGCATATTCACGGCCTCAGTATGTTCACAAGCCCTAAGAGGACTCCAGGAGATTCCGACCTCCTCCACATTGTTTTGTGGGTAAAGAGGCACGCACCGGAATGCCGTGGAAAACAGGCACCCTTAACCCACAACTGTATTGCAGTCTTTGTGAGGACGCAAACCATGTTTTGACTCCATATGTATACACAGCCTCAAAGAGGAGGACAGTGGCTCTTCCACGGTCGGCCCTCTCTCTGTATTTGTCAAAACCGCCGGACTTCAAAGGCCTGGAGAGTGATATGTGCCAGAGTGGACAGAAGAGACAAGAGATACGGTGTACAGCAAGTTAAAAGCATTTTTTTAAAGATTTATTTGTTTGAGAGAATGAGCAGGAGGGACCAAGGGAGAGGCAGTGTCAAGGAGACTCTGTACCAAGCGTGGAACCCGACTCGCGGCTTGATCCCACAGCTCCGAGATCATGACCGGAGCCAAAACCAAGAGCCAGCTCCGTCATCCACGGCCCTGCCACCAGGCACCCACACATGAAAAGCATCTCAAAAAACCTGTGACAGGTTACAGCACTGAATGGGCCACCCTGGGGAGAAATTGTAAGGAACGAGATAGAACTCTTGTTTCCTTGGGCTGCCAAAACAAAGAGCCACAGACCAGACCACTAGAACAACAGACACGTGCTCTGTCTCAGCTCCGGAGGCTGGAAGGACAAGGGCAGGGGCTGGGCAAGGTTGGTTCTTCCTGAGGTCCAGGGGGAAGGATCTGTCGCAGGCCTCCGTCCTCGGTGGGTGGAGACACGGTCTTCTCACTGTGCCCTCATAGGTCGTCCCTCTGAGCGTGCCTGTGCCTCCATCTCCTCTCCGTACGAGGACGGCGTTCATGCAAACGCTTAGGAAGCACAAAACCAGCTCAATGGCAACGGGGATCTCGGGAAGACTGCAGCCATCCCTCAGGATCAGAGCCCTCCGAACAGCCCGACTCTACCTTATGTACCCCTTGAGTGACCCGGAGTCCAAACGGTCACTTTCTGAGCTGCTGATGGTTATGGCTTCAGATTGTAAACCACACGGAGGGCACGGTTCAGCCCAGGCAACAGAATTTTGGGATTTCTACTACTGGCTTGACTTTAATAAAGGATTGGCTCTGACTGAAAACACTTCAACAGCACGAAGTTGAGCACAAATCAGAAGGACCGCACTGACGCTTCCCCAAAGCTTGATATGAAAGTAACCTTTTGGGGGTGGCCTGTTGTCTCTGTCGGGAGAGCGTGCAATGCTGGATCTCAGGGTTGTAAGTTCGAGCTCCACAATGGATGGAGAGATTAATTAAAAATAAAATCTTAGGGATGCCTGGGGGGCTCCGTCGGTGAAGCATCTGCCTTTGGCTCAGGACAGAATCCTGGGGTCGAGTCCCATGTCTGCTCCCTGCTCAGCGGGGAGCCTGCTTCTCCCTCTGCCTGCTGCTCCCCCTGCTTGTGTGCTCTCTCTCTCTCTCACTCTCTGACAAATAAAATCTTTTAAAAGTTTTTTAAATAAAAAATGAAATCTTAAAGTAACCTTTATGTCTCTTCCACAAACCTCTCCCCTCCGTCTTAGTCTTCAGTTTCAGGAACCCAGCAGCACCCTGAAAACACGGCGAAGGAGGCTGACGGCATCGGCTAGCTCCTGTATTTCCCCATAAAACACCGCAGCCCCTTCCTCCAGGAAGGCCTGCGGTTTTTGGAAGGCTGTGCCTGGGGCAGCCTCCCTTGCTGGGCAAAGCGATACACCGATTATTCCTCATTATCCCGCACTCTGTCTTCGCATTCTACTTTGGCTCTGAAGCACAGACGTCGGTTTTCGACAACGTGACCCTAAGTTGAAAAGCTGGCAGGAACCGGGAGTGGCCGCTACCCCGACGGTAAGAGCCGTCGTTCCCACGGCCCCCACGTGGCCAGCGTGCCCGACCTCAGCAGACTGCTCAGTCTTGGACACAACGGGCCACCACCCCATCAGCAGTGCTGCCTCAGAGAGCAGCACAGACCGGCGCATCTGGGCTCCAGGCCGCCCTCTGCAGCGGAGAGGCAAGGACTGTCACATTCCGTGGGGCCGCACATCAGGAAAGGGGCAGACCCTCTTGGAGAAGCTCCGTGACCATTCAAAGCAGTCGTCGGAAATGGAGCAGACGGGAGGCAACGTAAAAGCGATGCTGAGCAAAGAAAAATCAATGAAGCCAACACAGAAAAACGAGCCTTAAGCGACCCGTGGTTTTTGGTGAATCACAGCAACCTTGCATGCCCGTGGCTTTGGATCATGTTCAAGGCAGATGCACCTGTGTTTCTGGGGTGGGCAGAGGCCCCCAGAGCCCAAAACTCCACTCCTGGCTCTGCAACTGGAGCCGGGATCACAGGATTTTTTTTGTCTGCAAACGGCCAGTTGATATTTTCAGCTGGTGGCTTCGTGAGCGTGCGGTCTCTGCAGCCTACCCGGGGCCCAGGTATGGAAGGCGCCACCTGTAATTTAGTGCTCTGCTGGCACCATCTTGACGTTGTCAATTTTTTAAAAGGCCTTTATTCCCATTTTGCACCAGGTCCTACTATAATCCTTGAGTGAGGGAGTCTCCTTTCTATGTTAAAAAATAAATCCAGGGGGTACCTGGGTGGCTCAGTCGGTTAAGTGTCTGCTTTTGGCTCAGGTCATGGTCCCTGGGTCCTGGGATGAGCCCCACATCGGGCTCCCTGCTCAGCAGGAAGCCTGCTTCTCCCTCTCTCTCTACATCTCCAACAGCCCTTCCCCTCCTGCCCGCCTGGCTTGTGTTCTGTCCCTCGCTCACTCTCTCTCTCTCTCAAATAAATAAAATCTTTCAAAAAAATAAATAAATCCAATATCCTAATTGCTGATGCAAAGCACAGGTTTTTTGTTTTTTTTTTAAATACTTGGAATGTGCAAACATATTTGTCCCCACATTAGTGATGGGTTATTTCACTTGGACTTTTCCCCATACAACTGGCAATCGGTACGTATGTCTATAAGACATTTAAATCTATCAATATCTGCATGACTTTATGGCCATAAGCTAGCACGATGACTTGGAATTCCAGTTTCATACAGGAGATACGGGGATGTGAGATCACCAAATACAGAACCACGTCCCTTGGGAAACAATCACACAGAGCCCTGGTTTGGGGAAGGAGAAGACCCACGAGTTTACCAGGGAATTCCGTACCCACGATGGGATTTGTGGAGCAGTTTCCCAGCTAACATTCTCCAGTGATTTTTTTTTTAAAAGTAGTTATTAGTCATTTCTCAGGCAACAATACAGAAACTGTAGCCGCTGAGAATACATTTGCGTACAAACGTGCACGTACACAGACGCCCATCTCCCTTTTCGATAGGGCTTCATTTGTAAACAGAGTCACCCTACCCCAACCACCTTCATTTACAGCCTCAGTTAAAGCGTAAGCTGAACGTCAAGCCTGTTGCCCCCGGAGGTATCTCCTGGCGTGTCCGGAGAAGCTCTCCCAAACGGTAAATTCTCCGCAGGTCAGAGCACCCCAAGGAAAGCAGGCGCTGGCCTTCATGTCTGATGCTCTCCCAGACTTGTTCCCATCCTGTTCTTCTCCAGCACCGTCTATCTCTGCACAGAACTCAACGTCTGTCACTCTGGGGACAAATTATCCAAGACTACATAGACAAGTATTTTTAGGCATGTGGTCTCACATCGCACTCTCTGGTAACTGCCCCAACAGCAACAACATGAACCAAGGAAGGGCATGTTTGCGGGGCTTCTTGGAGAGATGCCCGCTTGCAGATATGGACAAAGCGATAAGAAGAGGGGCCTGCGACATCTTTCTGGGCCAGAAATTTCAGAAGGGCCCAAAACGTCCCAGCACAAGTCAGAAGGATGTAGAGTGCGGCTGAAGACGCTGCCGTTGGCCGTGGCTGTGACAAACTGAGGTCAGTACAAATAATGCACTGATGACCAACCATGCACTGGCATGAACCAACTCTCACTCCTGGACCAATCTCTAGACAGGCTCCGCCGCACTCTCTCTTGACGAGGTCCCATCCCTGGGCCTGTCCCCAACAGCCCGTCTTAGCAAGAATCCTGCCAGGTCAGTTTATCAGAACCTGCACTGGCCATCTGGTCACCTTCAATAACTGGTCCAGTTCTCCCAGCCCCCTACCCACCCACCACCCCGACCCCGGGAGATGTCCGATCGCCTTCGTAGCCTTCAGCAAGAATCCTGTCACGTGGAGGTAGCCAGGGTCCCCCTCCAGGGCTGAGGTTTGCTCTCGGCCATTTTCCTTCCACGGACCCCCGTCCTGCTCCTTGGCTGTAAACCCCCACTCACCCCGCGGGGGTTCCGAGGGGAGCGCCGTTCTACGCTGAGCTCGCTTTCCCCCAGTGCAACAGTGGCCGATGGAAATTAGTTTTTCCCGCGCTCTGTTCAGGCTCCGGGGTTCTTTGCAAAATAACTCAGACTTATCTTGAGCCCACCCTGATACTACGAACATGAACATGAGACAATAAAGCTCTTTCTAAAACCAGGGTGCACCCTGACAAATGCAAAAGGAGGGACGGGCAGGCTCGCAGAGCGGGCCCCGCCCAGAGCGGGCCCCGCCCAGAGCTGGCCCCGCCCAGAGCTGCGCCTGCACAGGAGCTAGTCCCAGTCCCAGGTAAATCCCAAGCACCACTGGCAAGTTCTCCTCCTAACAAAGAGTTTCCTATTCCTGGGAAAAGACTGGAAGGAGATGCCATCAAACGTCAACATTGGAATAGTGCAACGAGGGGCGGCAGTTTTTCTGTTTTCTTTCTGTACGTATCTTTTTAATGATAATTTTAAGACATCTGTACCCACCACGGGGCTGGAACTCAGAACCCCGAGATCAAGGGTCGCAAGCTCCACCGAGAGAGCCCGCCGGGGCTCCCCCCACATATTTCTGAAGGGTGTGTGTATTGTCTTGATCAGGGAAGCAGCATTTTTTCTACTATGCACTCACTAGGACAACTACTGAACTTTAAAACACTGAATTACACCTTCTTGAACCTACCCAAAAAGGATGTGTATATTTGAGGTCCTGAAGGTCTGGGGAGCCAATTCATGTAAATGTTTAAAAAACATTATCCTCGCAGTTACCAGTATTAGAAAATGAAGTGGTCGCTTAATTTGACACTCAAAATATTAAAGGCAAAATTTACTGTGCTCATTCTGGCAAAGCTGATGACTTTTGATGATAATCCTTAACACTGAAAACACTGACATTCCTTTTATCCAACACACACAAACACATTCCACAAAAAAGTGACAAAGACAGAGAGAGAGAGAGACAGAAATGAAGGAAGGAAGGATGTAAGGGAGGGAGGTTGGGCACGCAGGCAGGCAGGCACCAAGGAAAAAAGATCCCAAAAGTCAAACTCGATGTATACTCTGAGATGTACTTAACAAGTATTTGTTTTATTTCTAAAAAATATTTCAAGTCCTCTCCACAGCCGGCATGGGGCTGGAAATCACAGCCTCAAGATCAAGAGTGCTACGCTCCACCAGCCGGGCCAGCCAGGCGCCCTCACGTTTAACCAATCTTCAAGATTAAAATGCAGATATAGGGACACAAAGGAAATCTGGAAAGCTTGAGAAGGTTATTTTTCAGTGAGCTTCAAACCAGTATTAGGTGATGTTTGCCTGCATCAAACATGCTTTGATAAAACAACAACAACAACAAAAACTAAATAAAGCTGCTACCGTGACCCAAGGGGAAATTGTCTCCCTGTGTCTGTCTCTCTCTCTCTCTCTCATACACACACACACACACACACACACACAATGGAGTTCAAAAAATTTTTAAGTTTTAACTTTTAGCGTCTCATTGCCTCATTCCAGTTGGTCACGGTGGAATTTAGGAAGGCTGAATTTCTATATCCCAAATGCAAAAGATAGAATCTATGACCGGTTAAGACCCTTAAAAGGAAACACTCAATGTTCTCCAATGTCCAAGAAGCAAAAGAGGAAAAACCAGTTTTGTGCACAATTAAATGGCAGTATGTACCGAGGACAGGGAGATTGACATCACTTGTGAAAAGTTTGTATCTCCTCCCAGTATCCGGACTTCTTGATAGCTGGAAAATTCAACCCTTGCCCCACTCAGTTCACCTTATGTGCCCTGGGATGAGGTCCAGGGATGCCCGACAGCTGACAGCATGGTCTCATGTGAGCAAACCACCCTCGCTCTCCCCACCCCAAACAATCATGCCGAGTGCCTACAGCAGAAGCCATCTGGGACAAAACCCATCCTACTCGAGGCCAGCTGGACTCATGAGAAGAACAGAGAGCCCAGCCATCACCGATGGCCTTGGGCCGAACACTGCAGAAATAGTGCAAAAATTATGAACTGCGTCCACAGCCTGTCACCCAGCCCTACCCCGTCCTATGGCTCAGTATCGCTGAAACTTACCCTTAAAGTCCACAGCCTGTCACCCAGCCCTACCCCGTCCTATGGCTCAGTATCGCTGAAACTTACCCAGCCCTACCCCGTCCTATGGCTCAGTATCACTGAAACTTACCCTCAAAGTTCTAGCATGCAGCGAACAAAATTCAAGTCTACAGTGGGGAGAAAAATGAGTTTACATTTACTTTACAGGAGAGTCAAGCCTTCCCGCACCGCACTAATGAAACACCTCTCTAATGTCACGCAGGTCTTAGAACGTCAGTCACCCTTCGCCTTAGAGAAAAACCCAGGAGAGCTTCTCATCCAATCACTTCACTTTTCAAACAGAACAAGAGAGTTCTGGAGAATGGATGGGACCGCAGGACAGGGCTTACCCAGCAAGCAGGAGACAGAGAGGTCACCACCCTCGTCCACGTCCGTGCACTATGAGGTCAGGCTGACACAACATCATTAGGGAAATGCTGGGTTTCTTGGTGGGGGGGCAGGGGGAGCAAGTTAAGGGATTTAGTTGCGAAAGACCAGAAAGGACCAGCCAGTTATTAAAGGCAGTCCCCGGAGTGTGGTCTGGGCTGGAGGGCAAGACTGGGGTAAGAAGGAAGAGGAGGACAGAGGACAGGAGGATAGGAGGACAGGGGTGGGTGGAAGGTCAGAGCATGCACTGTGGAGACGGGGGTCCTGGGTTCAGAATCCGTCTCTCCTAGATTCCCTGTAAACGGAACGAGGGAAAGAAGAGTAACTTCCGCATTGGACTGTAATGGGGTCCGAGAGGGTTAATCCCTGCAAAGTGCGCGCAGCCACCAGGCGTACCGTCAGGGCTACCAAGTTACGGCAACCATAACGATGAAAGCCTCCATGTCCCTAGGAGCAGAACGGGTATTATCAGCCAAAGTGCAGGGCGTCAGCTTCTAGAACAACACCAACCCACGGAAGGTGAATCAACTTTGTGGGAACTTCCCACTGGCGAGATTCAAAAATTGTCATCCTAGAGTTCTGGGTTGAGGCAGGAGCAGCACAGCACCAAAAAGGTGTAGCTGGGGTTAGGGGAGTGGGCGGTGTCTGGGTGGCACAGTCGGTTCAGCGTCTGAGTCCTGATCTCAACTCAGGTCTTGATCTCAGCGTCCTCGGTTCAGGCCCTGCGTTGGGCTCCCTGCTGGGCATGGAGACTACTTGAATAATAACAATAAAAAATAAAAGACCCGGCTGGGGGGAAGGGTAAGAAGAGGACATGGGGAAGGGTGGTCCAAGGGTACATACGTCCAGGTGTAAGACAAGTAAGTTCTGAGGGTTCCGCAGGATACGTACAGCTAACGCTACGGTCCTGCACACCCGAAGGGGCTAAGGGAACATGTCTACAGTGTCCTCACCACACACACCAATGGGAACCGTGTGTCAACTGCTGTGAGGAACATCTCCCCACATACTGTCTATGTACCACATTCTCCCACCGGACACTTGAGCTGACACAGTGTTCATGTCGATGACATCTCCACGAAGCTGGCCAGCAAAACATCCAGGCTTGGGACCCATGAGAAGTACGTCCCATGTCACTGTGTTTCTCATTCTTCTCCTTGCTTCTCTGTGGCCTTTCCCTGCCTCTGGACAGCTTTCTCCCTGGGGGTCAGCGGAGGAGGACCTGCCTCTCAGTAACCGGAGACGTGTGAATCCGTGTGTGGGAAGTTAAGAGGGGGCGCTCGGCAGTGCCCGCGTCCCTCAAAGGTCTCACAGCGAGTTCTTTCATTGTGGCGACACAGACCACTAGCCGCAAAAAAGCAAAATGAGGGCGAAAATCCGGAGCGTTTTCTGGCGACAATAAAAAGATCAGTGGTTGTGAGGAGTTTGCAGGGAGGGAGGGACGAGTAGGCGGAGGACGGGGTTTTAGGGCAGAGAATGGGGTGTGTGATCCTGTCACGGTGCACACATGACGCTGTACGTTTGCTCAAATGCATGGAAGCCCCAAGCGCCCAGCCCAAGGCAAACGACGGACTTTAGCAAGCAAAAACGTACTGATACTGGGTCATCCTTTGTAACATATGGGCTGCCCTAAAGCAAGACGTGAATGACAGGGACACTGCCGGGAGTGCACGGCATTTTCTGCTCCATTTCTCTGTCAACCCAAAAGTACTGGGAAAAAACACCAAAAAGTCTATTAATTTAAGAAATCCAAGATCTCTGAAGAGTGCGATACATAGGGCCGTGAATTAAGGATGATCCCTCCAGAAAGAAACCTATCGAAAGTACAAATACTAGGTTGAAATGGATGTCCCCTCAACGTGGGAGGGCAGTCGCAGCTGCTGTGGGATATGACACGGGGAACACAACCCAGAATTCTACACAGAATGGTTTTCAGGCACACACACGAAACTGTCCTTTTTAATGATTTTACCAGCAAAACTGGTAAAAATGCCAGTCTGGGTATATTACTAAGTATCTCTCATAAAAATGCATGAGACATAAAGGTAGCTTATCAAATAGATAATGAGTGAAAGAAGTGATTATTAAAAAAAAAAAAAAATTTGTCCTTTCCAGATCCAAAAATGTCCCGCAGAAATGGGTGTTGCTATTGCGTTTCCACAACTCGACTGAAAGTCGGATATTCAGCCTCTGCTTAAACGGGGGCGCGACAGTGCTTGGGGACTGAAAGCGTGTCGGGCACGGGCCGCCATCACCGGCACCTGGGCTCGTGGCTCCCTTCTTGTGGTGAGCGGACAAGGCATCCGTCAGCACACGGCCCCTGCGATGTGCTAGGAAAAGCCCACAAATCGTGACTTCCCCGTGTGGTGGACGCTCTGTGTAGCTGCAGAGTGATTTTTACATGTGAATTTCACAGTCTTCATTCTGGGGGAGCAAAAGGCAGGAGAGGAAGGGAGTCTAGGGCCATACGGCAGGCAGCAGAGCCTCCACTGCCCCGGCCTCTGCTTCTGGTGGTTGGTGGCACCGCTCTGTCTGCCATAATGCCAACGTTCCAGACCACACCAATGCCATCGACACACCGGTGCCTGTTAAATTACCCCGGAGGGAAGCAATGACAGGTACTCTGGACAAACACTGGCATCACCCAAGCGTTAGGTGGCCATAAACATCATGCACACAGGGACCGCTCAAATTTCGATCTCCTGCTCTGACTGTGCTTGTGAAATAGAGACCCCAGTTACCCCCTAATGATCTCACACTGAAATTTATCACGCCCAAGGGGAAATTTTGGCGTGGCTCTCCTCCCCACCAAGAAAATCCGAGCCCCTCCACTCCTCTCCACCTCAGTAACTGACCCATGCTTCTCCCAACCTCCCAAGAAACCCAGGCACTGGAATATGAAGGTTTGCCTCCCCTCACACCCCATGTCCAAGCCCAGCCGATTCTGCTTGGTTTTAAACCAAAATCCATCTTCTTCACCCTGCCTTGTCCAGAGTCTCACAATTCTGCCTGAATCTGCACACACGCTTCTTGTGAATGGGTCCCCAATTTCCATTTTCAGCCCCGTTAATCTTCCCCAAATGTAAGTTGTACCATATCACACGCCCACTCTTGTGACGCCTCAGCGTCTTCTCCTTCCTACAGAGTATGGAATCCTTGCTCCTGTGACACCCTGCAGAGGTCAGACTCTGCCTACTTTGCCAGGTCTCAGCCACCAAGGAACAGCTTCTTAAAATTCTCTACGGATATCTAATTTTTTCCTGCCCCAGGGGCTTTGCACATGGTATTAACCCTACTCTTCCAAATTTCAGAGAAATTTCATCCTCAGAAAACATTCTCTCAACTTTCCTATGATAGTACCCTATGTTTTTTCAAGATATTTGATGCAAAGTCTATTCCTTCTTAAAATTGTGGCCTTGCTTTCTTCTGTGTCTGTAATACCAATTCTGCTTCATGGACACAAAGTCTATGCCTATATGCTACTAGCACAGAAAGGGTATGGTACAGGGACACCTGGGTGGCTCAGCAGAGTAAGCGTCTACCGTCAGCTCAGGTCATGATCTCACGGTCCTGAGATCGAGTCCCGCATCAGGGTCCCTACACAGTGGGAGTCTGCTTCTCTCTCTCCTTCTGTCCCTTGCTCTGCCTGCGCTCTCTCTAATAAATAAACAGAATCTTTTTTCAACAAGGGTATGGTACATAAGAGGTGGAAAATGAGTATTTTAAATAAATGAATAAATGAATTATTTGAAAGTAAACATGAGAAATAGGATATTGAAATTCGTTCATTTACTAAGTTATTTACCATCTCCCCATTCATTTCATCACAGGAAGGGGAAAAAGTCCTTCTCATACTATCTGTCATTCACTACATGACATCGCGGTGCCTGTTACATCGCGGGAAACCTCACTTCCAGAAGAGAGAGGGGAACCGCGAGGTTCTTGTGACCACTGCCACTTTTCATGTCATGGGGTATTTATAAAGGTCAGATGACTTAGTTTTAGGAAAGATGTGTTTGTGTCTATGAAGGAAAACTGCTTTATTTAAATATTCAACATTCAAATATGTTTTTCCAGAAAAGTGGGTCAAGGCATGTGAAACATCAGATAAGAGGATATTTGTAGAAAGGTGCAAATTACATTTCCTTTCTGGTTGTTGCTGAGGGACACGGTGCTAAATTAATCTTCTGAATAGTAATTTCCTGCTGATTTCAACCGAGAGAGAGAGAGAGAGAGAGAGAGAGAGAGAGAAGAAGATTCAGTTTTGAGGAGAAATGTAAACTCAACCAAATGTCCAGACCCATCGCAAGTCATAACGTGGTTTATGCCTTAAGAAATATGCATCCACGCTTATTAAAAACCAACCTATTGTCAAAGAAAGAGCAAAATTAATTTATATTTTGTATCGTGATGCGACATAGTTTGTGTATGAATACTGTGTGCGTACAGAACACCATTCACCAAGAAAATTCAATGATCAAAGTCAAGTTCCTTAAACTGCGTTCAAAAATCAGTACCCCAGAGAAATGACAGACGTAGACTGCCCCCCTCCCCCACACAGTTCTATTTACTTCCATGGCTCCCTCGACATTAGAGAGAATGAAAACTTGAGCCCACCTGTCACGCCAATGAGAGTTTACAAACCTACCTTTATAGGAGGGAAATGTCAGTGCTCGACGGCCACCGCCTGGAGGGCTTTCCCTGGAAGAAATCCCGCTGCTCCTGCCCTGCTCAGTGCATATAAATCCCTCCTCTGTCAGTCCCGTTGCCCGTGAACCGTGTATTTAGGCTTGGCTAGAAGCAGTGGGACGTCGAGCCACGCCACAGTGTTCGCTTGTCAAGTGACCGGAGGTCAGTGTGCTAATCTGTGTCGGGGGCAGGGGTGCCTCCGCTCGCAGCGTGAGTCATTCGTAGCTAACGAGCTGCGCTACGTGTGAGAGAGCCAGGAGCATGGGGCCGGGTGCTTGTCTCCCGTCCCCGGACGGGAACTGAGCCGGAGACGCCCTCTGCATGTCAGCGGCCCCGGAAGGCATCTGCAGACCTGTTAGTGCATCAGCCGGGGTCTTGGCCCCGAACCCCAGTGACGTCGTGCCGGTCCTCGGAAAGGTCATGGGTCTGAGGGGACACGGCCTCACCGAGCAGAGGAGAAGAGTGGGAGGGCGTCTGCTGCATCGCTCTAGGGCCGGTAAGATCTAGTAGCGTAGGGCACCAGGACACAAGAAGAGACGGCTGTGTGGGTAGCGCACGGGACACCCGCACGACGGGTTGCACCGGGCACTCGTGCACCGCGGGCAGACGACGGCACAGAACACAGCTCGTGACCGATTTCTGCGTTGTCGTCAGGTGTTACGTTAGGTGTCTTTTAACTTGAAAATAGGAAGGTGTGGTCCCCCGATTTTCAGATAAAGCCCATGTTTTACAAGTGTTGCTGACCCACCATCAATTCACCTTTTCGACGTTCACTCAGAAAACGCCACTCACAGCGCTGTGCCCGGCGAGCTCCCGCTCATCTACGGTGTTTGCCAAAGTGCCATGAGACGCCAAATCTGGCTCTTGGCTCTCTTTATGGATGTCATCAGGAGCGACATTCTGTTGTTTTCACAGAATGATGAGGGCTTTCATAGGGCGCGATGATGCTTCAAGACCGTTCACAACAACCAACTTTGGCAGTTCTACCCGCTTCTGTTCGCCGTTCTTACAGACTCCACGCAAAAGGGGCGTCTCTGTCAAAGCTGGAGAGTCTCTCCAAACGCTATCAAAAACAGTACCCTTGGGGGCTCAGTCGTTGAGCCTCTGCCTTCGGCTCAGGTCATGGTCCCAGGGTCCTGGGATCGAGCCCTGCACTGGGCTCCCCTCTCAACAGGGAGCCTGCTTCTCCCTCTCCCCCTGCTTGTGTTCCCTCTCTCTGTCTCCCCCCGTCAAATACATAAATAAATAAAATCTTAAAAAAAAAAAAAAAGTACCCTGATTCTTTCAAGAGCTCAGGATGACCTGGTGACAGGTCAGCCCCAGGACCCAGGGTGACAGAGGCAACAATGACACTCTAAAGGACACGTACAACTCCTCCCAGCAAACTGTCCTCACGCCTCTATCGTGAGCTTTAAGAAATCAGGAGTGAGTTCCATTCGGCATTAAAATGGAAAGCTGGGGCGCCTGGGTGGCTCAGTGGGTTAAGTCTCTGCCTTCGGCTGCGGTCATGATCCCTGGGTCCTGGGATCGAGCCCCACCTCGGGCTCTCTGCTCGGCGGGGAGCCTGCTTCCCTTCCTCTCTCTCTGCCTGCCTCTCTGCCTGCTTGTGATCTCTGTCTGACTTGTGACCTCTGTCTGTGAAATAAATAAATAAAATCTTAAAAAAAAAAAAATGGAAAGCTCAGCAAACTCGTACTTTTTAGGGCTCGCTGGCAGGTGCGTCTCCCGGAATGGCTGCGGAACCAACGCTTGGTTTCCGTCCCAGGCTGAGAGCACCCAACGGTCATTGAGCTGGAAGGACCAGACGTGCAGATGTGAGCAGAAGCGACCGGCAGGGGCGCAGACAGAGCGGAGGGGGTTACGATGAGCTTGACACCTTCCAGGCAGGCCGGCCCCGACCAGAGCAACTTCCCACCCACGGCACGACCTGCCCACCCCTCTCTGCCCAGCGTGTCAGCCGGTCCATGTGCTTGCTTTGTCCTCAAGCCCCAAAGCCCAGCAGGAAACTTCACAAGCTTCCAAGAACAGCCCCATAAACCAAATGGAAGGACCTTTTGGCTCCTCTCCTCACTTTCTAATGAGAAACTCATGGTCTGGATCGATTATCTTTCTAACACAGGAAGAATCCGTCAGGCCCCTTCCCTTCCCTGGGATGGAAACGCGAGGCCCAGAATCAACACACAAATCTGTTCAGAAAACACATCCTCAAAGTCTCAACCAATTTCTGCTTCAAAAGAAAATTATTCTTGTTAATTTTTTTTGTTGTGTAGAAGTAGGGAAAAAAAATGCCACTGGGTCTGCTTTATTATGTTCGCGTTTCTGTGACCCAGCAAAATCAGACTTATAAAATCGACAAGTTTCTCCAGTAAAAGCAAAAATCCTGCCTCACAAATGTTCCTCGCCGAGAGGTGGCGGGGCCTCATGTACTTGTTGAGGTCCTCGAGACACAGATTGAACGGGGCGCACGGCCGTCTACTGTGAGGGTCACAGTAAAATGCACAGGCCTCATCCACGGGAAAGTCATCATTCCCACATGGAAACCCCCGGCCGCCCCCGAAACACCGACCAGATCTTCTCCGGCAAAGTACAGTCTCTGCACGCTTCTCGTCCCTGCCAGGCCCCCTCCGGCCTGTCAGCTCCGCGTCACGGGACAGCACGTCATCCTTCCCTCAGCCCGATCTCGACCGTGCGGTCACGCCTCCCCAGACGGATCTGAAACGCCTCCGTGGGCCCCACGAGAAAGCGCAGAAACGGTGGCTAGCACGCGGGGACCGCCTTACCTCCTAGTCAAGAAAGGAACTGTTCAAGCCCCAAAGCTGTGAATTTGGCACCCCTGACTCACACAAATTTCCTTTCCAAAGAGAAGCTCCCGAGTATTTTGTTGCATAATGGATTCCCCATTTTTACAGGCAGCATTTTTAGGTTAAAACATGTGGTGATACATAAATACATAAGCTGATCATACGTTGCCTGCAGGTCTCAAAGCAGAGACGCGGCCTCGCCCAGAAAGGCACGGTCCCCACCTCGGCAGAAATCGTTCCCTCAAACACCACAAGCCTGACCCTCGGTCTCTACAATCAAACCTTTCTAACTCCACAGTCCCGTTCGGAAACAGTTAAGAGGACTCTGTCCTTGGGTATCCTAACACATAGTCCCTGGTGTTGCAACCAAAATGCTGTTTGACTGGTTTTTTTTTTTTTTTTTAATTTAACTCCAACGTCAAAGCAGCTAAAGTTGAGTACTGAGTTCCCCGTATGCGGCTCAGCAGAATACACTTGGATTTCCGCTCCAAAATCGTTCCTTCGGTTGAGACACCTAACAGTAAGTGCTCAACGACACGCACAACTTGTCTTTTGCAAGTGCAAGGTCCCAGAGGCACACGCGACATGTTACCTTGTATACACAAATCAGTTCGGAGAAATGGCCTTTGCACCTATGAGAAATAGTATGAGCAGATACTCTTTCTCAAATGAGGCACCACTTGTCCATAAATCCCAATGAAGCAGGGCAGGGAGTTGGGGACAGGCCTTCTCTTCTTTAAGGAGATCTTCCAGGAAGAAGGCATTCAGGGAAACATGAGCTGTCCCCTCGGGCAGACCCTTAACTGCCTCAGACTTGCACAACGAGAGCGACAAAGAATCCCATTTCCTCCCTCTCTTGCTTTCCCGTGGAGAGCGGCACGGAGAGCGGAGACGGAATGACCATTCTGGGTTCTGAGGGTCGGTCCGTTCTCCTGTTGTCCACGGACCCCCTCAGTCCTTAAGAACCTTGCCAGTGAAGGCAGTGAGGACGGAGAGGAAAGGGCTCGCGCTCCCAAGCCAAGAGACCGGGGCTGCGCTCGGGCAGCAGGGGCACGGGGAAGCCGGCTTGCCTGTGGAAGCCACTCGTTCCCGGGCGCCGTGAGCAGGCCGAGTACAGCAGCGGCCCTCTGGTTCTCAGGCATCCGTCAGATGGGGAGCTCCCGCGGCGCAGGGCTGTGCAGACGCTCCGAGAGGAGCCCTACACCCACGGAGCACCCGTCGTACCCTCGCCAGCACGGTGACCGCAGCGAGACGGGGCCTGAAACAACTGCAGCAGACGGTCCGTGGAGGGCTCTAGAGTCCGCAGATGCTCGTTCAAAGAACCGACCCGGTGAGAAACGGTCTTCCCCACCGGCGCCTCGCATCCCACAGGGAGTCACCAAACACCAAACACGTCCCCAGACATTCCCGACCCGTCACGTCCCTGGACGTGCCTGAATGTCACCTGGGAGCGGCCAAATTATTTCTGGTGGAAAACCACTGGGCTATGTGCCTGAGGAGCTCCATTTCTAATTGCATCCGATGTACATTAATGTAAGTAGCCAGCGTGCTGAGTGAGCAGGAGGCCGGGCTGCGTGGCCGTACAGCTTCTGAGATGATTGTAAAGATCCAGACGGACTGCAGACAAATCTGTTGGGAAGTTCGGGTTGCTTTTTCCCACAAGGGCGGAGGACGGGCGGGATGGTTAAACTTTTGATTTATTCACGTGTTATTATGTATTTGCTGCCTTCAGCGCAGAGCAGTGGGGGCGATCCTAACTCAGCCGTGTGTACGGAAGGTACAAAACTAATAATGAAAGGAAACAACAACGAGAAAAAAAGGAAATCACCGCAGGGGTCTCCTCTCCATACCTGCCACCCAGGGAGGGAACAATGAGACAGACAGCTCTGTCCCCGCAGCAGGTCCGGAAGCAAAGGCAAGAGTAACAGCCGTAACCACCCCAAGCTGTTCGTGCGCCCGCGGGCCTCGTGCCACAGAGCACACACAGCACGCGGGAGCAGGACTGGTGGCTCTGGGCAGCCACGGGGAGCTGACCTCACGCGCTGTCCTGAGGACCTGCGGTGGTCGCCCCTCGTGTCTGTGGCTGGGCTCGGCCAAGCCCAGGCCCTTGATGGTGTGGCTCCAAGGCTTTATCAGTACTCTGTAAAGTTCAGAAATGAGGCCCTCCTCGGAGGAGTGAAAACAACGGTCTCCGAATGAGATCACTGTGTAGGTTAGGGAATCCGGTCAATGACTAGAGAGTTCCAAAACGAGTCTACGTTCAAAGGCAATACTGCACAAAAGAAACGGTCCTGAAATCCCAATGGCGGCAGAGCCCCAAGTGCCTAGAGATATGCATGTCTGACTTTCCAGATCTACGTTTCAAGAAATGGACAGATACCGCTGGAGAGAAACAGTACTCAGGTTGATGAAATACACTAAAATTGTCTATTTCCCCTCCAACTTCTTGGATGGGGAATCTATGAACAGACTCTGGGGCCAGGAACAGTCATTTAAAGTACAAAGAAAGATCATGGGCTCCAAAGACAGCGTCCTGCCATTTTGCTCACAACTGGCCAATTTCAGGAATCTTGGACAAGACTCATTCCACCCGAACTCAGCTTTCTAAACCGTAAAATGAGGAAAATCACAATGACCTTCCTGGCTTATTGCAAAAATTGAAAGGACATCTTTCAGAGGGTACCAACCTGTCCAGGCTTCCCAACGCACCTTCTCTAAGCCTCTACCCTGCTTTATGGAGCGGCCAATCTTGGAATAAGGCTGCCCCTCCCACCCTTCAAGAAGCTCCCGGCCCAAGAGGTTGTGAGCACAATCAGTCTTCTCAAGGAGACGCCCATCCATCTAAGGAGACAGACACATAAACACCAAAGCAGATGCAAGTGCCCATCGGAAACACAGCACTTACCGCGGGAGCAACTGGGACTCCATGGGTCATATAATCTGGAGAGTAAAGGCCCCTCTGAGTGAACAGGGACCAAAAGACCAAAACAAACAACTCTCTTGAATTGTGAAACAAAAACTGTCAGGCATCTGTTAGGTTCAAGGGCTTTTCCAATGGACAAAGAGTTCAAAAAACTGATTCACGGAGTCCTTATTGCACTCAAGAGTCCTAGGGATGACATGACAACACTGGTCCGCCGGCCTTTAGCTCAACAACCGAGAGCACAAAATAATAATTAACTGAATAAAAACTTGGCTTGAAAAGATGACCCAGTGCTGGGGCACCTGGGCGGCTCAGCTGGTGAAGCGTCTGCCTTCGGCTCAGGTCATGATCTAAGGTCCTGGGACAGAGCCCCATGTGGGGCTCCCTGCTTAGTGGGGAGCCTGCTTCTCCCTTGCTCTCTGCCCCTCCCCCCCCGCTTGTGCACACTCTCGCTCGCTCTCTCCAATAAATAAAATATTAAAAAAAATAAATAAAGAAGTGGGGAGCACCTGGGTGGCTCAGTCAGTTGAACATCTGCCTTCGGCTCAGGTCATGATCCCAGGGTCCCGGGATCAAGCCCCACGTCAGGCTCCCTGCTCTGCTCAGCAGAGAATATAATAGCCCGTTTCTCCCCATCCTTTTGCTGCTCCCCCGGCTATGCTCCCCCACTCTCTCTCTGTCAGATAAATAAATAAAATCTTAAAAAAGAAAAGAAAAGCTCTATGCACAATATGGAGCTCAAACTCATGACCCTGAGATCAAGAGTCACATGCTCTACCGGCTGAGCCAGCCAGATGCCCCTCAAACAGTAACTGTTTAATCTTCTGTGTATCTTCTCATGGTAAAAAGAACAGACGAACAGCATGGTTATGTGGCTGTGCTAGGCACAAGGCATGCCCACATCTGCACGGGCACACTTCACACCTGTGCAAACCTCTGCGTCGAGAGACAGGAGCCGCAGGGCAACACCCACCGTGCGCCCCACTAACAGAAGACTAGCAGCCCTAGAAACCGACCAGGGTCCCGCGTCTCTGCTTGGACAGAGCTGCAGAAGCCGTGCTAAGGCAAGAACCCGAGCCAAGGGGTGGCACTTCCCTCCCTGTGGATAGCTGTGGATCTCATGCTTAAACCCACTCCCTTCTCCTGCCCTGCGCTCACATCCTGCGGCGTAAAGTGTTCCATTTGCCTTGTAGTCACGTCAAAGCAGCTTTTCTGGTCGATGAGCAGACGGCTAACAATGAGACACTCTTTCCCTCCACATAAAAGGAACTCGTCTCTTAGGCACAGTATCTCCTTTTTAAAATAATGGCAGTAAAAGTTCCTGGAACTCAGCTTGTCTGAACGGATTTTAGTTTGTGGTGAAATAAAATTAACTAATGGCTTGGGGCACACAATAGTTTCCATCAGGATGAAAAAAAAATAAAAAATAAAAAGGAGAGTAACACACAGTAAAATGGAAAGTTCACTCAAGCACATGTAGTAACGGTTGCCACTAATTAGGAAACGAATTCTAGATGTGCTGCTACCCCCACGGGCGGCTGTATTCCCCATTTAGTAGGTCACACACTCGCTAGGCAAAACGTAGGCTATGGACCAGCAATATCGGCACGACCCAGGACCTAGGAAATGCAAAACCTCGAGCTGCACCCAGACCTGCTGAATACTGATCTACAGTTGGACAAGATCTCCAGGTGATGCCCTTGAAAGTTCGAAAAACCCTGGTCTAGATGAGTGGCCCCAAAGTTGGGGTTTGACGCAAATGTGCATTGTAACATGTCGCACGACACGGCTCCAGTAATGTGTCGCCTCTCGTGGCAAGAACAGTCACTAAATGTCAAATAAGTAAATGAGGGCAGATCCTAGATTATTCCTCTAAAATGCAAATCTCACAGGTTTGCATCGTTATAAGATTCCTTCACTGGAAAAGGAAGTGGGGTGAGGAGAGAAGATACAGCCCAAGTCAGAGCGTTGCCTGGCTGCATCCCTGGGATAATGCCAAGGCAATAACTACAATAACGTGTAAAATAATTTAAAATGTTAACCGACAGAAAAAGAATTTCCAGCAGAGCATTATGCAAATGTGTGTATTAAATAAAACATGGGCCTGAAATTTCACACATTAAAAAATTTACACTATGTCATCCAGGTGAGTAGCACTAAGAGCACTACAAGTTTCACCGCCATGGAAGTACAAGAGGGCACCGTTTTCCCTGATAGCTAGATGTCCGAGGGCCCAGGTGTGATGCTAAAAATCACTTCTCCTACCTGTACATTTTCCTTGTAGATTTTGAAAACATTGTATTGTTGAAGTATTTCCTAGTACTGCCATTCTGTGCAGATCTGAGAAACGCCCAATGAATAAAACTAGTATTTCATCATTCTAAGTGATTTTCCTAGCAAGGCACACTGCGTGCTGATCCCAAATGTCCCTTCTAGAAGAGGGTGGTCCATAGATGCTTCTCTGTCCCATTGATGTCACTCTGGGCACTGTGACTTGCTTGGCCAGTGGGCTGTGAAGTGAGATGTGGCAAGTGTCGCTTGGAACAAGACTTCTAAGAGCCATCCCAAGGGTCTTCCTTTTTTTTTTTTTTTAAAAACCCGTGCCTCGAAACTAGCATCCATGTCACGTTAAGCCCAGCCTCAAAATGAGCATAAACGCCAACTGTGAGCCAGGAGGCCAAGCTAAAAAACAGAAGAGGGTAGAGGAAAAGTCTTCCCTGCCTGCACAGGTCGACTCCCCCATCAATTCTCTACGGGGCAATGAAAACCAGTATCAATACTAACTATTGCGATATGAAGAGGTATATTTATCTATTAAGCGTGCCAGAGAATACAGCAAAAATGTATTGTTTGAGAGATCACCCAGCCTCTCAAAATCCTAACCTCCCTCTTTATTCTCTTCTCTTGACAGCCAAACTACCAAAAGGAGGGGCTGCCATAACTTCAACCTCATTTTTCTCTTTCCACGTTTTCTTCAACTAACATGAAGTTAGGTTCCTGTCCTCCAGGCTCCCCCAAACCCCTTCCTTCAAAGTTACTGTGGACACCGGGGTCCATCTCACTGTCCTCACATCTCATTAGCCACGGGGCTTTCAAGAGGCTACCCTCTACAGTGTGTCTTGCGCAACAGCCAAAGAAAGTTAGTATTTGCCCTTCCCTTCTCAGAAAGATGCCTTGAAAAGCAAACGGTATTAATTTATGCAAAGACGTCTGCAAACGATAAATCTTAAGCAAATGGAAGATATTAACTTCATAAGTGAAGATCAAGTCAAAGTTGCTATCAACGCATTTCAGAAGGCATCTAGAAGCAATAAAAATGTCAAATTAGCACTCGTGTAAGCTGAGGACATGAGGGACTCATCCTGATCACAGGATCCTCCTTGAGAGCACAGAACCTCAGAATTCTGATTCCGACTAGTAAATTTTCATCCAACCCACACGCTATCCCCTCACCCTAGTGAAGTCTCCACAAGCATCGGGTCAGGCACTTGATGGCCCGTAATTAACACCTAACAAACGTCAAGTAGGCTAAGAAACAGAAAGCACAATCAAGGGGGGGTGCCGGTGATGAGGTCCCCCATGCAAACCCACAGAAACAAAAACCTACAAGACGACAACGCGTGTGAATGTAAACACAGCGTCTTGTTAGCCCACAGGACCGACGGATGGATTGGTCCTCGGACTGAAGAAGCATGAAGGGCAGGGAAGGCTACACAGAAGAAAGACCCTACATCTGACCTGCAGAGGAAAAGACTCACAACAGAGACATACGAAATGGACACACCCAGCTTCCAGCTCTGCCTGAAGGACCGTGAACGTCACCACTCCATCTTAACCGCAAGTAAAAAGCTGAACAGAGTGAAACGGGAGTCTTTTCAGATCTGTCACACAAGGCAGAACACAGGAGGAGGCACTGATCCCAAGACTGGAGAGAAGGGCAAGTGAACGCACAGAGTCACACTGTACCAAGGTTAGGAAGCGTCACAGGAACCAGGGCCCGTGGAGGAAAGACTGCACTGGGACTGCCCAATTGCCTGGAGGCTCCGTGTGGCCAGTCTGGGAGTGAAAAACGTCAGGGGGTCCCAGTGATTAGGGAACCCCTTAATACTGTGAGATGTACCTCCAGGAGCTCAGCAAGATGACCACAGCAAACACTGGGGAAAAACCCTCCCGAGAGTCCGGCAGGCAGAGAGGTAAAGGAGCGGCTTTGAAACAGGCCAGAGCAGCCTGTTCTTAGGGGCGGCACCTGCGTTCTGGAAACCCAGGTAAGCAGAGCCTCCCCTGCCAGACCGTTACCATGGCCTCGCTGAGCTAGAACAAGGAAACACCCAGGGGCAGCTGGCTTCAGCCTTTCTGTCCCACCTTGCGGAGGAGAACTCTTTTCAAGTTCACAGCCCAGAGCCAGGGCTCACCAAAACACCGAGACCTCATCGTGAGCTCCAGAACACTGAAGCCCCCTCACGCAGCTCACCACCACGTACTAAAATCCAACGTCCAGCAGTTCCTTTTACGGGGCGGATCAGATCCGGCTACCAAGAAAAAATTATAAGGCGTACCGAAAGGCAAAAAACAGAATCCGAATAGGAAAAGCAAGCGTGAGAACCAGACATGGTAGGGATGCGAGAATTATTACACCGACTAGAGTCACTTACTAACGGCGCTGCTGGAAAAAGTAGACAACATGGAAGAACCAAAAGATGGGCAATGTCAGGAGAGAGACGAATATTCCAAGAAAGAATCAAAAAAGAAATCCTGCTAGCAATACAAAAACAACAACAAAAACAAGCAACACATCAACAAAGAAAACCCTAGTAACAGAGAGAAATGCTCTGTTACTAGGTATCAGACCCCAAACTACAGATCCTGGAACTCAGTGATCAAGGGGCAGGACAAAAAACTCTACCTTACTATATCACCTTCAAAGTACAGAAAATGGCGGATTAAAAAAAAATATCCTGAAAATACCAAGAGGGGGGAAAAACTACCTAAAGATTAACAAAGGTAAGAATTACATCTGACTTCTCAGAAACTGTGCCAGCAAGAACAGTGGACAGAAATATTTAAACTATGGAGGTTAAACAAAACAAAACAAAACAAACCACCAACTAGAATTCTGTACCTACAACATTATCTTTCAAAAGAGAAGGAGAAATAAAGGCTTTCTCAGACAGACAGAAATGGAGGGAATTTGTTGCTAAAAGTCCTGCGTTGCAAGAAATGATAGAAAGTTCTTTAGAGAGAAGAAAAATCATGTAAGTCAGGAACTCAGATCTACGTAAAGAAGGGAAGAACATCAGGGGTGCGTGGGTGGCTCAGTGGGTTAAGCATCTGCCTTCAGCTCAGGTCATGATCCCGGAGTCCTGGGATCGAGTCCTGCATCGGACTCCCTACTCAGCGAGGTGTCTGCTTCTCCCTCTTCTCTGTCCCTCCCCTCCGCTACTGTTCTGTCTCTAATAAATAAGTAAAATCTTAAAGAAGGGAAAAACATCAAAGAAGGAACATGCTTAGATTAAAAAAAAAGATTTTTACTTTTCTGGCTCTCCATCGATAAGCGAGTTCAAACTAGTGTATTCCTGGGACAAAGCATGCTTGAGTTACAGCAGCAGGGCTGGCAAAACAGTCCGAGAGATGAACGTGAAAAGCTTTACGGAAGGACGGACATGAAGGTAAAGGAGGAGAAGGCTTTTAGCTTGCACGACTGAGTGAATATTCACGTTTTTCATTAATACTGGGCAACCAGGGAGAGAGAGAAGTCTGTGGATGGCACAGAGACAACTCGGTCCAAGTCACCAAGCTCGCAAGTCCCACTGTCAGGCCTGGAACCCACCGAGCGGCCCCTGGACCTTGCCGCTCCCTGCCCCTCCCACCAGCAGCAGAGGAAGCATATTGCAATGAAGACACCGTAACTCCAAGACTTTCTATGGGACCGTCAACCGGAAATGAGCAGCACAGAACTCTATCCACAGCCGTGGACAGAAATACCCCAATGGTTTGTGTCTGCACAGAGGAAGGAACGGCAGGGAGAACACCACCGGGACAGAAGGGACACGCAGCTGGCCGAACACGGACTTCCCACTCTGCCTTCCCAATACCAGAGCGCAAACACCGTGGTCCCATTGCTGTTAGAGTCTGCTGAGTCCGAAAGAGAGGCTTCTACTCTGTTCTTCAAGTGTGTTAATACCGGATTTCTGTGATTATGAATGCATCACCGACATGACCCTGCAAGCCAGGGAGAACACAGGGAAGCTGGTGACGTCGGACTCCCGATCCAGACACGGCCTTTCCAGAGAACGACAGCGAATGGGACTGTGTCAGGGCCTCCCAGCAGAGCAGCCCACACACGCGTGGACACGTGACTCTCCCAGCGCAGGGATGATTTTCTCCTGCCAGAGACAGCACCCGGGTGGGGCAGAAAATGGTGAAGCAGCAGCCCCGAAGGCCTTCCCCGTGCACGCAGTTTCGCAGGCCGTCCGAGTTCACGCCTCCTTACATGTTCTCCATTACCACTTGGAAAACAAAAGTTCCAAGGGGTCTCACTGCCTTTTTGTTTGAAAATGACAAAGAAACGAAACAGGGAAACAGACACAGAGTGCTCAGGACAAAAGTGGGGATGGGATCCGGAGGGAGCAGAGCAGCATCCCGGAGCTTTAAAACACAGCGAGGAAGGGCATTTGCCTCCTCCGCGTCCCGGGTCTTGGAACGCAGGTCTGTGTTTAAAGAGACGGAGCAACGGGGCTTTCTGGCGATCAGAACACTTTCCGGTGCTAGTTTGTGCAGCACTTCTCGAGCTGGCCACGATTTACAGTTGATTGCGTGCATCGCTGAGTTGCTTTCTCAAAAGATCCTAGGAAGGGATTATTTCTGTGCCCAAAGAGCCCCAGAGAATAGGGAGGGCCGCTCGCGGCCGTTATGTGAATTCCCCGGACTCGGTACACTGTGCTCATTGAAGCAGATAAAGCAAAGTTAAAGAAGCATTTAGTTCTTCAGAATACCGGCCTTAATAAGTATCTTTTTGTGGAAGGATTTAGGAGGAGGGGAGGGCTATCCTCAGTGCAGGCATTATGTCCCCGTACAAAAAGGGAAAATGTGCATACAGTTGGATGTAAAAAGCCAAACCTCACAGGCCCCCTCCCCACCCCAAGGAAAACTTGCTGAACACACACTCCCAAACTCGAAGGCATGAATCTTCCCGGCTTAATGGTCCCGGAGCCATTGTGCACTTTCTCTTGGGAAACGCAGCTCATTGATCTGCAACCGCCCCAGTTCAACCTCTCAGCTGTGAGAACCGGGAGCTGCACGGGCATCAAAGCCCTACCTTCATCAGCAAGCAGGGCCCAAGACTGGCCGTGTCCCCCGGGCAGCGCTGGGCGGCCCCCCCTGCGCTCTCGACAATGCTGCCATCAAGGCACATGAGAAAAGTCTGCGGAAGGCTGAAGCGGGCCGCGTCCGCCGGCTGCTGAGCGCTTAACGTGATCTCCGCTTGCCCGGTGCGAGGCTCGTCCCGGCCCCAGCAGCGTTCAGAGGTTCCTCCTGCCCACAGGCTTCCTTCTCTGCAACTTGACACAGAGTTAGTCACTTGCAATGACTGGAAATGCATATTGTTTGACGAGGCAAGGCCATGGGATCCCATTTTTGTAACCATCAGCTCATGCCTCCTCGTCACGTCTGCCTTATCCCCAGCCTGTCTCCCGACAGGAAGAGCTGCGTGGACAGATGCGCACGGAGCCCTTGCTCTCACGGAGACCACGTCGTGATTCCCACGGTCACCTGAGTGGAGTTTCCACGGCAGGTATGAGAAGGCGAAAGCCCCGTTTATCTACATGCATTTCTCTATGCTTAAAATTGTCAGCGTGGACTCCCAGAGCCTACGGCAGATGGAGAAGGATCTTCACAGGAATCGACACAAACCATTACTACTACGACAACGACTAACGGAAAGGAGCAAGCGAGCAAGAAAGACATCTTTACAAAGTGCACACTTTAAGTCATTTTCTGCCTCCACACAAACGGAAAATGAACTCACCCACATGGGCAGCTCTGCTCTGAATGGGGCCCGTTGAGAGGAGGCCTTTCTTTATTGTGTACTTTTAAAGACTATTCTTTGACCTCTGCTATTTGTGACTTAAGATCTGTGAAGACAGGGCCACAGCCCTTTGGTTCCAAAGGGAGCACACGAACAAAAGGCTTCCACCTTCGGTCCACTTACGTCATTTCCCATCAGAACACGTTCCTACGGCTCTCCCTCTGCGTTCGTCATTTCAAACGGCTTTTTCTTGTTTCTATCGGCCAGTTACAGCCATTACCTAATCGACAAGTGGCAGCCATTCTCCTTTCCAAGTATGATGCCATAATCGTCACTGCCCTGTAGCAAGTCTGCTGCTAGGAATACAGATGTCTTGTCCCCTCATCCCGGCTAACCATGACATTGTGGATGAAACGGTCCAGGCTCATCAGGCTCATCGGGCTCGTGGGGCCCGTCGCAGCCGCGATATGGCAACTTTTTAGTTATTTCTTGTTTCGTGGGTTTACGAATTTATCAACAGCCCTTTTCACTCTTAAAGATGTTCAGAAACAATGGACCGAGACCCAGAGGATATAGCCAAAAAACAAATCTTAAGTGTGTGGGAAGAACAAGAGAAAGGGAGACAAAAAACAAAGATAATGAACAAATAGATGGAGTCAGGATAAGGCTAGTTTCCAAAATACATGAGACTCATTTCAGCACCCAAGTTAGGAATAGGGCATTTTACTGATCATTTAGCTTTCTGACGGCCAACGCAAGGGGAAAACACTACTGGCTAAGGTACACAGCATCCACAGGAGGGGGGACAACAAAACCCTACCAACCTCTAGGGGAAACATAATTAGTACTGATAATGCCAGCAGAATAGATGCCTTCAAAGCCTTCTTTCTAAGGACGGCATGGGATGACAGTCCCATGTCCCCAAGCTTCTCAGGGTGGTCCCAAAGGCTGCGACTGTGAGACAGTCTGTGAGAATATGCCACCTACCACCCTGTAGCAACACGCATTGAATAAAAAGCACTGGTTAAAGGACAGTCTTGAGATGGGGACGGTAGAAAGTCTCAGGTCTGTAACGGAGGCCAAGACTGCAGAAAATCTGGAAACGATGGATGCACCAGGCAAGTCTGCGGACGGTTTCTCCCTGCTGACTTCTGGCGGCGCGAGGTTACAGAGCGTGTGACAGCCTGCTCCTCGGCGAGTCCCAGGAGCCCAGCGGCTTTGTGCACGTGTGGCCGTCATTTCAGAGCCAGCAGAACTTTTGTCTGCCTGTTATGCGCTGTGGAAATCTAAGAGCCTAACAAAGATGTTGGAGTAAACGGGCAACGCACTCTCGGTGTAGGCGTGCATCCAAGGTAAAGGGAACATGCGACAAAGATCTTCCTTTAAAAAAAAAAATTATTTTCTCTTTCAACCCAGAAGAAAATAGAAGGTAGACCTCAGTAGTACATCCTATAGAGTACAGCCACAATAATTTAATTTTAGGCTGAAAAGGGATTTAAAACAAATGTCCAGGTTAGCCAGCATGTGCACACGCGTGTGCACACACACACACCTCAAATCACCCAAATAAAAACACGCTTTGAGCAATGAATCTTACAAGGGCGCTCTCTGACCTAAACTATTTGCAAAATAAATAAAGCCAAGTAGTTGCACGTCATTGTTTAAAGGGCGATGGAAATTCTTCTGAATCAAATAGGTCAAAGACAAGAACTTTTGAGAAAGGAAAATTAGTTTGTGGAAATCAGCCTGTATTTTTTTCAGGCGGGATAGACGGCAAGAGTGTGTCCTTGGTCACTCAGCTAATAAAAACAGAGTTGCAATTAAAACCTAGATTTCAAAAATAAAAAATTAAATTAAATTACACCTAGATTTCAGGCGCCTGGTTGGCTCCGTCGGTAAAACACATGACTCTCAGGGTCGTGAGTTTGAGCCCCACGCTGGGTGTAGTGATTACTGACCAATAAATAAAAGAAATAAAATAAAACCCAGATTTATTTCTTGTAGTGAGGAAATCATGTTTCCAAGGCAGATGAGGCACGACACGAATGAGATTTCTAAGAGGAGGTCCTGTGCATGAATAGGTAAGACAACGAGACCAGATCCTCACATCGAGGACGGCCGACCGGAGGGGGTCCAGATTAGGCACAGAGCTAAGCAAAGGCGGGTCCCGTCCCGTGAGCGCTCTTGCCCCGCCCCTCCAGTGTCCGAGGCTACTTTGACAAGGACCCTTCTTGGGGGAAGTAGGGCGACAAAGGACAATCACGCATGTGACGCCCCCAAATCTGCCCACCGGGCCACGGGAAGCCCACGCCACTCCTTCCTAAAGCCACCCGTCCCCAGCGCCAGTGCATCCTGTCAGCGGCCAGATCAGACCGTGGCGTCTTCAAGCCCTTGGGGCTCAGCCACGGGGCGAGCGCCTCCGGATGGACCCGTCACAGGTCCGGCACAGCTGCCACACCGCAGTCACCGTGTGATGCCTCCTGGCGGAGACGCTCTTCCCGTGGTCGAACACGCGCCCTTCCAAAGCCAGCTCTCGGGAGCTCTTCTTCAACTGGGAGCCAAACCGAGACTTTGCTGGTGTCGTCCTTCGTGGGACGGGAGGAGAAACGAACGGTCGGAGGAGCAAGGGTGCGAAGAAAGACTCCCACGGAGGTGGGCTGTTCCCTCCCGCGGGTCTTTGCTTTGGAGTGTCCAGCAGGTGGAAGCATCATTCGCACCCGTGAAAAGCGGACACGGAAAATCGGAAACACATCGGGCCGTTCCCGTGTCACGTGCTGGATTTAAATCTAAATGAGAACCTGCTCCCTTGCTCACAGGGTGACTGTGGGTCCAGCAGGAGGTGCGTGTTCTGTCAGGCTAGTTTCCAGGTCCAAAAAGCATGGAATGTTCCAGCTCCCGCAGGCTAATGATCCCCCCAAAGCACGCTAATATGTTTGATAAAAGTTCCCAGCATGAGCGCAGGGAACACTTACCATAAGAATGACACGTGTGGAGAAGCAAATGGAGGCTCCAGCCCGGGCCCCTTCCATGCCGGAGGTGGCAATTAGAACGAGGGGGGGGGGGCGCACTCCGGGGGCGCTGGGGCCCTCGGACAGGCTTGGATCTCATCATTGCTTCAGCCGTTAACGCCTCGACCCACCTGTGTGACGGCTGCAGGGTCGCTGCTGGAGGCCGCCAGCCTTTCTCACGCAGCTCAGCTTCCTCACGGCTTCAGAGATGACGTGTTGCCGCTGGATGCTTTGTGAGCCCACGTCTAAGTGATCTCGGCTTTTGTCTGCTTCAGATTCTGTCCTTTCTCTCTCTTCTCCCCAGCTCGGCCTGTATGTCACAGAGGATATCCTCGTGCACGTTCCCGCACAACACCGGAGTCCTTGAGAAGGATGTTGTGCAAGGAGCCCTCACCCGGGCTTGCTGGTCTCTGGACTCAGACTGGGAAGTCCAAGGACCCCGCTGTCCCTTAAACCCTTCTCATATACATCCCACTGAAAGTTTAATCGCACCACTAGTTAAAGGAACGGAAGAGCCTCTCTTCTCAGAGCATGAGATCCCATTTATTTTCCCCAGAAATGATGTCATGGTTTTCACTTATGGAAACAGCACAGGGACCACAATAAAGGGAATGAATCGTTCCACTTGGGACGGTTTCTAGAGGAAGCTCTCTCTCCTAGGGGTCCAAACCTGTAATTCTTTGACAATCACTGTCCGTGGTGGCTTCGCCGATGAAATAGCGGGTAATTCCCAAGAGACAGCCGTAGGTTACGTAAGAGATATTCAAAATACTCAACTTTGTCCTGAAGCTAATTGTATAAAGTCAGGGAAAATGATAGAATATCAGTAAGTATTACCATAGGATTTAAATGTTTTAAACGTCGTAAAACATCTGAAATTTTTCATCCACTGCTCGTTAGGGTTGCAAAGAAGTAAAGGACGTTCTTGGCTATTCGGACACGGTGCATTTCCACGTGGGCCCAGGTTTTTCATTTTCCTCCTTAAGATATGTTTTCCTTGGGCTCTGTGGACTCAGCAAACATCTAACACAGAACAAAAACCTTCCACGGCTGCACTCTGCGGTGTTTCAGAGGTTTGACCCTTCTCCAGTAAATTTCACAGATGTCAATGAACCCGTCCAGATGTTCGGACGTTCGTACGAGCAAAACCAATACTCCCCACCTCTAAATCTGGCTCTGACTAAGCCTGGAACATGACTAAGAATCTGGAGTTGGAGCCCTTAGAAGAACGGAACTCCCACTGAGATCAAAGCAGCAAGCCAAGGCACGGAGACAGGGCCCTAATTTACCCCTTTTCAACACACAGCTTCAGCACCACACGGGAAGCAAGTCAAAGGAGTGAGTTACAACACCCATAAGGAGGAGAAGCAACCCGTTCCCCACAGATGGGCGGCTTGTTATCGGCAGCCAGGTGCCCAGGTACAAGGTCACAGAGCATAAATATGAAAGCGAATTCTAGATCTTTTATAAAGCGAATGCGTGACTCTCGTGCAAACATAACATGACCGTGTGTCCGTGATTAGATTCCACCATGAAACACTGTCAGGACCAAGAATAGGTTACATTTGGTTCAAAGGAGAAATCCAAAAATATATAAATATATATTCCCATACAGCAAGACATTCCCATACAGCAAGACGGGCTGGACCAGATTTACAGATAGATGCCTAATGGCCTATTCATGGGGCCAGCATCAATGGCATTCCTCTGGCCATGGCCCATTTGCATTTCCATGGACAAGACTCATCTGCATTATTGCCAGCTTTGTACCCTTTGCAGACTAAGAAAACAGCTGAAAGACAATGCACAATGGAGATAACCTGGAAAGGTCTGACAGAGGACATCCATTCCGACGTCGTTTCTGGTTTGCTCTATCTGAAGTGCTTCACCATTTTTGCCGGCTCTAATAATCCCATTTCAACACTGAATTTTCAAAAGCTGTGATTTCTTCGACGTTGTCTATTGTTTATCATGCATTCATTCAAAATTCCTCACACACCAACCAACAATAATCCATAAGTGATGGGAGAAACTGTCCATTTTTGTTTGAGTTTGAATACATCCAGATATGTCTTTGTGTGGGGAGAAGAAAGCATTTTATTGTTTTGTGTAAGTTTGGCTTTGCGTACGTGAATGCAGCGGCAGAGACCAGACGAGTGAGCTATCGCAAATGCCCAAATACAGCTGGTGAGCTAAGAATTGTTTTTGCATTCGTAAATGCTAACTAACTTGGGGGGAAAAAATTGAAATTTCATGACATGTGAAAATGACACGAAATTCAAGTTTCAGTGCCCATAAATAAAGTTTTATTGGAACACAGCCAGACTCATCCATTGATGTATTATCGGTCACTGATCTCGTGCTACAACGGCAGAGTGGATGGTTGCCAGAGCAATCTTACAATCTGCGAAAGATGAAAATATTTACCATCTGGCCTTTAGCGCTGACCCCCGGCATAAGGTATGAGACAGTAACTACAACGTGTGTGTGTCGAGAATGAGTTTCTCTACGCCAACAAGCCCCCCTGCTCCATTCCGACACCATCCACCCTCAGACGGTACCGGATCCCACAGTGGAGGGCTCCGTCCTGGAAGACTGTGTTCCTCCCACCCTCTCAGACCGTCCTCTGTGCTTCTGATCACCGGCTGTAACTCGGAGATTCCCACCACCCCCTCCTTGAGTTCAAGGAATTTCCTAGACTGGCTCACGGAACTCAGAGAAACACGGTACTTCCTAGATCACCGGGTAGTTATAAGGGATGTAAGTCAGGAACAGCCAGATGGAGGAGATGTGCAGGGAACATGGGGCTTCCGTGTCCTCTCTGTGTCCACACCCCAGCACCCCGATGTGTCCACCAACCTGGAAGGCTTCCTAAACCCTCCTTTTGAGTTTCTACAGGGGCTTCATTAGGCCCTAGGCACAATGAGTGAAATCTCTGGCCATGGAAGACTGAACTCCCACTCTTCTCCCCTCCCTGGAGGTCCTGGGTGGAACGGGGAGTCCCAACACTCAAACCTCGTGGTTGGCAGCACTGAGAACCATGCTCCGTTCTCGGATGCTTTCCAAATGTCACCTCATTCATGGAACAAAGGACAACTTACTGTTCTCTCCACTTAGGGAATTTCAAGGGTTTTAGGAGCTCTGTGTCAGAAATGGGGATGAAGACCAAATATGCATGAATTACAAATCACAGTATCATAGTACAGTGCTTAAAAAAAATGTCTCACTGAGGGACGCCTAGGGGGGTCAGTCGGTGATGTGTCTGCCTTCGGTTCAGGGCATGATCCCAGGGTCCTGGGATGGAGCCTCACATGGGGCTCCCTGCTCAGCGGAAAGCCTGCCTCTCCCTTTGCTTCTCCCCAGGCTTGTGCTCTCTAGCTCTGTCTCTGTTGAATAAATAAGATCTTTCAAAAAAAACAGAAGGTCACATTTTTGAAAAAAGAAGCTATTAAGAAAAAAAGATATTCTCAGGATACCCAGGTGTCTCAGTCGGTGAAGCCTCTGCCTTCGGCTCAGGTCATGATCTCAGGATCCTGGGATCGAGCCCCGCACAGAGCAGGGAGCCTGCCTCTCCCTCTCCTGCTGTACCACTCCCACTAGTGCTGGTGTTCTTGCTCTCTCAAATAAATAAATAAAATCTTTAAAATGAAAGAAAAAGAGATATTCTCAACATCACAGAATGGTTCATAAAAACGATCTGGACTTCTCCACTGAGACAAAACGCCAGGGTATCGTACTCCCATTTCCAGTCTCCCAGCAAATGCTCCAAAATTATACCTAAGCTGGCTTCAGAGGAATTACACCGAATGGAATGGAGGTTCTGAGAATAAGGCCCTCCACTAGGGTGGCAGTTGCCTTTGTCAAGATATATCTCTGCCTTGAGATCAGATTCCCAAGGGCACTATGAAAGAATTCCTAAAGTCCTCCTAGCTTCGGAATTTTTCTTTCCTGTAAGAGGGATCCCAGTGTGCATCCCTCACCTTCCCCTCTCCCGCCCCCGCCACCCAGCTAACTCCTAACAGTCCTAACACCCAGAAGTCAAGTCCTAACACTCCAACACCCCAACAGTTCTGTCCTTTGTTGCCTAATATTTGCACCCAAGTGAGTCCTGAGTCATGGGCTATGAAACACTCCCGAGAAGAGGGCAGAAACCCACTCACTTGCATAACAACTAAGTAATGGATGAGTTTAGAGGAAACTCTGAGTGGTAGAAAGGAGGGAGAGCTGGCATTGGGGAAGAATGAAACGGAATCAGCAGAGAGCAAAGGACAGACGGATCCTAAAAAGACACAAATACGCCAGCTGGTGAGAGAAGGAGAAGGTTCCCTATGGGCCAGTCCGCACCATCCTGGGGACTCTTAAGGGATCCTGGGCCAATTTTTTAAAAAGAAAGTAGATTCTTAAAAAGGGAATTTGCTCAGCAAGCCAGACAGGTACAAAGTAAGAGCAAAGACCAAACAGTCTATTGTTTTACTTAATCACATGGGCCCAGGACACAGGGCCCAGGACACGGTCAATGAGCATTTGTTGAAACTGAAATAATCAAACTCTCTTAGCTCAAGTAAATGAAATATATTTCAAGAAAATGTTAAAATAAAAACATAAATGAGAGGCCTGAATGGCCATCCATTGTGGTGTATGGGGAAAAAAAAAAATCAGGAAATTGTATTTGGTATAGAAAAATGTGTTATTTAAGAGACAGATTCATTAAAAGAAGTTCTTAAAAAATTACATGCCCAAAACTGAACTTTTTATTTGGATATTTTATTAGGTTTTTACAGCACTGCAGTCATATTTCATCCCCAAAAGGATTTAGGATTGCTTGGATGAAAACATTAAGATAAAAATTGGTGACAAAAAAAAATTGATTACAAAGACTATTTAGATAGAATACAAAAATGCCTCTTTCTTTTATGCCAAAGGCATATGTTTACAGTCTTAATTAGAAACAGATGGTCTTTTTTTTTTTTTTAGATTTTTATTTAAATGCAAGTTAGCTAACATATAGTATATTATTAGTTGCCGGGGTAGAATTTAGTGATTCGTCAGCTGCATGCAACACTCTGTGCCCATCACATCACGGGCCCCCTTAATGCCCATCCCCCACTGACCCCATCCCCCCACGCCTTTCCCTCCAGCGACCCTCGGTTTGTTCCCTAATATGAAGAGTCTCTTCTGGTTTGCCTCCCAGATGATCGTACGATTTAGTTATTACTGAAAGTGAAGTTCTAAAAGTCTTTCTAAAAGATAACTAATTTGGGGTCGATTTGGTGATATTTAGAAAGTCCAGCCCAAATCATCCTAGACTGACCCTGAGCTCAGATGGCAACTCTGCAGCTTATTTTGCAGTGCAAGGCAGCAAACCACGTTCCCCTGGGCTCTGAGTTCATCTCAAAGAGAGCAGTGACCCTCATGGAGGAATTTCTAAGGCACCCATGTCTGCAAGCACTTGCTGTGATCCCTGAATGAAGCGGAACCAGGAGAGGGGGTCACCTTGAGACAGCACCTTGCTACCCCCCACACTGGACAATGGAGATGGAAAAGGAGGGAGAAGACATGATTCCTTCCCTAGAGTTGGGCCACGGTGTTTCCCGGAAGTTGTACATTTCACAGCAGCCCTAACATGGTTCCGGAAGAGCCCAGAGCACCAGCAGAATCAACGGCTACACTGAGCAGAAGACCTGTCAGAATATTCTCGTGGTTCTATGATACTTCAAATGCGTAGGGTGTTTGATGGGAAAACCACAAGCTTTGGATTCTGTCAGAACTCGTTCAAATTCCGTCTCTGCTACGTCCTGGTACTCAGTAGCCAAGTGACATCACACAAAGGTCATGAAACCCTCCCCAAGCATCTGTGAAACAGAGATGGTCACGCCAATTAGAAAGTCAAGATTAGGTTCATCTTCACACAACAACAAAAACAAAGTTTAAAAAAAAAAAAGCTACTTTACCTAACATAGAAAGTTATCTGTCTTCCGTGTGCACATAATTTGAGAGGTCCAAGACTCAAAATGGGGGCTCCATGCAATGAAAGACCCAGACACCTTCTATCTTTCTTACTGGTTATTCTCACACTTGCCTCCGTCGTTAAGGCAAAGTCTTCGAACAAGACAGCTGCTGGAGCCCCTGACGTTTGTCTGCATCCTCAACAGCAGAGGACAAAAAAGGGGAAGAAAGATCCAACAAGGATGTTTTCTAGCTAAATCAGTACCTTTTTACAGAGGCATCTCAAAAGTCCTTCACAATTTTCCCAACTGCATTCCGTGGACTAGAAATAAGATAGATGGCCACATTGAACAGCAAAGAAGATTTGGGAAATGTAGATGCCTGATTCTAGATGGTGAGGAGGCAGGTTTTAGTTTGAACAGAAACTGGGTGAGAAGACAGAGCCACCCACCAGACATTAGAGAGTATACGGGGAGAATGAGAATCCCCACACGTACCAAGCCCCTGAAGGCACTCCACGCATACCACATGCCCAGTAAATGACACACTTATTTTTCTATCACATCAGAAAGTAAAACTGGGGAGACTAGAGCTGGGTTCTTCATTTCTTTTATATCCGCCAAAATGCACGGACCAGGGTTCTCCACCTCGGCACTACGGACACGTAGACCAGATGACTCTTGCTGTGCAGGGCTGTCCTGGGCACTGCCGGTTGCCGTCAGCATCCCTGTCCTCCACCCACCTGCTGCTTGTGGCTTCCACCACCACCTGAGACAACCAAAACCGTCCCCAGCCATTGCTATTTGGGCTCTTGGGAGCAAAATCACCCCAGGTTGAGAACCACTGCGTAAACCTACACAGGACGATCAGTCACTACGCCACATGGACCTCTACAAGGCGACTGGTGCTGAAGACCCTTGAGTTGGCAGTGCTGACTTCGTTATGGAAAGCTCAGTAGAGGACAAAGGTGTAGATTTTCTGAATAACAAATAATCTTGCTAAGTTACATGGATACAAAATGGACTGTATTGTTACTTTCTTGTAAAGGTAAAGCACTAAAGATGTACTTTGGGGAGGAAGAATGTAATACACAAGTCTTCATCAGAAATCTCTGTTGAGCAGCTGGTAGGTGCCCCCCAGCATCGTACGCTAGGACAGTGGGGAACCCCACGGTCAACGAAGAAGACAGAGTCGGCTTCTGCCAAGAGTTTACTTTCTGGTCAAGGAGACAGAGTGTGAGAGAGAAAACAAGACCTTTATAACGGCACGTCAGGGTGTAAATGAAGTGTGTAATGAAGGGGAAGGGTTGGTTGGGGAAAACGAGGCTGAGAAGGTGCACATGCGCTGGGATGGGAATGAGGGCAGGGGGGACAGACACCCAGTTCTGGGTGGACAGAAGAGCAGCCTCCAAGGGCTAAAAGGAGGAGGAGATCAAGTAAGAGACAGAAAGAGGGGGAGACACGGGGCCAGCGTTTGGGTCTGAGCAAGATGGAGAGAGAGCAACAGATGTAAGGTAGACAGCACGATTCAGCTTTTACGTCTAGATGGTCTTTCCAGGAGCCCTGTGCGGACCGCATGGTTTGGGGCAAAAGCCGCGGCTGGGAGACTCCACACGATGCTCGTGTACGGCCCAGGCAGACGATGGCCCGCTGGACAAGGGGCGGGGGTGGGGCAGGTGCTGGAGGAAGGGAGGAAGGGATCCTGTTTGTCGAAGGCAGCCACAAATGATGAGCGTGTGTGCTTTCTACAAAACATTCCCCAATCCTTATCTTTCAAAACATATTCGGAAAGTTACATTATGACTCCCAGGTTTTATCCGTTACTCGGCTGTCCCAATATTTATTCACAACGGGTTTTCAAGTTGTTGATCTCTGGGCAGCACGACGGAGAAGGCAGCGTTCCGACCTCTGGCACCCCTCCACCCCTCTGCTGAGTGACTCCAGGACTGTTATCGAATAGGCATGTGCCCGAGTGTCCCTACCTGTAAAATGGAGACCCTAGCGCTCACGCTTCCCCTCATTACCCTAAAGACAAAGAGCAAAAAGACTCTATGGGTTCCACAGATCTGAAAAGAAATGCAAACTGTAATTAGCTACGAACATAGCCGGTGTTGATAATATCCAGAGGCGATAACTTGGATTAGCGCGTAAGATTCATTCCCAAAGATTCAGACTGAAGCCAACCCTTAAACTGATGTCCATTTTGCACTGTATTCCAAAGTTTCTCGTGGGGTCAGCTGTAACTTATTAATGCGTTCCTTGCTTTTAGACAAAGGGAATTAATTTCTTTTCTTGTGAAATGCAGTCTCTCGTGTCAGCCTTGCTCATTCACGAGAAGATACGGTTTAACAATGCATCGTTCGGATGGGCGGGGGGTGTGTGTGTGTGTGTGTGTGTGTCTTTAATTAGGATACTTAAAAACACAGTTCACAAGAAACTTTTCCATTTGAATTTCTTTTAAAGGGGTAAAAAAAGAATTTCTTAATGGAGTAAGGAGAAAGGGCATCGCTTAAATGAGAGATAATACTGGTAATTCATGAAACACTCAACTAATATAAAACGGGGCAGAAACGCTACTCGGGGAATCTCATCAGCCTCATGTCCTTTTCTCTCTGTATGTGTACATACACCTTCCTGCGATGATGACATAAACGATTTACCCACCACGCCAGCGGAAGAACAATGTCATAGAGCCTAGGAAACCTCTCGCCAGAGCAAATGTTGAAGTTATTACATAACAAAGTAAACCGTAAACCAGGCATTTCATTTCTGCCCAAGACTGAGCAAGTCAGAGCTAAGCGAAGCTTACTTCCATCACACTATTCCATATTTCACCTACGAATTCTATTTTTAATAAAATCCGTGTGTATTAGACGTTGTCCTGTGTGCACGGACGTTGGGATGGATCTCTGTAATGAAGTTCTTGGTGTAGGGATAGCAGTCTACAGTCACTGACTGGGAGAGAACGGGTTTGGAAGACGCTTCAAAATAACAGTGTTCTTCATAAACAAGTTATCTGTGTTGCCCAAATAACATTTTAGTTATAAAATAAAGGGCTGTTTAAGTCTAATGGGAATGTGGATGAAATAAAGCTCATCAAACACTATCAGGATCCCAGAGTTGCCAACATCTTAAGCCAGCAGTAAACTGTATTCATACAGTACATACTGCAAACATACACCAATGTACATGCGTATTTTTTTCAAAATTGCCATGTTTGGGGACTGAGGTAGAACGTACGCTAGTCACTGCACGAATCAATACAATGACAACTTTCGAGTGTGTGTGCACGGCGAGGGGGACCCAGAAACGGAAAAGAGGCCTTTTAAAGAGTCAGATTATTTAACCGGCAATTCTAGAAGTTCCGCACCCAATTCCAACTTGTGTGTGGGTGGGCGGGTGCAGCTTCTACGAACGCCCACCAGCCCTCCAGCATCGGCTGAGTGTCCTACACGTTAACTCACTTCTGCCACTATGTACCTGGTGACAGTGTCCGTCTCAGGGTTTAAGGGCTCGGTCTCACAGGCTGCTCCCCACCCCTCTGCCATGACCCCCCCCCCCTCACCCCCACCTCAGTGCCCATCACAAAACCCGGATGTCACCTGCGCTTCTGCCTGACCTGCTGCAGATGGCAGGGTCCCACTGACCCCCTCGCTGGCTTCCATTCATCCGCTAGGGCAGCTCAGCAGAACACGCAACCAAAAACTTGACTGAGCCGCTCACTTTCGATGGGTTTATTATGAGAGGATATTAGCTCAGGAGAAGACAGGTGGGAGAGACGCACAGAGCCAGGCACGAGGAAATGGCGCGAGCTTCCAAGGACACCACCTGTCCCCAGGTCTGCATCTGCACACGTGTCACACGTGGGAGCTCTCCGAACCCTCTCCCTTTTGGTTCCGCGTTAAAAGGAGGCTTCGTTATCTACGCATGATTGAGTAAATCGTTGGCTGCTGGTGATTGAATCAACCTCCCGCTCTCTCCCCTCCCTGTAAATCAGGGACTGGGCCTGAAAGTCCCAGCCCTCTGTTCAGGGTTGGTTTGCGTAGCAACAGCCCCCTTCCTTAGCCGTGTTCCAAAAGTCACCTTGTTCACATACACCCCTTGGCGGTGGAGAGGGGCTTGTTAGGAATAACAAGACACTTGTTTACCTCTGGGGCTCCGGAGGGATTTTAGAAACCGAGGACAAGAGACCAAGTAGCCCAGAAGACGGTCCCAGTGTTCTTATTGCTCAGCAAGTCCCAAGGGTTTGGGGAGCTGTGAGCTGAGAACGGTGGAGGAAGATCAAATACACGAAGAAGATATTCTGGTCATCTGAATGACCAACCGTATGTATCCCACAAATCACAGTATCGCAAATTCCTGCTAACAACACTACATACAACATAGCTTAAGTGTATGTAGAATGCAGCGAAGCTTCTAGCGCAACCAGAAGACGTTTTCTCCTTAAAATGTCTTCGGATTAAAAAAAAAATTACAGGGAGAGAAATAAGGTAACGTGTAGAAAAACTGGTATGTGTGTCTTGAATGCAGCGGTGGCTAATGGAACCTGCAAGTCACGGACTGGCGTGTGAGGATACACGTATATTGCACCGATGTCAACGTTCCGCTTTCAACGTTGTCCTACAAAGATGTGAAGTGGAACTTTCAGTGGAAACTGCTTAAGGAATATGTGTAATTCCTCTGCAGTCTTTGCAACCTTGTGTGACTCTAGAATTATCTCAAAACGACAGGTTTTTAGAAATATTGGCGCAGTTGTAGGGAACATACCTTAGAACATTGCTTGTGATTCCGGCACCAAACCAGGGAACCGTTGTTCTGCAAAGAGAGAAAGAAATGTTGTCTCATTACATAATTTTCTAACTGATAACTCTGCACTGTGAATATCGTTTTTCCGTATCATCCTGAACAGAAGAGCAATTTCGCCCTCCTGACGTTCTCTCTTCCCAAAACAGAAAATGTGTTTCTAACGTAAGTTCCATTTCATCCTTGACCTCATGATAGAAACACAGACGTGTAAAATAAGAAAGATTTCAAGTTGCCTGAGAGGAAGAGGGTCTGAGCCACCTCTCCTGGCGTGCTGAGCCGTGAAATGCAGACCCATGGGGAAATGAACACTACGACGCATCTCTCCAGTAGTAAGCAGTTTGGGTAAACTTACAAGTCAGGGGTTTTCATCTCAAGCCTTTCACAGTCACAGAGTTTGAGCCTGGGAGCCTGCTGTTACTGACAAGGCACCGGGTGGATGAGTGAGTGTGGACGACGGACTTGCTATCCTTGTACCTGAAGTTTATCCGCTGTAAAAGGGAACACCATCTCATGCGTGATGTTGCCGGCATAAGGAAATAATACACCTACACCACGTAGCATGGCTTGATAACTCAGTCAGCGTGGAAGAAATATCAGAACTATGGTTTCCTGCATCTACCATCACATTCCTGCTGGGAAACCTCTCATCCCCCATGACTAACGTCTTGGTCGTGACTTCTCCTTTGGCTGGGATACGTCATGTCACAATGTGTGAGGCTGCAGTGGTTGGTAGAGATAGTAACAGCAATCAACCCATAATTTAGATACCGTGGCCCCTGTTTCCTTGAAGGTCAGGATTGGGTAGGCCATATCCTGGCCTGTTCCTCTATCTGAATCTCTAAACTTTGCATTTTGAGAACATCATCTGCTACTCAGAGAACAGTAGTGTTACATTTGTTCCTCATTCACAGAAAAGAAAACTGAACCAATATATCTTTTTTAAAAATATTTTTACAGCAAGTTCATGGAGATATAATTCATACACGCAAAGTGTACGTCATCCGAAGCGTATACACCAACGGTTTGTAGTAAAAAGTCCATTCTGAAGACCGAGAAGTGCACTCACAAGGCTGTGCAACCATCACCACCATCTAATCGTTGAACACTGTCACCAACCCCAGAATGAAACTTGGACCCATCAGCAGTCACGCTCCCAACTCCCTCCCTCGAGGCCCTGGGAACCACCGACCTACTCTCCTTCTCTGTAGAGTTGACGGATTCTGGAAATTTCATGCAAATGGAACTGTAGAACAGGTGGCCTTTTGTGTCTACATTCTGCCATGTGGCACCATGGTTCTCAGCTGGCTAAACGGTAGAGTATTTTCTCTGCCAATACTACTGCAAGAACCAATACTTCCTACCGTTTTGTGCGACTGCGTTGTATGGAAAGATCCTATTTTTCTCTTCTGCTCCCAAGAATCTACCTAAACAGACCCCACTTCCAATAACACACCGTCCTAATACAGGATTCCCGCTGAAACAACCTCAACTGCATAGAGTCAGAAAGTTTCCTCCGCTGGACTGAGATGGCCGGGCTGGAAGGCCACAGCCCCATGTCAAAGCTTTAACCGTGAGATCTACCATGAGGCCGTAACTCTCCTTTGCAGCCCCACAGCCCCAGAATCGTAAGGCAGACCCACAACGTCAGCTAATCTGGTATCAACCTACCCGACCCCCTGCCGACCTCTGCACGCCCTCAGTGCGCCCACATCTCTCGCTGTTTCTCAAGGTTCACTGGCCGGACTGGAGCTGGGCAAGGACAGGAACAGTCGGGGAGGAGGGAAAGTGTGATTTTTGACACGTCTTTATCAGAAAAATACTTAGACTGGGTAGAGGCCAAGGCAAGACAAATGGTGGCCGTGCTTTAATTCCCGGGAAGGAAGGGTTCGTAGAAACGGCGCGAGAAAGCACCGCACATAGATGGACACGCATCAGGGGAGCCCCTGACACGGCGACACACTCAGAGTTCACAGGAGGATCAGGCAGGCTGCAGTGTGGTTGCCCAGGCACAGGGCGACCACGGCAAAAGGCAGAGGTCAGACGTCGAGAGGCGCATCACGGAAAAGCGGAGAGCAGCCTCCAAGGCGCCTTCAGTGAGCCTCCTACGAGAAACCCGCCTCACTGTCCTGCCGGGGACGGCCCTTCCTCCCCGCGCTGCATGGGGCGGCTCCTGCGGGGACTTCCCAGGACCACACCCATCGGGGTGCCCTGGACCCCAGTCCGAGTGCCCCATGCTCAGCGCCCAGTGATGGACAGCGGTGAGGTTCCTTCCCAAGGGACTCCGGGCTGAAATGAGTGAACCTGGATGTTGGACACGGGGTCAAGGCTAGTGTCTGAACCAATACAGTGTCTTTATCGGGGTCACGGTCTAAGGACCGTGGTCAGAAGGTCCTGCTCCTTGTGCAGGGAACCTACACATGGCCCAGCTTCTGCCCTGTTCCCTCCCCATCCTCCCTGCCCTGGACAGATGGACAGGCCTCTGGAGGACGTCGCAGTGCCCTAACGGCCTCTGTCCTTGCTGCGCTGCTCTGGAGACATGCACCCTCCACCCCCGGTCTCTGGGCTTGGGATAGACGTCTTTTACTTAAGTCGGCTCCGTGACAGGAGCACCTTTCCCCTCTGCCCTGGAATGCCTCCCAGGACAGCAGCCCAGCTCCTGGCTCTCACAGAGGTGGCTTCCGTCGCCGGCCGCGGGAGGCACCCGGGGGCTGCTGAGTGGACACGGCAGTTGCTGCTGGCCCCGAGCAAGGACCGATAAAGTATTACTAAAGGGGGGTGGGGGTACGCCTTTGCCGGGATTATTATCTGTCGGGACTGTGGTTGCACTATTGCCCACATCTTCATGGCGGGCCTGTGCTTGGCGCTCCCACACTCAGCCCGCTGGCACACCCCACGCCGTGACACCAACTTCGTCGACCCATTTCACAGCTGAGAAACGGGGACTCCCAGAAGCCAAGTGAAGGAGCCTGAGTCATGAAGCAAATGGCTAAGCACAGCACGGACGCCACCGTGAGTAACGGTTCCAAGAAACAAGGGGTGAGCCCGATGGTGGGTTTTGCAGGAATCTGCAGAGTCAGAGTCTCGGGAGGGGGTAAGGTTGCTTATATGGTCCTAAGTGTCACGGGTTCAGGAAGCAACAGATCAGACTGATGGGCTGGAACAGAGACCAGGAGAGGAGGGCGCATGCACAGACAGAAAGCAGATGAGAGTCGATGTGGACTGACTGCTAGAAATAGAATGTGTTATGTATTAAATCTCAGAGGATAAAAAAAAAAAAATAGAAGCTAGGAAGAGTCACGTATCTGGCAGACCTTGATTTAGCTCCTTCTTGCTTCCTTTGACTGTAGGTAAAATGGTCAAAGATCAACAAGACAACACCAAGAATGGAGGATGGAGGACCTTCAGCGCCCCAGCAAAGGCCCCCTCTACTGCCCCGCCACGCGCAAACCCAGCGCCCTCAGACCCATTAAAGCAACAGCTGTAGCCTCTTGGTCAAGCTGCATGCATTTGGAGGGGAATTAACATCAGGGCTTTTCCTCGACCAGAACATTTTCATTTTAAGCAAAATTTCCCACTAACCATAAAATGAGACGCTGCCATCATAGAGAAATATTGGAGGCCACAGCAAGCAAACCAGGAAGGTTATTACGGTGGTCATCGGGTTTTCCGTTGTTGTTGTTCTTACGGACGACAGCACGTCCCAGAACGCTCGGGAGGATTAAACGCATAATCCTCGTATTTAGCAAAATGTCTGCAACGGACTTAGAGGTCCGAGAAAAGTCCATTACGACTCACATTACTTTGCCGTTATGACTGTTTTCAGGAGCGGGGGGGTAACCCTGTACTCTAAACCCCCCGGTCCCTATGTATAATGGAGTCCAATCTTCTTACTGAGGCTCCGGAAAGCGCGCCCACCACATTTTTCTCCTGGATGGTAACAATCTTGCCACGTTTGCCAATATGAGCGGGCAACGGTATTATTTTCGGTTTCATTTCCTTCAGGCACGTGTATTTCCTTTAGCATGAACTGTCCGCATTTTACCATCTCTGTTCTGGATTCTTTAACCTTATCGACTCTAGCCGCTATGGGTGCCAACTAGATTTCACAAAGTCATTTGTGTGTAACAGGTGTTGTCAACATTTTCCTGGTCATTCGCCTTTTGGATTTATTCGTGTTTTCTCTCTGTGCAGAAATTTCTACACACACACACACACACACACACACACACACACACACACACACAGACGTCCATAGATATGTCCGTCTGCATTTCCTTTTTTGGATTTTAGGTTTCCTGTTTTTCTTAAGACAATCGCCCCACGGCAAGGTTTTGCAGCTGTTCTTTGCTTTTGCCTTCTATCAATCAGCATCCGCCATTCTATTTACCTCCACAAAAAACTTCTAAGAACCCTGCCTAATGGCATCAGGGATGCTGGTAAACCCCCCAATTAACGCCAGGTGCACACACACCGAGCCCTCCAGCTCCACTGCTCACCTGTCATGCTCTGGGAGCAGAGGAGCCATGGAAAAATACAAGAATTCAGTACATTTCAACCATCCCGCCCCAGGGGGAAGTTCTTAGTCAGATTACAATAGCCTTCGCCCGCGAAGCCACTGGAGAACACAAACAAAATACAGTATTTGCAATCAAGCCTCCTTCTGGCTTCAAGCCAGCAAAGACAGTCACAGGACGATTGCCTGTGGAATCATTATTGTACCTCCAGGTAGGATCAGACAGGGGGGCTGGGGTACAGATTACATCCTGTATTTTACTGGTTTAACTAGATCAAACATGAGCGCTAGTCAGTCCACCTTTCAAAGAGTTTAGGTAAGTTCAATCAGCTGCACCCGGACATTATTTCAATAACATGTTCAAAGTCTCTCCTTTCCAGCTTTTTGATTTCCTTCTTCCTTAAAGAAAAATAATTCTCCAAAAGCTTCGAGTAAAGGAAACACTTCATTTACTCCAACACAACCCACAAGGAGAGGATAAAGATCAATGAGAACTAGCTATCTAGATAGAAGCATTTGCAAAAAGAGAAGAGAGAACAGATCGCACATTTTCTTTAACATAAGCAGGTGTAGGTGTGTAACCAGGGCTAAGTGGCCCTTCTGCAAACATAACACTAAACTGGGGACCAACTGCAGGACAGAACATTTGAAACTGAAACTATCCCAGAAAACCCACATAGACCAAGTGTTTACCATTCAACCCTGTGAAGCTACAAATCATCAGCTTTGACTGTCAGTCGACAATTCTGATCTCATATTAAATATACGTTTTTGGGGGCGCCTGGGTGGCTCAGTCAGTAAAGCCTCTGCCTTCAGCTCAGGTCATGATCCCCAGGCCTTGGGATCGAGCCCCACATCAAGGCTCTCTGTTCAGCAGGGAGCCTGCTTCCCCCCCTCACTCTCTGCCTGCCTCTCTGCCTACTAGTGATCTCTGTCAAATAAATTAAAAAAAAAAAAAAAAAACCTTAGAAAAAAATAAAATCTTTTTAGAAATAAAAAGTAAAAATAAATGTAAGGTTTTTTTAAACGAAGGCATGGATGGGCACTTGCGTGGCTCGGTCAAAGACCCTATGACTCTTGATCTCAGGGTGGTGAGTTCAAGCCCCATTACTTAAATAAACAAAACTTAAATAAAAAATCAAAAAAGGAAAATGAAGGTATGGATTAAAATTTAGGAATTCATTTTCATCCAGAATATTTTCCTATTACTTTGGAACCATGCAATAATATACTTAATTTCATTTGTTATTAACAGGATGTACTTGTCTACTGTCGATATACTTGGAATTTTCCCCTGTATTCCACAGCAGCTAAAAGATAGTGGAGGAGAAGGACATTATGAGGAGGCATTTCTGTCGCTCGGAATTTTTTTTTTTTTTTAATGAATCTTTGCAAGTGATCATTTTGACTATAGATTTCGTTCAAAATATTTCTCGGGACGCTTCTATGTACATGACTAAGTGAGAGAAACTCATCTGGAAAGACTCCGTGCTATAGGATTCCAAATATGCGAGCTTCCCAAAAAGGCAAAACTAAGGAGATGGGGGAAAGATCGTTGACAGGCAGGGCAGAGGAGGGCGGGGCATAAACGGTGGGACAGAAGGGATTGTTAAGGCAGTGAAAACACTCTGATAGCATAACGGTGGCTCCATGTCCTTATCCATTTCTCATGTACAGCACCAGGAGGGAACCCTAACATGAACTGTGGCCTCGGGGGAAAACGGTGTGTCACGGAAGGTTCACAGACACAGCCCACGGACCATGAGTGAGGGACGTTCATCCCGGGGGGGGGGGGGCTGTGCATGTGTGGGGACAGGGAGTCTCTAGAACAGTGTACCTTCTACTCGGTTTTGATGGGAACCTGAAACTACTCTAAAAAACAAAATCCACATCAAAGTCTCGAGAGGGGAAAGAAAGCAAGCTTTGTGTGTGTATTTGTTGATCGTAAGTAGGACTTCTTTCGAATGTTACGGGTCACCCTCCTTAAATAAATGGCCGTCCACCCCCCACTCTCGGTCAGAAAATCCTCTCTGATTCCACCAACGTCACACTGAACTGAATTTTCAAGCAACGTCGGCCATCCATGTGTCTGTCTCCACGGACGCCCAGCCCTTCCCCGTGCCGGAATGCACGCCCGGCCACAGTGTCTTTGCTTCACGTCTTTGCGCTCAGCAGCTCGTTGGGAACAAGAACCTTTGCAAGCCCTGTCCTTCCAACCAGGACATGTGCCCCCAGCAGGCCAGGCCCCGTGCATCCTTCAGGTCACAGAAAATGCTACTACTTTGGGGAAGGCTTCCATGATCCCTGCACCCTATCCCAGATCCCCGGTGACATCCCAGATCCCCAGTGACACACACCCTAGCAAGCTCCTTGCACTTCTCTTCCAAAACGCTCTACCATGGTGGACACGTTTAGTAAATGTATTATTTTTAATGATCAGGTGCCTGAAAACATGGTAAAGGCAGAGACTGTCTGTATCTCTTGCTTACCATGGGCTCCCTGACCACCTTAAGAAATATTATTAATTAAATAATGAATGAAAGGGAATAGGAAGTCATACGAGAAATTTACACTTTAATCACTAGGTCATAAAGACCTGAAAAGAATGAAATTAAGTAGACTGAGGTATGCAAACCGTTCACTTTCTCTGAGAGGAGCTTTGAGGAAGTAGGTTCATTATTTTGTTTCCTATAGAGCTCAAGAGATTCAGCATCGCAATATCAAAAATGGAACAAAAAACTTGCATTCAGAATCAAATACAAATTATTTTAGAAATGATCATGCTAATTATCTCTTTACAGATGCACATAATTAAAGTTATCTAAAGAAAATTTATAGCACAGCAAGTGCCAGACTATGCCATATGGGAAAACATTACATTTTATTAACATGCTACTATGAATTTTGACAAGGAATATTTTAATGAGTTCTATATGGGGGCGAGCATTAGATCAGGACAGAATTTTTACTCCTCAGGGTCCCTGCGAGGAGGGCGGGACCCAACACAGGACCAGAAGCAGTAGCTTCTCTTAGGACGTCTCCAGCAACGGTCTCCCGCGCCAGTCCCCTCCAGGAGGGCCTGCTGGTCCCAGAATCACTCTTGCCAGCTAGGACTTCAGATACGAATTCCCTAAGCCATATTTGGTATTCCAGTGTGTATTTTCAGGAGACAACTCCAGAAAGGTGGGCCGTCCCCACGGAATCACATAAAACCCTGAAAATTTCCCGACAGAATCCCTGATTTGTGCTGAAATAATTCCAGCCTGAAGCCGGCTTAGCGGGAGCACTGAAGGTCTTAACTAGAATTGAGTGAGTGACTCATTGTACGAGGGGAAGCATGAGAAGAAGAACACCTCCTAGAACTCGGACAGCTACGGATATGCTGACAGAAAACCTGAACAACAAAGAAACGTCCCTGCCAATGTCAGTCTCCTCCACAGCTTCCCATTCCTCACTCTGAAACGTGTACTTCACGCACCAATTGTGTGCGAGTTCTTCCGATCACAGGAACCACTCGCCCGTGGCCATCCCGACGTGTCTACACAGTAAACACACACTTGGGGACTCAAGCGGCCAGTCCTGCAGGGCAGAGGCTTTGGGTTCATTGGGTAGGAAGGACACCCACTTCCCCGGTGGGGGTACGGTAGTCGGACACACCAACGTCTGTTCCCAAGCCTTTCTTGGACGCTTTCCTGACCCGAATGATTTGCGTCTAAGTGATGTTGACAAAGACAAGACTGGGAAGAAGGGAGAAGAAGGAGCAGTCGGAGAAGCAGACAGAACAGGGAAGAGAGAAAGGGTCCACACAGTCTGGGGTAAATGACACATTGGGTCTATGGGCATAAGCGTGAGATTTAAAGACTCATACAAATGGAAGAGCAGATTGGAATATAAAAGCAGGTTTTGTTTGAGACATCGAGAGGCACAGGGAAATGCGCACTGTTTCGGATCTCTGCGGCCCTGGCTTACAGAGAGCTGGCCGTCAGTCGGCCCTCCGGCAGGGTCTACACCTCGGATGCTACGGTGGGCTAGGGAGCTTCAGCTCAGCCTCCGTGGCAACCCTCAGGACTGTCCAATCTGGGGGAGGGGGTCCCCACTAACGTGTGAGCATCCCAGCTACACCCGCTGTAATCCACAGTAATTACACACGAAGCACAGAAGAAAAGACTGGCGGATCAGAGGGGTGAGGAGTTCTGGAAATGAGAGTCAATGCCCAGGATCCACTTCTGGGACATAGAGTATGTCCTTTCAGCAACCGTAGGCAAAACTGTGAGACACTGTGCTTCACTGAGACACACAACCGGACCGTCATCTTTCCCCGACTGCGGTGAACGCGACACCATGACTGCTGACCCGTCACAGTGGTCAACACTTCACGCACGAGGACTCGGTCACGGCTGTGCGTGCTCTCACCAGTGAAACTAAGGTGTGTACATTGTTGCTTCCACACAGGGCGGGTTTCCCTGCCATTTAAAATGTGATCAGTGCGATACCTGGGTGGCTCAGGTCATGATCCTGGAGTCCCAGGATTGAGTCCCGCCTCGGGCTCCCTGCTCCGTGGGGAGTCTGCTTCTCCTGCTGACCTCTCTCCTCTCATGCTCGCTCTCTCTCATTCTGTCTCTCGAATAAATAAAATCTTCAAAAAAATAAAATAAAAATAAATATAAATAATATGTGATCAGTGCAGGGGCCCCTGGGTGACTCAGTCATCAGCATCCCGCCTTTGGCTCGGGTCAGGATCCCAGAGTCCTGGGATTTAGCCCTGCGTTGGGCTCCCTGCTCCGTGGAGAGTCTGCTTCTCCCTCTCCCTCTGCCCTCGCCCCTGTTCCTTTCCTCTCTCTTTCTCTAACAAATAAATAAAACCTTCAAAAAAATTTTTAAATAAAAAAAATGTGATTGATATAATTAGAGAATGGCTTGGCACTGAAAGGGGAAACTGTGGTGTATGCAGACGTGCAAATGAAGAAACGAAAAAGTGTGGCCGATACTGCCCCGAGCCTGAACTTCCGTAGTTAGCCAATACCGTAGAGGATGTAAGCAAGCAATAGGACACAGCAGACGGCACTGTGTCACGTGATGATTGATGTATGAACAAAAGGAGTCACAAAATGCAAATGAAACACAAAAGAAACCACCAAAACTCCTGGACCAAATAAAAGGTATTACAGAACAAGGTATTAGTGGGACTAAATGATGTTTCTAATTTTTTTTTTTTTAGTATATGTGCTGCCGAAGCGAGCACATAAATGATGTTTCTTACAAAAAAAAAAAAAAAAAAAAGGATTTTATTTATTTATTTGACAGACAGAGATAGCACAAGCAGGGGGGAGGCTAAGAGGGAGAAGCAGGCTCTCTGCTGAGCAGAGAGCCCAAGGCTGGACTTCATCCCAGGCCCCTGAGATCCTGACCTGAGCCGAAGGCAGATGCTTCACCGACGGAGCCACCCAGGTACCCCCAAATGATGCTTCCTCTATGAAAGACCATCACTGAGCTTGTGTCCTGATTTTACGGTAATTTTTTTTTCATTTCTTAGGGTTGCATAAAAATGGATGTTGCACCCATGGTTTCTTAGGTTCATTAAAATCTCTTCTACAAATTCATGATGGCTCTCGACAAACCTTATCTTCTCCATAAGGACACATCGTGAGAGTTCCTCTTTCGGGGGCAGCCCCTCCGTTCCCTAACCTGTATTCAAGAAACGACCAGCGACTTCTTAAACTGACCCGTGTGTCACAGAAAGTGAGCCTGTGGTTATAGGGAGTGAAGGATTATTATCAGTGCTACATGGAGGACTGTCCAGACCACAAAAAGATAAACTCAGTGTGACTTTCGATGGCCTCGAACGTCGCACGTGCATACAGAACTTCTACAGACGTGAATTGGGACGGAAGGAGCTTCTTGTGCTGTTTGTTCTTCTCAGTGAAATTAGGACGTAAGTAATTTTCCAAAAGAAGTGAGATGATGGAGGGGAGGTTGGACGACAGTGTGAACATCCGGGTTAGTTGCTGAAGGAACGTGGGAGCTGAAGCGAGTAGAACTACACTGCCAGGATGGGTGGATGGTACAGATGTTTACCTGAGGTCGTGCGCTATGCAGATTCATAGGAACACCATTCCACGTGATTGTGTCATTTTTTTTTAATATTTCATTTATTTATTTGAGAGCGAGCAGGACAGAGGACAGCAGATGAAGCTTGTCTCCCCAGCAAGTGCAGCGCCTGAGCCTAAGACCCAGGGATCATGACCTGAGCCAAGGTCCGACACCCAACTGACCGGGCCACCCATGCGCCCCAGACTGTGTGAGTTTCTCCAGCAGGACCCACACCTGAAATGACACACCCCGAAATGACACACCCACGTAGGCATCTTTAGGGCTTAATGGAGTCAGAGTCAGAAATCTGCAGTCGGAGATTAGCCAAAGGGCAAAAAAAAAATAAAGCTATTGACCAAAAAAAGCCAAAATTAAAATGATACATCATGCGCTGCAGACAGGATGCCACAGGAAATTAAAAGTGAAAGGGCCTGTGTCACAGCTTCCCACACTGGGGGTTCAAAGAACCATGTGCAGGGCGCTTGGGTGGCTCAGTGGGTTAAGCCGCTGCCTTCGGCTCAGGTCGTGATCTCAGGGTCCTGGGATCGAGTCCCGCATCGGGCTCTCTGCTCGGCAGGGAGCCTGCTTCCCTCTCTCTCTCTCTCTGCCTGCCTCTCTGTCTACTTGTGATCTCTCTCTGTCAAATAAATAAATAAAATCTTTAAAAAAAAAAAAAAAGTGTGAGGGAGAAGAGTTCTGGTGGATGGTAGGTCCCTGGTGTGCCAACAATTGGAACCGCTTCCACCCCACAGGGAGAATTCTGTGGCACACCAGAGTAATGGTTGGGGGGCACCTAGGTACCTCAATGGGTTAAGCCTCTGCCTTTAGCTTAGGTCATGATCTCAGAGTCCTGGAATGGAGCCCCACATCGGGCTCTCTGCATAGCAGGGAGCCTGCTTCCCCCTCTCTCTCTGCCTGCCTCGCTGCCTGCTTGTGAGCTCTCTGTCAAATAAATAAATAAAATCTTAAAAAAAAAAAAAAGAGTAATGACTGGTAGTGAATCCTGTCACATGCCACCCAGATGTCCCCATGCGTCCACGGCTGAAATGGACGTACCTACTAAGGGTGTTGAGCTCAGACAGTTCACGGCCAAACTCTACCTCTCCCCACCTGGAAACCGTACTCAGTGGAAGAGAGGTTAGTGAACCACACCACACCCCAGGGAGAAGTCCACATGGAGGGACGACGGTCTGGTAGATGCTGTGGGACAAAGGACCAAGCTCCCTGTCCCAGGCAGGGTAAGTTCACAGGCACAGCTCCAGATGGTGCTGTGGTACCACATCAGCCCAACTCCTGCCCGACGCTGCGTCCTTCAGTCCCAGGCTGATCCTGGGAACATCGCCCAGCCAGGTTCTGAGCTCACATCTCAAAAGCTCAGAATGTGCTCCACGAATAACAACTGTGCCTTCCCATCACCACGTCCAGGAGGAAAGACTTTTCTCCAACTGAGAGGCTTTTGGAAAAATCCAAGTTACAATAAAGCCAAGGGGACAGAAAGCATCATCTTTTGAAAAAGGTGAGGGTGTTGAAGGAATGAACCAACTGGTGGCAGGCAGAAGGGCGCCCTTCCAGTGCCAAAGATGGAAGTGGAACCACGGGAAACAGCAGGTGAGCCGGGGAACATTCTCGCCCAAGGACAGATCTCACTAAGTCCAGACAGGTCTTCCTCGGTGGGCCAAGCTAGCTTGGGACGCATTACAAATTCAATTCATGAAACTAAGAGAACTGTATTCTCTTGAAGGTGTTCACCAAAGAAAAACCTAGTGTTGTTGCAGAATGTTTCAACTCATTATCCACGGCTATTTTTCATTTGTGCATTTAAAAGCAACTTTGTTGTGAGGCTGTGTACCCAACCACTGAGAGAACAAGAGAAATCCTTTCCTTAAAAAAAGTGTCAGCACCATTCCAAAGTTCCTGTGGAGAATTAAAGTCATTATCAAAGCAGAAAAAAAAATGCAAGAACAATGCAGAAAAACAATGTAAACACACAACAATTCTTAATTACATCCTTTGCTCAAGCTCCCTGGAATGGCTAGGATGGGGCGCAAATTTACAACTCGCTGAAAGTATACTTTAATGACTAGCAATGTTTAGGAGGCTTCTTTGGTCCTTTCTTTCCCTAATTCTTGTTGCTGCTGCTGTACTTCTATCGTACGATGTCTTAAACATGAACAAAACAGAAAAATTCGTCAAGAGAAATTCAAGCAAAATAGGAAAGCATGCACCCAGCCACTTAAACAATGACGTCATCAGCTCTCTTAGTTACATCAGGGTTCAGCCCTGTCCCACCTGGTAGTGTGCAAATGGTGCCCTTATTCATAGCAACTGAAAGCCAAGTTATTGTTCTATCAAAATGTTGTGAGGGCATTTAGAATTCTGTCTCTGCCGCAGGTAATCAGCTAAGCTGGGTAGGATTCCAGACCTCTCTGGGGCTTTCTACATCATGACTAACATTGCCTCTGTGCAAGGCGTCCCCATCAGTGGGCATTTTGGCCAACTCCTTTCTGGGAGAGTCCACGAGTCTATCCAAACATAGCCAAGCTGTTCTCTAAACGTAACCAGGACAAGAAAAGGGACTCAAAATGTGTTTCTAAATACCCACTCGAAATGTTTGTAAACTGCAGAATTCTGACTCAGATGATACCATATAATTACAATTCAGTGAAGACCTTGGAGGTTCATGTAATCCATCTTCTTGCTGAAAACAAGACAAATCTAACTCGTTAATGACATGTAATTGTCTTATAACACAAGCCACTTTCCAAGGGAAAGAGTTTCAGCATCTCAGTAACATGCTAGCCTGTTCTCATCTCATCGAGTTTTCCGTCCCCGAATTCCTGTTGAAACGCATTTGGGGCAACAGGGGTGAGGAGTTATTGAAGGTCAGACTTCCTGCCTGCTGATATCCTCTTCTGTGCTTAACAAAATGCTCTCATCACTCTCTCCAAAACACGCACAATGCCTTAGCAAAAGGTCCAGACCAGATGAGGACACAACATGGGGTCCATCCTGTCTGAGTATGAAGAAGGAAGATCACACAGACATTATTCATTTCCATAACACTTATGGGGTACGACGCAGAGGATGATGCGAACAACCCACACCTTGAACGTGAACGTGACATGGGGACCTTTCTGAACAATGCTCACCAATGTCTGAGGAGAAGGGCAAGTGCAGAGTGCGTTGAAAGGGAGGAGCTAAGCATCCCGCAATGGCGCTAACCCTCAAAACCACCCCGCCTAGGCTCTCTGGACACACGAGGTTACTCACGGTTGTGGCTTTGAATCACATGTGAAAGCCATCAGCAATACTGGCAATACAAGACTCTGGAGAACATTCTAGAGCATTATGAAAATTGTGAGAGTTTAAATAGAGACTCGAGCCCAATGTTCTCCTTGTGTAGATGAAGACACTATAGCCCCCAAAGGCTAAAAATGGGCAACCCATGGCTGATTCAAACAGAAAGAATATCCTGACAGAAAGCATGCCTCAACTTGGAGTCACCAGAACCAGGTCCCTTATCACAAAAATGCAAGCTTTCGAAAAAAATCCATTTCTTCTTTTCTAAAAAGACAAGAGTATTTTTGTAAGGCAGACACAGATATTTATGAAGACCATCTGTGATCATTTCAAGTCAAAGCGGTAGTCAAGCTGGCAAGAGGCAGAATCCATCAATATGAATGATTTGCACATAAAAGGTGACCATTAATAATGTAGAAGGTCTCCGAGAGGTCTAGGGTCCTGGGTGGCTCATGCAATTAACTATGGAGAAGTCAGAATTCCAAGAGCCCTTAAGAAGTCCTGATATAATAAGAAAAAAAATGGTTTTCCATTGCTTATGAGTAAGATCAATCTTATGAATTTCTACATTGAATTCATAACCCACAACCCATAACCCCCTTTTGGGGAACATGAATCCAATAACATCGAAGACTGTTTCTTTTGGGTTCCTGCACCCAGTTCCAATGGAGGATGGGCTGTGGGATTCCCTACACCTCACCAAGCAGCAACCAGACCTCAGGAGGGTGTGGGAGAATTTAACTCAATTCAGATTCCACAGGCAAGGGGCTCAGGCCTCCAGGACTGCTCCACAGCGCACCCAGCCCACCAATCGCTCCGTGCAGATTCCTACCTGTGCTTCTGACCACCAGGCCAAAGACCCAAGGTTCCAACAACCCCCTCCTTGGGTTTGACTGATTTTCTAGAGCAGCTCACAGAACTCAGAGAAACATTTTACTAGGCGACTGAATTTGAATAAAAGGTTGTACTGTCAGAATAACCAGATAGAAGAGATACTTTGGGCAAGGTATGGGGAAAGAGGATGGCGCTTTCAGGCCCTCTCCAGGCTCCTCACTGCTATGTGCTCACCAGCCCTGGAGCTCTCTAGACCCTCCTCTGCTGGGTTTTTCTAACGGCTTCATGACACAGGCATGACTGATTAAATCACTGGCCACGGTTGACTGAGTCAACCTGCAGCACCTCTCCCCTTCTGGACAGAGGGGGACGGTTGGAAGTCCCAACCCTCTGTTCACAGGCTGGTGCCACTAGCGACCTGCCCCCACCCTTAGGTTACTTCAGGACTTTCCAAAAAAGTCCCCTCATTAACATAACAGAAGACACCTCCATCACTACATCAACATCACAGGAAATTTCAAGGGGTTCGACCCAGGAACCAGTACATGAAAACCAAATACGTGAGAAATCTATTTTGGTCACCTGAATTACCAGATACATATTCCTTATAAACCACAATGTCCCAGCATTCTTCATATTATTTAAAATTCAAAAGGAAACATAGTGACCAAGTTAGACCAAGTGACTAAGAGAATACTTAATTCTTAGGGCATACGTTTGCATCGTAAGGCGGCACTTGTCCACCGTGACGTAGACCGTTTCAGATAAAACAGGCCAGCGTTGGGTGAAAACAGACCGCTTAAGGAAGTGTGGAACAGCCAAACATTCACTATGAGACGGTTCTCGTGCAACGTAGTAAGTCTATTCTCAGCCTGTTCTTTCTACGATACGTCCATGTCCTCAACCTGATATGCTTTATTTTTGTTCCATAACTGGACCTTGACTACTTATGAACTGTCCTCTCTAAGGTTCCCCTTGAGGAGTCTTCATTCTAGACCTCCATCCCTGAACACCCATGGTCAGAGGAGGCACCCATGGGCTCCTTCCCCCAACGACCTGGAACCACAACCTAGGTTTCAAAAGAGAAAGCAACGATTCCAATCCTCTCCTTCGACAAATGAATGCAATGAAAGTGACTCCGTCCTCAGTTATGTTTCTGCCATGGGAGCCACCGCGGACTCCTGTTTCGTCAGCCAGACCTTAAGAATGACCCCGAATGAGCGACGGCTGGTTGGAAGAAGGCAGGTCCAAGAGTCAGAGAACAGAGGACCGAGTGCAGGGAACCGGGCACATCTTACCGAGCAAAGAGAGGCACCAGAGAGAAAGCTAGCACGTAGAGAAGCTGACATCAATGGTTCTCAAAGTGGGGCCCCGAGACCACAATCATGGGCCGGAAGCTTGTCAGACAGGCAAGTGCCAGGGTCTCACTGCAGACCGGCAGCATCAGAAGTGCTGGGGCGGGTCCAGGAGCTGCGTCGTGATAGGTCTGCTGGGCGACTGTGACCTTCGCTCTAGCTGCAGAACCTCAGGGAAGGAAGAACAATTCCCCTCACTTTGCTATCCCTGACTCCATGAAAAATACCTCCAAATGGTTCTTTCTCCTCTCTCTCCACGTGTGCCAAGTAGACGGAGTCCCCCTGCCCAGCGTGCGGATGTCCCCTCGCATTCCAGTTACTGAAACCGTGCTCTGCATCCGGCAATAAACCGAACTCCGGATGAGTGCGCGCACACGCACGTGCTCAAGCCTGTGTCTGCACAGGTTGCTCAAGGCGAGGACGCCCGGCACAGACCGGGCCAGTGTAGCCTCCACTCTGGCTCAGCCTCACCTCTGCCTATGAGCCTCTTTGTAAGAAACAACTCTGGAAAGATGTTATATATTGCTCAGGGTAACAGTGAGGACGAGAAGAAAAAGGAGTTTAAAGGCACTCTCCAATCTCCCTATTTTTCACAATAGAGGCTGGACAGATGTGAGGCTTGACAGGTGTGATCTGTTGTTCCTAATAAGCAGTTCCCACAAGGCACATTAACGCCTGGCTTCTGGCAAGTTGACCAGCAGAGGATTAATTTCAAGTTATTGAGCTAATGACTTACAAGCATTAACAGCAGCCAGAGAGAAGCTGTTTCCAGAGAGTGGGAGCTGAATTCTCCTGCTGTTACAGCAAGAACCGTTAGAAAATTTCTACTTGCACAAACATTCAATGCTTCATAAAGGAGAATGATTTTTTCCATTTGCATTTGTACAGAATATTTTAATAACAGGTTTCATAATACATTGAGTCCTAAAAGTACTTATTCTAATACGAAAGCAAAATCTACACCTTGTTATGCACTTACAGGCCAGAAGAGTCAGGATTTAGTTGACTTCTATTTGTAGCGGGGAAAACCTAAACAGAAAAGAAAAAATACTACAACTATATGTTTTTCCCATTCTAATGGACTTGAAGTCAGATTTTTGTCACATTGTTTGCTTGTGATATATGCTTTTTTTGGTGCTAAGTTATGTGTTATTCATTAGAGAGTGCAGAATAATTAATCAAACTAAAATCAAGCACCTTGTAGTCAATTATACCCTGACTTATAGGAGAGTGTAACCCATTCATCAAGATTCTGGGTTATTTTAATATGAACTTCAAAAGACCGCATGCTTTAATGAGAGACCACTTGAGAAAACATGATGAATTAAATGTGATACAAGACGAACAGAAATAACCCCAAGAAAAGACTGCACTTTCCCAAAAATCAATTCCAGGAAAAATGTGTGTTACCTGCAGAATTATAAGCACCCAGCATCTGGGAAGTCAGGTATGTTTTCATAACAGACTAGATGACCTAGAATTCAATGCCCTTTTCTCCTTATACAACACTTATCCAGGATTTCAAATTTCAAGTAAAAATCCTACTGAATCTATTCTTAGGCCTCATAAGAGAATAGAAAATCACTAAGTGACGAATGCATGTAATCTGAATTCCATTCAACTAAGCATTGTCAAAGACATTTCAGAGGGTAAGTTTCTGAAACTGAAAACCGAAAATATTTTATTTACTTTTTTCTAAAATAAATTTTAATTTTTAGAACAGTTTTAAGTTTGTACCAAAAGGACAAGAAAGGTGGTGTGATTTCCCACGTCCTCTGCCCCTACACCTGCACGGCCGCCCCGGTCATCAACAGCCCCCACCAGAGGGTACACTTGTTACCACTGGTGAGCGTCCGCTAACACAGCCTGTTCAGCAAGGGTCCGTAGTTTACGCTCAGGTTCACGCTGGGTGTTGGGTGTTCTGTGGGTTTGAGCAGACATATGGAGACAGGGATCCACCACCACAACAGCACATAAGTAGGGTCACTGCCCTGAAAATCCTTACTCCTCACCCGACTCATTCATCCTTCTCCCATCCCAAACCGACAAACACTTATCCCCCAAGTTCTGCTTTTTCAAGAATGTCATATATTTGGAATCATTGTATTGAGGGTTTTCAGATCGGCTTCTCTCCCTTAATAACAGGCATTTCAGTTTCTTCACGTCTTTCTGTGGCTTGATAACTCATTCCGTGTGAGCACTGAGGAGTATCTGATTATCTGGGTGGACCCCAGTTTGTTTCTCCACTCACCTACTAAAGGCATCTTGGTTGCTTTCTAATTTTGGTAATTATGAAGAAAGCTGTGTAAACATCCATGCCAAGTTTCTTAGAAACATGAATCCTCAATTCATTTGGGTAAATACCAAAGAGCACAATTAGCGTATTGTATGAGAACAGTATGTCTCGTGTCATGTTAAAAAATAAAATTTGACAGAGTAAATTTAAGATCTAATTGGGTTTATCAAGCAGTTCGTGAACGCAGGCAGCATGCCATCTGGTAAGAAGAGAGACGCTCTGATGGACGGCACGAAATGGAAGGTTTTCAAAGGAAAAAGGTAGAACAGGAAGTTCTTATGGAAGGAGAGGTAGGGTGACACTTGCTTCTGGCAGGGAAAGGAATAGGAGGGATTTGTTCCGTGTAGATTCCATCGCTAGAGCAGATCAGGAAATTTCAGGTCCGACGCTAAAAGCCCCCATTCCTGGGGCAGGTGGAAACTGTACATGAGTCTTGGTCTGCAGACCGGGAGAGCAAATGACTCCATTTGGGGCTTGCTGTCTCTGATGGTCTCCTCCTTTTAACACACACGGCCGAGCTGTCTTCCAAAGCGGCTGCACCATTTTGCATCATCCCAGCCGTGAACAGGAGCTCCTGTTGCTCCACGTCCCCAGCAGCCTGGCTGGTGCCCAACGCACTCCAGATCCGGGCCATGCTCGCAGGCACGGAGCAGTATCTCATCGTTCTTTTCCGGTGCGTTTCCCAAGGACCTCTGGCACGGAGCGCATCTTTTCATATGCTTGTTTGCCCCTGTATGCTTCCTCTGGTGAGGGGGGTCTGTTGAGGTCTCTGGTCTCAGGTTGTTTAAATTTGGCTCTTGGACCAGACCGTGAAGCACCAAGGTTCAAGGGGACACACTACTCATTGTTAAACCCCCAGATCTTTGGCACCAGGCACGCATTCCGTGCCCCACTCATCTTTTTTTTTTTTTTAAGATTTTATTTATTTATTTGACAGAGAAAGAGATCACAGTAGGCAGAGAGGTAGGCAGAGAGAGAGGGGGAAGCAGGCTCTCTGCTGTGCAGAGAGCCCGATGTGGGGCTCGATCCCAGGACCCTGAGATCGCGACCTGAGCCGAAGGCAGACCCTTAACCCACTGAGCCACGCAGGCGCCCCAGGTGCCCTGCTCATCTTAACAGCAACAGTCAAAACTGCTGGGAAGCCACTTCCCTGAGAGGTCTTGCTCGCACTCAGTTCCATCATAGTGGGACCCGGTGACACAGTTCGACCCACTCACTGCCCCCATGTTCGAGGTCAGGAAATTGAGCAAACAGCAGTGAAACGGTCTCAGAGAAGGTTCAAAGACAGAACTTCTTCAAAAAGAAAAGCAGTTTACTTGCAAAGAAGATCCAAGAGAAGCAGACTTTAGGACCAGCTCACAAAATTAAAATATATATATATATATAAAATTTTAAATTAGCAGGTATTTAAAGGAAAAAAATAAAACCCTGTATTTTCTTAAAGGCGTACATCCACAAGTTCTAGGACATAGCCTCAGAATCAGCACGATTACTTTTTTCTTTTTTAATTCAAATTTTAGGTAGTTAATGTACACAGCAATATTGGTTTCTGGAGCAAAATTCAGTGCAGAATCAGCATTATTAGAGAGAGAGATGCAGTTGTTTCCTTTCAGAAGAATGTCTGCTGTAGAATGGAAGGACGGCATTTTTTTCTTCAAATCGCGTTTCATAGAAACAAGTGCCTTTTCTTCTCTAAATTCTCCAGTGGAGGCATAAATGAGCACCTTTCCAACTCCCACGTTGTACGTAGAACATGGTGAATGCAATCAGCTTGTCCGTTTCTGGCTCCGGGTTTCTTTCTCCACCCAGGGCACAGGAACATGTAACAAAAGACTCACGTATACGTGTGTACATATGTACGTGTCTCCAGATTTTGACACGCCTGCCTAAATACAGACACGGATGGAGACACACATACAGATCCAGAGAAATGTGAAGAAGAGAGAGCTACCCTAGTCAGGAGGGGTGATTTTGCCCCACGGCACGTCCTGATTTCAATGTTTGGACAGACAGCTGCATAGCTAGATACAGATTTTGTTTGTTGGGACGGGGATGAGAGGGATTCTACTGGCATCCGGTGTGTAAAGATCAGAGAGGCAACTGAACAACCTAAGAGGCACAGGACAGCCCCACAACACAGAACCACCTGGCCCAAAATATCAGTACTGCCAGGACTGAGAAAGCCTGAGCTAGGCACGGATGCGTAGTACACCGACCGACATGTACATGCAAACAAAAACATTTTAAGTACTCTCTACACCCAACGTGGGGCTAGACCGTACAACCCCGAGATCAAGAGTCACACGCTCGACCGACTGAGCTAGGCAGGAGCCCCACGTGCATACAAACCAAACATTCAGCCCTAATTTCATATGGTTGCTCAACAAAGGAGTCTCATTTTTTTTTTTTTTCTGAAATTGTAGAGTACATAATGGGACTAAACTATACAAACCTTGCCCTCCTAAAAATAGGGTCCAAATATTACACAAGTGCACGGCTCTTGAATAATAGATCGAAATACAAATGGATATCTTTTGTAAGGTAGTCTCACCTCCCAATATGTTTTCCTACGGTCAGCGCAGCATTTAACAAGTGAATCCATTCCGTCCAGAATTTGCTTAATTTCTCTGCAGCTGTGAGGACATGATCTCATAATCCCGGATACAAAAATGTGCACCCAACAACAACACAGGAAAGAAGTTCCCCACTTTCTGTGAGATTCTGGCCCAATGGGAAAATAACTTCCCAGATGTAGGCCATTTCTGGAATGATCAGCACATGGCTTTGGCTGTGCTGCTTTCCAACTGGTACAGACACGTGTCAAAATAAAAAGACAGGGGGAGGTGGCGGGGAACAGAAAAGGAAAATGCATTTCTAGTCAAAGATGTGCTGTACAGATTCACCAAGCCTCTGCTGAGGGCCCCCCATGGCCCAGGAAATAAGAAAGGAACTGCAGGGTACATGGGTTAAGACCGTAAGGGCGCGGTTCTTGTTCCAAAGGGCTGTGACAGCCCGAAACACGGAAGCCAAAATGGGAGAGAAAAATGCCCGCCTTCCAACAATGACTGCTTCTAAAGCTGGACAAGATCTCTGCGTCTTTCTCTGCAAGTCTTGCCACTGAAGAAATGTAAAGTAATCATGGTGACCATACACAGCACAGCAACCCCCCTTCCCAGTTTTGTCTCGTTCTCTCAGAAAGGAATCAGGATTGCCTGGACGAGACAAGCACTTAGGCATCCCACCGCTGGTTTCTACTCCGGTCGTGGGATCGAGCCCTGTGTCGGGATCCACGCTAAGTGCACAATGGGCTCTAGATTCTCCCTCTCTCCCTCCCCCACCAACACTGTGCTCCCTCTCGCTCTCTCTCAAATAGATCAGTCTTTTTAAAAAAGTAATCAGTAACTTCTGTATAAACTTAACATTCTCATAATTAACAGGCTAAACCTCCAGGCAGCGAGCACCCAGTCTGTGCTGTGATGCAATCCCTAATTTTCCCTTTTCCTGACTCGCCCTCAGAGCAGGCCTGCTGGGCAACGCTGGTTTTCAGCCCCAGGGCCTGGACACCACTCGAGCTCCGTGTAGCTGGCGTGGTCTTCTGCTCCCTTCATAAAAGGCTGTTCCCCTACGGGGCGCAAAACACTGCTCACTGGGGGAAACGGCCGTCCAGCAAGGGCTCGCCATGGAGGAAAGAGGATGGAAATCTGAGTTATTGCAAAAGAAACTGTTGCAGGGAAGTTTGTCGGGAAACATTTCTACATTTCCAAATGGGGGGGGATATAATTATTATTATGATTATTATTCCCTCGTGATTATCAAGGGGCTCGGTATCTGCATACTACAAAGCCGTCCATCGGCTGGAATGCCAGCTAATGGTCCTGAAATACCAAGCTTCTCCGCAAATCTGGTTTCCTACACCAGCACGCGGGGAACCTGCCCCGGGCACAGGCAACGGATCCGCATAAGGTGTGTGCCCTCTTTTAAATCTCTCCTGGCATTGTACGTTTGCACGTCTCTTTCTCAATTTTCTTTGCAAGTCCACAAAGGGTATCGGTATACATTTCAAGAGTGCCCTGCCTAGCAGTGGGGTAGGCATTGAAAGACAGGAGCGGAGACATTTACTTAAGTCTAAAAAAGGGCTGTTTCTCAGTTATGTGTTACTAGAAAACAAAACAAGAGTCGAGGCACATACACGGCATGAACAAGGACGCTGATCCGGCAGGAACGCAGGGAGTAGGTAAAACCACCTTGAACCTGAAAGGTTGAATTCTGTTCGCATTAAGAGTTTCTCAACTGTTTTAGCCTTTCTTTCAGAGGAGCTGTCAGTAAGTAACCTCCCAGCTAAGAACGTAAGCCATCTGGTTTGTTTCTAGATAAGCACGTCACTGGCATTGCTGGGAGTGAGGAGCACCAAAAATAATTTTATGTCTTTCAAACATATGAATTAATGCATTACAATATTGTAGTGGATTTTAAAAAGGTGAAAAAATAAGGGAAAAAAGGCCGTGAAATTTGTAAGTAAGTGAATTCCCAATATTCCTCTGGCCCCACGTGCCGGTATGATTAATGACATTTTTGGAAAGTGACGCATTGCTTTGCAAAGTTAATGTCTTTTCTTTCATTAGAGGGACTCTTGGATTTTTATTTCTGGACTCATACACTCATCACTTCTTTGGACACAGCAGACATTAACTATGAAATTTTAAAAGCCATCCATGATGATTAGATGCTAAATTAGGAGAAATGAGGATTTTTGTTGGCTGAAGGTCACCTGAGATCCTGGGCAAACCACGTAGGAAAACGCACTTCCCCAAGATAAAGATTCGAGTCACTATACATGATACAATCTATGTGGTGACAGCCTATCCACCTTACCTTTCAAAGAAAGAAGGCAGTAGGAGAAAATTATGTACTTTTGAGGTCATTGTAACAATGCTTTCTCAAGTTGGCCGGTATTAAGTTGGGGAGTAAAAAGCATTTTCAGTGACAAATGTTACAATTTCAAACAAAAAAGGGAAATACCATGTGAATTTAAAGGTTCCCTCTCTGGATAGGCTACGGTTTCTCCGGCTCCCCTCAGGATAGATTTGAGCCCTCAGGGTATGAAAGAATGCCAATTTGTCACCCTGTTCTTCTCACGGGCAGCCGTCCTCACTGTGCAATCTGGTGTCTTACAGAGAGGCTGGAAAGAACCGTAAGGCATAAACACACTCCCAGACCCAAAACGAAAGCAAAGAGACCCAGCATGGAGGGCACCGTGAGTTCCTGGAAGTGCCAGTCACGTACACACCAGCCACAATCGCCACTTGCAAATACCACAAACGTATCCCGCCGCCATTTGGAAGCAGGAAACAAGAGAAGGCACAAGTCCCCAGACCGCTGTGCCTCCCGGACAGCAACCTCAGACCCTGTGGCACGAAGGAGCCCAGCAAGTTCCAAAACATGTGTGCAAGGATCATAGTGGTGCTCTGCCGTGTCGCTGGACGAGTCAGAGGGACAGACACAAAATCCACTCTTGGGACAAAAACAACACTTCGTCTAGGAGATGATGACCACACACTAAACCGTCAGGTATGACGATTTTAAGTGATACACGATTATAATCGTTTCTTTCTTCAGTTTAGAACTCTCTGCAACTCTTTGCTTCAACATCTGTCTCTCTCACAAGCAGAAAATGATGCTTTGGAGGGCAGGAGACACATCTCGCTTGTGCTGGGCTCGCTAGAACCCAAGATCCTTGAAAGGGGATGGTCTCTGACACATTCTTATTGGCTGGAAAAAAATGTGGATGGTTACATGCACAAGGGATGGGTGTTGATGGACTGGTATTTTTAAAGGCTTTTTCTCCCACATCATTACTCTTTCAAGTTATCCACAATTGTGCCTCCAGGAGCCAACGAGAAATGGAGGGATATTTCCCCCCAAAACTGCATGAGTCTCAATTCCATCACAGTTGGTATTTCCACTCTGTCTTCTCTCACTGTTAATAACCTGAGAAGCAGGGTCGTTTAGTGTAAATATTTGGGAAGATGACGACGGGTGCTTGGGTTGTGGCTGTGAAGCCTTGGTTACCTCTCTTCCAGACCTGCGGTTTTCTGATCTGTGAAAGAGAAACAGCGCTCGTGACCTCACAGAGCTGCTACGGAGGTCAAACAGATATTTCATGTGACAGTGTTCTGTCACCACCAAGACGCTGTACAACGCGATGCTGAGTCCGCTCTAACCTGCGCCTCCGTAATTCGGGAGAGTTTCTTACTCTGGGGCCACCCCCACAAGGTCGGGCTGGGGTCCTGCCGTAGGCATGACGGTGAGGCGATGGAACGGGCAGCCCCCTTGCACCTTCTTATGCTCGTCTGAAGCTCCTTCTCAGAGGTCCGGGCGGGAGCTCCAGGAAGATCCGATGAAGACCACCGCGTCTGCCAGCAGCGTAGCCGAGACCGGCAGGGAACCTGGGAGAAGATCCGCGCACACACCTCCAAGTGTCATGGCCAGGGCACGTTCCTACCCCGACCTGCACAACAAGGGATGTGAGCTCTGTTCCAGCTCCCGGGGACAAGTTCCCCAACGCTGGCTGCTCGCTGAGGAACTGCCCCTCTACCCCGTCCAGGAGGAGCACTCAGAGTCCCCAACACACAGACTAAACTGTGGCAAGACTCTGCGCGCACTCATGCTGCTGGCTGCTCTGGGCGGGAGGAAGCCAGCGTTTGCGGGTCAGCCCAAGAGTCACCCCCGCCCAGGACACTTTCCCTACAGGGCTACGCTCCTTCCCCAGAGATCTCATACGAATAACCCCCCTTGCAGTCACGTGCGGACCGAAGCTGTTTCCCAGTCTCAGCCCCTACTGGACTCTACGATCCCCGTGAGCAGGAACCTTACTTATAGTCGATCTTCGAAAGCACAGGAACCCACCTATATTCGTGGAAACGAACGGAATAGACCCAAGCAGTGCTTGACCTTTTTTACTGAAATCATTGGGCGACACAAACTAAATCCAAGTAGCAGAAAATGTTTTGACTCTAAGGGCTTCTTCATCTAGAAAGTTTTTTTTTAATTTGTATAAAATCTTGGGATTTTTCCAGGGACAGAAGGAAAACACCTGAGGGTTCTGAAGGCTGGTTCTCCTTCTCTGCTTCCCGCTGCCATCTGTGTGCTTGAACGAGTCATTTCTAAAAGCACCAAGTCGTCCAATCGAAAACAAAACGGTGCTGACTTAGATCAGGTTAACTCTTACGGCAGGTGTCGGAGACTGGGTTTCCGAGAAGCAGAGGCTGGAAAGGGGCTTCCTGCGTATGTGCTATCTTGGGAGAAGCCCTCAGTGGAAAGAGAAAAGGAAGCCGGAGAAGGAGCGAAACAGGTAAGGGATGTTAGCTGGACACCTGCAGAGGCCTGGTCCCAAGAGAGGGGAGTACAAATGGCCCCAGAATTATTCCCGCAGGAGACTGGCCTCCGTGGCCTCCAGCTGGGAGCCAATAGCAAGATGGCACCCATCGGAGAAAGGTTAGTCTCTAAGGGGGAGCCACTGTAAGCCATTAGCCACTGATACAGAAGCTGGGATTAAGGAGGGGAGGGACAGGTCACCAACAACATCTACTGAGAAGGAATAGGTCTATGACCGATTTTCAGAATTTCAGAGAATCCAAGAGAAATTGCACATTTTCTAAGATGACGGTCCCCAGGTAACTAAAAGGTCAGGAAGACGTCTTTATTGCTCCGCTTGGTCAGGCGGGCGACCTCCTGCTGATGGGAAGCTTGAAAGAGTTGGGGGTATCTTTGATTAATGAAAAGAGGAGAAACTAGGTCATCCTTAATAAATGCCATATGTTGACAGACTACACACTTCCACACTACGGGGTCCAGAGCCCGTGAACAGACGTGTGCGAGGCAGCGGAAGCTGGAACTCGAAAGGCCTGTGAGCTCGGACATGTCTTCCCAAGGCTAACGTATGCAGTCATTTGCACAAGGGCACGGCGATGGGGGCATCTGCGATTTCTTGGTCCTGTGTTTCATATATAAAATGCATTCTGATCTTATCAATGTGCTGCACGGATTGTGGTCTAAGCCCTCACCCTCAAAATTGTGTGAATTCTGTAAAGCCCTACCAAGTTATGCAAAGGAACCTCTCACGTCTGAATCAACACAAGCAGAGCCCACTAACCCCTTCATCAGCTTGTCCAACTCCAGTATTATTTCTTAAAGGATTTTTTTTTTAAATTTTTAAGTCATCTCTACACCCAATGTGGGGCTCGAACTCACAACCCCAAGACCAAGAGTCACAAGCTCCCTCCACTGAGCCTGCCAGGCATCGCCCGTCCCTACAGTCTTATACCCACTGGCAGAAATAAATAAGGGTAGGTTACACACTGCAGTCATTTCCAAGGAATAATAACCTTAGAGCCTTAATCATCGCAAGACAGTAACTTTTAACTCCAGGTTAGGCCTTCAAACACACACACACACATGTAGGGTATCATACGTAACTACATACGGGTGTATGTGAGTATATACAATATAAACATATAGAAGTATACATATATATTTCTTCTTCAACGATATGCTGCACAAAGAAATGAACAAGTCAGTAAGTGCCTTTTTTTTTTTTTTAAAGAGATTTATTTATTTGACAGAGACAGAGTGAGAGAGGGAACACAGGCAGGGGGAGTGGGAGAGGGAGACGCAGGCTTCCCACAGAGCAGGGAGCCCAATGCGGGACTCGATCCCAGGACCCTGGGATCATGACCTGAGCTGAAGGCAGATACTTAACGACAGAGCCACCCAGGAGCCCCTTTAATGTATTTTTAAAATGTTTGTAATAGTCACAATAAGATAAACTTTTAAACCACACTCAAGGAGAACCACTACATTAAAAACAGAAAAATTTGCCCTGAATAGCCTAATGCTTAGTTTTGGTTAAATTCAGAAATTCTTAGAAAGACAGCCAGAGATCCAGGGAACCCAGACCAGGAAATATAAACGCCAAAGCGGACAACGGCCCTTCTTTCGGGAACTCTCCAAACCCTCAGCCACTGTGGCGAGTAACTAGTCTCCCTGCAGGGTGAAGAGACACACCAGGGCTGGGTAAACTCACCAAGGAAGTGCCCTTCCAGAAGTCTCTGGGCCTGAGCTGATGTGTGGCTGCTAAGGGGTTTTGATCCGATCGTTGTTTATTTGCTTTTTCTTGGAGGAGATGCTGGTCCTCCTAGTAGAAGGAGCTAATCATCAGCTTAGTTCTCCCCTTGCCAAAGCAAACAGCTTCCAATTACCGTAGGGGAAGCGTCTGATCTCTCTCATCGGCCACCTAAGCGTGTCTACCCGTGGTATTTTATAGACTGAATAATGTCCCATTAAACAAGAATCTCTTAGCACTAATAAAATTCTAGACCCACAGGGCCCAGGCTGCCAGCAACCTGCTACTTATCTTCCAACGAGAAGATCGACTTTTTCCCCCGAGCAGTGCCGAATTCTGGGAAAAAGCAGACACGTTCCCCGCTCGTCTGCTGTACACGAGCTATGACTGTGTTGTATGTGACCTCCTATTCTCCTGAGCCTCCTTGGAGACAACACGGGCACAGAAAGAACAGGTTCCGGGTCTCCTAATCCTTAGTGCCATGACTCTGTCTGGAAGGCTCGAGATTGGCCTGCATGGTTGCCACAATGAGCAGAACCAGGACAGACGAGAGTGGTCTCTGCTAAGGCGTATCCCACCTAGCATACGAGAGCGAGTCACTCTGAAGGTAAATGACATTCGCTGAGAAAGAGAGAGCTCATTTCAGACGATGTTCCCTCCTTTCCGTCTTCTTTAATATCCCTACAAGGGACCCCCCATAACCCTATGAGGGACCCCTCCACTTAAGCAAGTGGGCTTAAGCCCTCCCAAGGGTTCTGCACCCTTGAGGTACAAAAATCCACACCAGGACCGCTTCGGGGGACCAATGACCAGGCTTGATGCTCTGTGGCCAGCACACTGAGATCTCGAAGACTGTATCCTGGGTGGCTGTGTCACATGGGCAGTCTGATGGAAAACCAGAACTTGTTCTGGAGGCTTGGAGCCTTGGAGCACACGGGATCCTGCCTGCCCCTGCTCCTCAGGAAAGGTTCTTGGCTCCCCACTCCCTTGTCCCTCCACCCAGCCTCTCCTTCCCCACTCCTTGCCCTAAAAGGACTATCATACCCTGGGCACTGCTGGGACCTGGACCAGGGTCCAAGGACGGTCCGACGCACGCATGAGGCCAGGACGCAGCGGAGGCTGTCCTCATCGCACGCGGGAAACAGCACCATGTCTTTAGTAGGCGGGGTCCAGGGCTTCCGGTGAGCAAACCCATCCCTGGGGCAGGTATCTGCCAGTGAGGAGGCTGGACATGGGGCTGCTCACCTGCTTCGTGTCAGGAAGTGGGGAGATCCCTGGCTCCACCTCCTGAACACGACACCCCAAACAAGGCATGAGGCATGGGTAAAGAAGCTTGCAGAAGAGGGTGCCAAGCACGTGTTCTTTCTGGGCAAGCACCCAAGCACCTGGAGACCACAGGCTCCTGTGAGGCCTATGAACATCCCGCAGGACCCTGTCGTGGGGCTGGGCACGCCACACCCATGTGCACCTTGCGGGAGGGGGCTTGCTCTTCCCCCTCCCCACCTTCCTGGGTCTCGCTTGTGCCTCCAGGCCAGGAAACAGAAATCGTGAAATGCCGCGGAGCTGGCATGCAAGCGAAATGCTCCCATGTTGGCACGGAGCACTGGCGCGGAATAATATAAAGAGGAAGAGGAAATCCACGCTCGTCACTGAATTGTTACACTTTTCTCTACTGAGAACAGCACTGAACAGCGAATAGGAAACCCCGGGACACACTGCAAGTACCACCAAAGGAGGAAGAGCATTGTATATTCTAGATTCTTTAACAACACACCTTTCTCTTGCTATCTGAAACACTGGACATACGTTTTCATTTTGCACGTGGTCCTGAGAATGAGGCAGTCTTTCTTGAAGGCAATGAACCGCTAACCAACCCAATCCTAGAGAGAACAAAAATAAAAACCTGACGGGCACCCTCGTTCGGAGCCCAGCCGCACCGTCTCTTAGCTGTGGGAGCAACCTGCCTTCTCAGCACCTGTGTTTGCTTATGAGCTGGGAAACAAACAGTACCTTTCTTACACAGCCTTGTAGGGCTCCTAGAACAGAGGCTGGTACTGACGAATCTCCCGGTTAGAGTTGGCTCCCTCGCCACCATCACTCCAGTAACCCCAACGCCGCCTACGACCTCCACCTTGCCGGACAGGTTCTTGTCCTCCATGGGACACACAAGAGGCTGGACGTTCAGGAAGGCAATAGGCCCTAGTGACCCATCCACACGGCGGCAAGCCCGGCCTCGTTCCAAAGCTCACACGCCCTGCTCCAGACCCCACAGCCCAGATCTCCTGTTCGTGCACGGACAGAAGGATGTCCTTCGCAACCCCCGAGGTGAGTGGGATTTTAGCGACGCTGTGCGTGGGGCAGGTGCTAACCTGAAGGGGCAGTGTGGCCAGCGCCCCGCACCCGGGGCTGGGAACAGACACCCTGGGAGGTGCCGACTTGCCCTGTTTCTTTCTATGAATGAAGCCAGCATTTAGCCGGGACGTGAAGCAGTTCACCACCCGTGATGAAATCTGGAACTCTCCCAGGTCAGGGGCTGGGCCAGAGAATTCAGAACCCTCCGTCACCGTTCCCATCCCCACGCATCAGTAGTGAGTCGCTTGGGCGCCCGGGCCTGGCTGCGGGCCCCAGCGCAGACGGGTGAAGCCCCCACGGACAGCAGAAGCAAAGGCCCCAGGTGAGCAGCATCACTGCTCAGAGACGGCAAACGTGTGCAGCTGGAGCACAGACCGTGAGACTGCAGCGCCCGTCTGCAAGCCCGTGGGCCGCTCCAGGGCACTGCCCCCCCGCAGCTCTGAGCCTCTGTCCACACCGTGATGACACAGGTTAGGGTCTCCACAGCCAAGCGCTCACAGCTGTCACATCTAAGCGTCCCCACCCTAGGCTGGCCTCAAGGACGGAGACAGGCCTTCCATCCTTTAAAAGAGCCCTAGTGCTGTGGGACAGAAGTTGAAAATGGCCACCTGCTCCGGAAAGGGCCTTCTGCTGGGCCTTCTTTGCACAAGGGGGTGGGGTGACCCTGAGAGAAGGGGCTCGTTCGCAAGCTTCGTCTCACCCCACCTTTCCTGCCTCTTAATAAACACCACGTGCCCTGTAAGGAATTGGTGGCAGCTGACCCCTCCATCATCTCCCAATTATTTAACAAGGGGGAGGGACAGGGAAGCTGGAGGGTTTCTAAGGAGAGTGTGTCGCTGCCTTTTCACATCTTAGGAAAACATAATCCCTGCAATTTAGGTAAATCAGATGGGCATTACCAGGCTAGGGTTAACCCTCCACGAGTGGCTTGGCAGTCGATGTCCAAAACAGCAGTTCCTAAGTCCTAACAGTAATTTGCAGCTTCTTCCACCCCAGCTAATTAAAATGTAATCAGGATTGTCTGGGCGATGTGCATTCTGTCAGCGGTTTTTCTTCCGAAGAGAAATCATGCCAGGAGACCACAAGAAAAGCCTTTCATGGGAATTGGCTTGATCTAAACTGCTTCTTTAGCCGCTTAAACTGTAAAACAAATAAATTACAGCGACGGACAGTTCAATTAGAACGAGAGAGAGAGAAAGAAAAGGAAAGAAAGAAGGAGAAAAAGCAAGCAGAGATACTCTTCCTCTCCAGGAACGGGTCGCTGTGTTTTGCTTTCTGTTGAGGAAACGATAGTGCAGCATCTTCCCGGGAGAGGGCCTGGCAGGGCAGGGCGGATTTGAAACCAGGTGGCCAGGGAGGAACCCTCTCCAGGATGTCGGCGTCATTTCAGCACAGGACGCGAGCACTCGGGTTTCCCTTTGCCCAAACCGGCAGGGACGCGGAGTGCGCCAGCTTCTCTGAAACCCACCACAGGTCGCTTCCCCGAGAGCGCGCACCCCCGCACACGCAGACTTCGCGAGCGGCTGCGGGCTCCGCAGATCCCAGCCCTGAGCGCCTGGGCCCCCGGGCGCCAGCTTTCCTTAGCCCGCAGGCCAGGATGAACACCCCGAAGCCTGCGCACATTCGCCCCAAACTCCGCCGTCACCACAACCGCCTGCTCTCGCAACTGAATACCCAGGGCCCCTTTGGAAGCCCCCTTTACCCTGCCCGGTTCACTTCCTAAGACGGAAAACCTGCGGCAGGCCCCGGGTCTCCTCCCGGCCTCCGCAGTGTTGCCTGCGGCGAGAAGGAACCCGAGTCTTGGAACAGGTGAGCCGCTAAGGACAGGAGCGAGAAGGCCAAGCGGAGACCGAGAGCCCTGGAGAGCAGTAAGGCGTGAGCGCGAATGAGCTCGGACAGCGCGCACTCGCGTCGCCGGGGGAAGGCAAGGGGACGCGCCCCCGCGGAACCCGCCAGCGGCGCGAACGCGCCCCCAGCATCCCGGGTTCCCACGCAAGACCTGTGGGGACCCTCGGCGCTGTAGCTCCCCCCAAGGGACCTGGCAATGCACGGGCGCCAAGCGTGCCACCCCCTGAGCCTCCAACATCCACACTCACACACACGCTCTTCCACACTCAAGCTGGAAGGACCTGCGAGGGCTGGGGGCAGACACTGACCCCGGGACTCTCGTCGGAGCACCCCAACGTGGCCCTCCAAGTCCCGCGTCCCCCAGCTTACTCCGCACACTACGCACTGACTCAGAAGCTCCCGGGCTCCGAACTGGGGCGCGCAGAGCCGCCGCCGCCGCCACCACCCTCCCCGACACACACACTCTGGAACACACGACTCGCCGCCTCCGCGGCTACACGGGTAGGCTGCGCGCCCCGCGCCCGCCGAACGTGAACGCGGCGCTCAGTAGAGACGGAGAGGTCCACCCGCGGGCACCTGCGGGGCTGGGCGGGTCGCGCGGGTCCCCGGGCGCAGCTGGACGCGCTTCCCGGCCTCGCTCCCGGGGCTGGCGGCGCCGCGGGCCCGGGAGCGCGGGGAAGTTCGCGGGACCCGCCACCGGCCCCGAGTGCCGCGCGCCGAAGTCCTGGGAAACTAAGAAATGCACACACCCACCCGCGGAATCCGCAAGAGGCTCTCCACGGGGCTTTCCACCGGGGAAAACGGGAGTCGGGGACAGATGTGCACGCTTCTCTCTCCTTTCGGGAGCAAGGAGGCGGCCGCAAAGGGGGGTCCGACCGCCTCGATGGTGGGATCCACGCCGCAGGGGAGTGGGATCTGCGGGCCGAGCCCGGCGAGAAGTTTGGGCGCCGAGGCCGGGAGGCAGGCGCCGCGCGCGCCCCCGGCCACGGCCCGCAGCGCAGGGCGGCCGCGGGCGGGCGGAGGCTCCCCTACCTGGAAGTGCTGGAAGAAGGCGGAGATGCGCGTGATCTGCAGGCTGAGGCACCTGGACGAGCAGCGCGCCCGCTGGACGCTCACCGCCGACAGGGACTCGTCCAGCCGCCGAGCCGCCGCGGCGCCGGGGCCGCGGGCCAGGCAGCCCCCGCAGGCCAGCAGCCAGAGGCAGAGGGTCAGGGCCGCGCCGGGCGCCCCGGGCTCCATGGCTGCGGGTCGGGGGCGCGGGCGCCGGGCGCTGGCCGAGGCTCCCAGCTCCGCGCCGGGGCCGCACTGCCGGGAACCTCGCGGCCGCCGCAACTCCGCTGGAAAGTTCAATCATTCAACTCCAGCCCCGCGCCCTCCCCGCCAACCTCCTCCCGGCTCTGCCTCGAGGGGTGGGGTGAGGGTGACAGGCCGCCGCGCCATTGGCTGCGAGAAAACTGAGTGACAGGGCGGCCGGGCGGAGGGCCGTGGGCTGGGCTACCCGGCCGCGAGCCCCGGCGCTCCGAGGCAGGGCGGCGCCGCCCGGGTCTTCCCAGTGCGCCCCGCTCTGGGTGGTCGGTCTCCCGCGCCGGGCTCCCCAACAGTCCGCATCCTGCCCTCACTACCACCATCCAGGAAAACGTCGGGTGTGAGTGAGCCCGGCCTGGGGTGGAGGTGCCCCCCTCGGAAGGGAGGGCCTCGGCCCCCCCCCCCCCCCCCGAGGACGTCCAACCTGCCTAAGGAAGGACGCAGCGCCTCAAAGTTGCAGGCTGCCTCCCCGGTTTCTGCCCCAGGTCAAAGCTTCGCTCACACTCTCACGTATTTGAATTTCCTTTTATTTCCAAGTCCTGGAAAGAGCTAAGGCACGACTGGTATGGACATGAGCAGTGAGAACGCAGGCAGGGACACCGGACTGACATTTTCCTCCCTCCTCTCCCTCCCGCATTCCTTCCTTCATTCCTCCTCCCTTCTCTCCCTGTTATGACCTGGAAACCCATCTGGGTACGCAGTAAGCCCCGTTTGTGACACAGACGCACACTACTTGCTTCCTCGGGTGTCCTATTTTCTGGGAAGCACTACTCTCTCCCAAGGTGGCCCCAAAACAAATCTTTCCCCAAATCTTCCCCTCCTATGTGCCCCCCCCGCCACGACTCTCGGTTCAGCCCCACCATGTCTTGCAGTCTTCTCCCATACTCTTTCCCCTCTAGGGACCTGCTCTGGGTTCCCACAGGGGGCCGTGCCACGGAAAGAGCTGGGGCAGCATTTATAGTGCACCACCTGTAACCATGTTTGTGCTTCCCTGAGTTCCACCCGGACGTGACAGCAGGGAGACGGCAGCCCTACAGAGAGCTGGGATCATGAAGAACGTGCTCGGGACACGGGGATACGTAGGTAACGCAGGTGAGTCGAAAAGACCCGTGCACACGTGTGCTCGGGCGCAGACCGCCTGACGGACAGAAACGCCTGTGCCCGGACCTCCCCACATTCTCCTACAGAATGGCCTTCTGGGGTCCAAACCCAGCACGACCATTAGCACACAACTGTGCACAGCTGGAGCCTGGATGCACTCCACCTGCCCGAGATTCTTCCGCGGGGGGGGGGGGGGGGGTCCTCCTCCCACAGAGCTTAGGCTCTTTCCAGCTTCCAGCCTCTGCCCACCCCCATTCTCCTGCGCATTTTGCACTCTGGATGCTGAGCTCTTCCTGCTAAAGGAGAACGACAAGGAGCTACAGCCATCCTGCTGTACCCAGGATTCTTTCTCAAGCACATCATCTGTGTATGTGTCTTCCCACAGTGAAGTCCGTGAGGCCACACGGAATTCACGGCTTAGTGCGTTTCTCCGTGAATTTTTAAAAACCAGAGTGGTCTCCCTCAAAAGGTTCTGTAGAGAGAACTGGCTTCCTGGGCGTGCCCCCTGCACGGGCGTACAGAGCCCCATCCCAGAAAGATCACACTTGGCTCAACGTTCTTCTGGCACCATCTTGATTTTAACTCTGAACGAGGTTTGAGTTCCGGGGGCCAGCCCCACGCGAAGGTTCTAGCAACACCATACAGCCCCTGAGCGGGAGGCAGAAAAACTTTAGGCGTGAGCTCAGTGGTTGAACAGATGATCAGAACTGTTGGCGGAAATCTTTTTCAAGTCTGTTAAACACGGGGCACCTGGGTGGCTCAGTCGTTAAGCATCTGCGTTTGACTCAGGTGGTGATCCCGGGGTCCTGGGATTGAGCCCCGCATTGGGCTCCCTGCTCAGCAGGAAGCTTGCTTCTCCCTCTCCCTCTGCCCCTCCCACTCCCCCTGCTTGTGTTCCCTCTCTCGCTGTTTCTCTCTCTCAAATAAATAAATAAATCTTTAAAAAGTCTGTTAAACACTTAATAATGACTAGAGCAAAGGAGCTAACCAGGGTGACTCCAGGCTGGTAGGTGTAGACGAAACGTTATCACTCACACTGGGAATTACCGAAAGCGTTTCCAAAAGCTCCGGCAGAGGCTTCCATTGCATTTAACTTTTGAAGGTAAGCAGATACCTGGCCTTGGCGAAAATGAGGATATTACGCATGCCTACATTTTCCTGCGGTACCTTTGATTTATAACTTTGCGTGTCATATCATGAAATTTATATTCTAGAAAGTGAAATCATAGGCACGAGCATGCTGAGCTTTTAAAAACGGCTCTTAAATGTTCAAAGGGATCACTGTGTTTTTTTTATGAGTTCTATAGCATATTCATTTCCATGAATAAATGCATTTTATAACAAACCACAAACGTGAACATCTAGTCTGTTGAACAGAGAGCTTCAGATTAAACATAGGGCCACCTTATGCATATGTTAAAATTATACGACTTTCTTGTTTTAGAATTATCACAGACATCTTCTGTGACTACGCCGGCCTTTTTTATGTTATTTATTTTAATTTTAGTTTGAAATAACTTGTAAAAGGAAAACGTTTTGGTAAAGTCAGAATAACAGTTGAAATCTGAGTTTTTTATTCTGCTTAAATGTGCCGAATTTATTCTGCAGTTCGCCCTAGAAGTTGTCTCCCAGAAGCTAACTTTCGACAGGACTGGCCACGTTCATGAAGATCTCTGAGATCATGCAGATCCACCACATGGGAGAACTGTAGTGTCCAGAAGGAATGATGGGGAAAGGGATGGGTGACAATTGTCCAGGTACCTTTTGCAAGAAAGAGCTTGGCAAGCCTTTGCTCACAGTCAACTTGGACCCCACAGTCTGAATTTGTCGGAAGAAGAAATGAACCTTATATTATTGAGTTCACTTTGACTTTAAATGAACAAAACACCCACCCAGCAAGGACAGTGGGAAAGGGTCTTAATGGACTCTTAGTTTTATCTGTGTGAACAAAGACCCAACTGTGTGGCCCATCTTGGTCAGGTTCTAGAAGAAACACACAAAACAAGGTCCTCATCCAAGAAGTTGGCTATAGTCTTCCCTACAATTTATTTAGGATATGAGTTTCTTCTTTCTTTACTTTCCTTCCCTTCCGTACCGCCCTCCTATCCCCCCGCCCTCCCGCTTTTTAGCACAGAGTAAGAACCCCCTGAGAAGCTTGCTGAAGATGTACTCCAAAACTCCACGTTCACGGGTTCTGGCTCAGCGGACGTGGATAGGGCACGGGAATCCCAACTTTTAAACAACACCTGGTGCTCCTCAGCCACTGAACCAGGGGCAAGTTTGACAGACAACTGGTTCAGAAAACAGCCCACTAAAAATGGGTTTCAGGAGCATTTATGGCTTTTTAGTTGTTTAAAGTACTTTTTAGGTGTACATGTTGATCTAGATTGGGCATACCAAACTATTTCTCCATGATCACATCGCTCTCCTTTCCCCAGTACCTTCCAGTCCAACGACACAGTGTTACACTCATTCTTCCAAATGAGCAACTTGTCTTTTCAAAAGCTTCCCAGCTGCAGTTGATAAGAATAAACTAGGAAGGAAACCAGCATAATCTTTCTCTGATACACCCCCCTCCCCCGCCTTGGAAAAGCAAATTGAGAACTCCCCCTAAAATTGGAGAAGACCAATACTTCAATGTGATGGCATTTATGAGGTCCCCAGTCATTGGTTATAGGGGACGATGACATGAGGGGAGGCGACCAAGAGCTCTTGAGAAGAAAAAGTAGAGAAATGGGGAGCGTGGGATGCAGTTAACAACAGAATGGCTACGTATCAGATTTCCGTCTTTTGTAAGAGGATTTCGGGCAAGAGTGGGGTGAGCCTCTCTGGTACTGCTTAGCACACTGGCCCCTGACAGCCAGTTTTATCCTTCTACAAATGAAAGTGATAACTTTATGCAACAGGGCCATTGAACACGCTGTGCTTTGTAGAGAAGGACACTCACATTCATTTGCAATCATCTGCCTTTTTTTTCTTTTTTTTTTTAAATCATTGTGCACTGTAGATATCCTGTCGGGGGATATGTTAAGCATAGGACACGTTTTCCTCTGCAGCGAGATTATAAAAATTCAGCTGCTCCATTTACAGCCTTAAAGGTATGGATGTTATTAATTGACTGGCTATTTACGAAGATTTTATTAGGAATCATCAGAAAACTGCTACTACTTTTGTACGCTGAAGAACAGTCTAATGAAATTTAAATTTTTTCTGGACAGAAGGCACAAAGGATGGTGAAATAACATGATTTCAAGCTATTGCTTGTTTTCATGCCCTTTTGCCTCTCCTCCCCCAAGGCTACAATCAATCTTTCAGTTAGTATTAAGTTTTTCACCTGTTGTGCATGCCTACTATAGATTAAGTCTTCACTAAAGTTTTCATCCGTCACTGCAATAATGACTAAAATGAGAAGAGCTACTAAAAAATAAAACGTATCCATATGCATGGTTCATGTTCTAATAGAGTGTGATATTCAACTGTGAACGCTTCTTCCCTCCCAGCACCTACTGCCAGAAATTTTTAGCTGTGGCACCTTTCATGGCCCCTGTTGATTTTAGTGTCTTACTGAGCGAAGCGGCTGATGCCAGGAACATTGGGTTTTGGAAACCCAAAACATAGAGCCATCAAATAAGTACTCCTTAATGGTCAAATGCAGGAAACTATTTAAGATAGAAAAAGTAACTCGTGTATTTCCAGTCCTTGACATGACCACAATATCATAACTGGTTTGCCCTCAGCGTATTTTTGGGAATCATAAGCACATTAAAATAAACTGAAATTATAAAATTTTTACTGACCCTTAAATAATATAACTTTTAAAAACCTCATAGCTCTCTTCCGACTGGCCTAGTTCTCGTGTGAAATAAATAAGGAATCTTTCAGTGAAATTCATATTTAAAATGCTGTGGAAATCCCACTTTTAAAAGCTTTCTTAAAAGGAAGTTCTAATAAACAATCATGCTTTTATTCTGTTCGTTCCTCAACGTGAAAAGAAACCTACAGGTGCTCTTCAGAAATCCTGAAATTCTGTTCTGTTTAAAGACTTACGTGGGTTGTTTCTTCTTTGATGTTTCGAGCCCATGGAAAAAGTAGCTTGAGCGCTGTAAAGAGGACAGATTTGCAGAGCTGGGAGAAGGCACCAAGGCAGCGTTTCACAGGAAACAGTGCCACATGCTGGCCACGTCCATAAAATGCGGCCACAGCGTCCTTCCTCTGTGATGACCTGATTGTAGGACGAAACTGTCAGCTCCATGAAGCTGACGAGGACGGTCTTGCTGCGTTCTCAGTAAAGACTACGGAGACAAGACTCACGCCGGGGTGCATTTAGGCACTGAAAGGCTTTCCTGTGTTCATACAGTCCCACTGAACTAAATTACGGAAATGAGCACAGCAGTCTCCAAATGAATTTTTTCTTCGCTTATAAACACTTTAAAAAAAAAAAGTTTTTTATTTATTTACTTGAGAGAGAGCATGAGTTGGGCGGGGGGAGGTCACAGGGAGAGGGAGAAGCAGGCTCCCCGCTGAGCAGGGAGCCCGACCCCGGGATCGGGATCGTAACCCGAGCTGGAGGCACAGGCTTGGCTGACTGAGCCTCCCCGCCCCGGGGCGCCCCTAATCCCTTCCCAGCCTATTGGCTACAGCACCGAACGACAAGGGCCAAATGTGTGTGAGTTTTGTTTGAAGAACCTTCTGCTCAGAAACCTCTGCAGCTTACACATCACTTGCTTCGTAAGGGTCCCCGAAGCGTGACACTGTCCCGACGAAATCCACCGCCAGCGGAGACGAATGCACAGAAAGGAGATGCGTGTTATCTGCAGTGCTGGGGGCGGGGGGGTGAGCCTTTCCAGCGGCGAACGGGCCACTTTATACAAGGTGAACCTGGACCCCAGACACTAAGATAAACACATTTAAGGACGAGAAGGAAGCACCGGGATACTCCGACCATGTGAACAGACCCACGAATGCACCCAAGTCACGAACGCATATTCCTCTTCTGAATCCACGGGGGCGTGGGAGGGAGAACAGAGTCCTGCAGGACCGAAACGGAACAAAAACAAAAATAAAGTCTGGGTTCATTTGCGGGATTTGCAGCAGTGCGAAGTGGCTCCCGCTGGAGAATATTCTCCCATCTCCTTGAATCTGGGGCATTTCACCAGGTGGGAAATCAAAGGTCATTCCCTTCCCTCTTCTACTCCCTCCAGGGGCTTCTGTACTTTGGAATGCCCCCCACACACACACACGCTCACACTCCCTTGCACACAGAGTGTCGGCTTTGGGCTCCAGAGAAGGAATGCCAGGGGCTCAGGGATTCGTGCTTCCCTGGGACCCAGACGGACAACAGGCGGTCAGAGACGGTGACCGGAACCGTCCTGTGTTTAAGTGGGGTTCCGCGTGCGAATATTCTTCCTGTGGTCCTTCTGGATATCGCACCACGCAGAGAAAGGGCTCAGTGACATTATAACAACATCTGTGCTCAAAAAAGAACTTAAGCAAAGGACCGGACTTGTATTCAAACCCTTTCTGTGTCTTCTGCAAATAGAAGCCACCACTCCGGATGACGGCAGTCGACCAGCATTCAGCTGGGAGAGATTTGTTTTCAACATGTTGAGATGCAGAACGTGCGGACTGTGCTGGGAGAGATGTGCAGTTGCGAGCAATCTCACAGGTGCCCTGCACCTGCACCCCTAAGACATGCGAGGCCCGGGAGTCACGCCGAGAGGCACAACGGGAGAGCGGGTTCAGTCCTCACACTAGCGGGGCTTCCCTACGTGAATGATGGCTTCCTGGCCACAGGCACCAGGGGAGAAATGAAAGAAGTAAGTTTTCAAAGAACGACATGCACGCCTGTATCATTAATTTAATATGGAAGACCTTTTGCCCCTGACAGAGGCATTATCCACCCTCCACCCAAAAAATCAAGTGAAATTACCATTATGTCTGCAAAATTTTTTCAGTTATGGCTTTGTCACGATTGCCTACTCACATAGGGAGGAATTTTGAGGAATGATATTGTTTGAAGACTAGAAAGGGTGAACGGTATCACTTTGGAATCAACCCAGGACTAAACCTGAGTTGCGGAAACAAGGGATGTGTCTCCCCCCGCCTTATTTATTTGAGAGAGACTTATTTATTTGAGAGAGAGAGAAAAAGAATGAGCAGGAGGAGTCGAGGGAGAGACCTTCAGACAGCCTCCACGCTGAGCACCGAACCCGACGCAGAGCACGACCGGGGCTCAATCTCAGCACCCAGAGATCGAGACCTGAGCCGAAACCAAGAGTCCGACGCTTAGAGGACTGAGCCCCCCAGGTGCCCCAAGGAATGCGTCTCCTATGCAGACTCCTTCACTTGTTTACGTCTCTAGACCTGCCTCTTGTAAAACAGAGGTCTCAGTAGGAACCACCTCCCCAGATATCATATTTCAAAAGGACTAGGTTCTGTCCTTCAACAAGGAGCGAGTACTCCAACTAGGCAAAGGAGGTAGAGTATTTACAGGATTAACCCGCGAATTTGTAAGTTTTGTTTTGGCTTTTAACTACTGTTGTATTTGTTTTATTTTTTAATTTTTTAAAAGATTTTTTTTATTTATTTGAGAGAGAGAGAGAGTGAGCATGAGCAGGGGTAGGGACAGAAGGAGAAACTGGCCCCCCCTGTTGAGCAGAGAGCCCGATGCGGGGCTCGATCCCAGGACCCTGAGATCATGACCTGAGCCGAACGCAGATGCTTAACCCGCTGAGCCACCCAGGCACCCCTCTTTTATTTAGTATAAACTTTATACCAGGGTTTCTCCACCTCGGCACTACTGACATTTTGGGCTGGTGAATTGCAGTGGGGAGCCACCTTGTGCCCGGGGACCTTAGCCGGCTTCCACCCTCTGGAAGTCAGCAGCAGCATCGCACCCACCCCAACAATCTGTTCTATTTTCAGGTAGAACCATGTGTCCCCTGAGTCCGGGGCGGGGGGGCAGCAAAACTGCTCACATTGGAGAACCACCCATTTGACTTCACTTAGAAGTCTGACCCCATTAAAGGAAAGGTAAGATAAGAATGATGTTTAAGTGACTTCTGAAGCAGACATTCGTTTCTGACCATGAGAACCGACTCCACTTTCCAAAATGATTTATCAAAACAGCTTATGAGACAGGAATGGTATTGGTGAGATACAAATGATGACAGAAGAAAACGCCCAGGGCGACTGTCATCTGCCTCCCCAGAGTATTCAAGGTAAGCATTTCCACCTAGAATATTACCCAGAGAGAACTCACACAGCAGGTGGGAACGCCAGAGTCATTTTGGACACCTGGTCAAACACTCGACCTGATTTTAAACATCTTTTTTAAGACTCAGTGTTTGCGACATGAAATTACCTTGTGGGGAGTTGAATTATACTTTTTTTTTTCTTATTAAACTCTTTCTTAGTCAGCTTTCAGGTGAATATACAAAAAATAGAATTAAGTGGGACATGATAAAAAACCGCAAATATTAAAGGGATACTCGATGACTCTCAAAGAATGCAGTTATGGAGCCAATACAGTTGTGATACAGAATATTTCTGTCCCTGTCAACAGTTTTCTTGGGCCTGCGCCAACCTCTGCCCTCACCCCAGCCTCCATCAACCAGTGATACGATTTTTGTCCTTCCATTTTTGTCTCTTCCAGAATGTTCTATAATGGGATCCTATGGGACGAAGCTTTGAGTCTGGCTTTTTTGCATTTAGTGTAATGCTTTCCAGTTCAAAGTATTTTGTGCAGGAATAATTTGTTCCTTTATTTATGTGAGGTTTTTTGTTTTCATTTTTGTTTTTTCTAGAAAGAGCATTAGAGTGAGAGAGAGCACGAGCAGAGCAGAGGGAGGGGCAGAGAGAGAGGGAGAAGCAGACTCCCAGTTAAGCAGGGAGCCCGATGCGGGGCTCCATCCCAGGACTCCGGGATCATGACCTGAGCTGAGGGCAGACGCTTCACCGACAGAGCCACCCACACATCCCGAAGTTTTTGAAAATCTGATATGGAAGTTCACTAACAGCATAAGAATATCTGAAATTATGGGAACCTGCAACACATGGAAATCCTTCACACCTCGCTCAGCTCTCTGCTTCCCAGCACGCAGTCTGGCTGACTGAATGCTGCTAGCCGGGTTACAGCTGCCTACAAGGGGCAACCAAGGGCGGGGGGCAGCACCAGCATTTGCTCCCAGACTCAAGACAGCTGGAACTGGGCCTGACGTTCAGTCCCAGGCGAAGCAATGTGAAGCTAAAAGCTCTAGAAGGCAATACTGATTTGTCCCACCCTCCCCCAGGAAAACCTCAGTCAGGCCCAGGGAAATGAGGAAGGAAGGGCTCTCACCGTCATCTCACAAGAGAGAACGAACCAGGAGTCAGATCAAAGATGAACCCAGGACTAGAGAAAGACTTCTTAAATAAAAGGCGGAATGCATTCGCTAACCACCAAAACAAAACATTGATTGATTCACTTACATTAAAATTAAGACATGTTGTCCACTGGAAACATCTTAAAGAAAGAAAAGAGACTCCTTCCAGAGTAGGAGAAACTATTTTCATGGCACACACAACGGACAAGATGTTGGAATGAAGACTAGAGCATGAATTCCTACAAATCAGCAGGAAAAGAGGACACAAACAGATCAAGAGAAAAATAAGGAAAAGCTGTGACTAAGCTTGGACAGATGAGGAGACACAGATTTCCAGAAGATGTATGAAGAAAGGTTAAGCATCACTGGTGGTCAGAAAAAGAATATGTAAAATAAGGGCAGAGTGGATGTTCTTTTCTACCCTTTCTCTTGGCTACCGTGGAAAGTCTGACTATGCTACAACTTGGCGAGGAGGAGACCCCATAGTAGCTTTTATACATTGCTGGCAGAGGCAGAAACCGATGCCCTGACTCTGGAAAAGGGCCATGCATCATGTCCAATCCCACAGCCAGGGATTCCTCAATCCCACTTCCATGCACCCAAGGGATGCTACTGCACGTGCATCGTACGCATGGTAGACAGACGTGTTCATGGCAGGACAGCTCATGTTAGCAAGACCTTGGAACCAGCAGACATCCATCAGGGGGAGGAGAGATGCATAAACTCCGATGTGGTCTCATAGGACGTAGTATCCAGTTGTCAGCATAAATCAGCTACCGAGGTGTATGTGGTTAAAGATCCACCATTGTAATAGAACAGGAAGTGAATACTGTTACAAGAGAATGCATATGGCGGGATATCCTTGCTTGGAAGTGAAAGGATGACTAGACTAAAAACTGTATTTATCAGTGAGCATATATGTGCAATAAATGTATTTTTAAAAGAAAAGGAAGTAGTTGACCTAGACAGCAGGGTCATGGTAGACAAAGCAGGAGGACTGGCTGATGATAAAAGACGTAGCTTTTGTTGCCTGGAATGGGATCTGCTGCTGTCCATTACACCATTAACAATAATGAATTCAATAGCTCGTTGAACATGTAAAATGGGCCATATTTTGAACAATGGTGAAAACGTGATGAACCAGGAATTCTAATTTATCCAACTCTGTGTTCCTGAAATTTAATTAAAAAATATAATGAAGTAAAAACAAGTGCCGGACACAATGTGTTCCATTGAGCAATATTTCAGGATCCAAGGCTTCTATAACAATATGAAATGAATTATTTGTTGAAAGAATGAGTCAAAAAGCAATCTGTTTTTTCTGGGTGCGAAGTCAGAGAAGAATAGGGTTTGGTCACTGAATGTTATGCTTGGGAAGCGTAAGGAACAGAAGGGAGTGTTTCAATGCTGACGGTGAAGAAGAAGGGTTTCGAATCCCTAGGAAAACAACAGGTCGCTGTCAGAAAGACTAGAAGGTAAAATGCAGAAGGGAGGGGGTGCCGGCTTCCTGGGAAAACAGGAGAACGACGTGGTTTAAAGAACCAGCGTGAGAATGCCCGGTCAGTCGCATGGTCTTCCATGGGCCAGTGGCTGCCTCCTGCTAGGGGACATTTTGCTTGTCAGCTCTTCATGCTCCGGGTAAGTAAAGATTTGATGATTGTCATATATGGATGATATTCAAAGCCACGGACTGACTGAGATTGCCTCGGGAGCAAGCATGAATATAGATGAAATCACTATTTTTAAAATCATCTATGTGATTCAGATGCAACCACAGTTGAGAATTAAGAAGAATACTTGTCCTTGAATTCAAACTATGTGTTTAAGAAAAATAATGGGGATTTGTTGAAAATGGTGAGAAACACACAATTTTGGAACATCAGCACCACTGAAGTTTTGGACAGATCATCCTTACGTGTTGTAGAAGCTGTCTTGTGCACTGTAGATGTGGTGGCAGAACCCAAAAATGTCTCTGGACATTGCTCAGTGTTCCCTCAGGGGACAAAAATGCTCCCCTTTGAAAACCAGTGATGTAACCAATTCTCACGTTCCAAGATCTAAGGTTCTAAGAATAACCAAAGGAACAAACATGCTCTTCAGTGAACGCAGCAGTGTATCCACAATCCCAGAAAAAGGAGCAAGAGAGAGGCAGCGTCTTTCCATGAGGTTCTAGATGAGTCTGTAATTCACAATTGGCCTATGGGAAAGTCTTCCATTTCTTTGAGTTTGCACTTGGGGATCTGCACCCCACCCCGCCTCCACTCCGCTCCCTTTGCAATGGCCTCAAAGAGACTTCTTGTCAAGATATACAACCTCCCTCGCCCCCCCCTCTCAGGAAGGTTGTAAAGAACTCGCAGGCTAGCCCCTCCCTCCCAGCATCGCGTTCCCAGCCCCCTTCCGACAAATGAATGTACTGACATCTTCACCTCTGTCGGTTGCTGGAAGCCCAGCCAGAAGGGAGGAATGGAGATAGCGTCGCTCTCCATCCACCTGCCTTCTCTCCTGCTATGTAGAAGGGAAGGAAAACTCGGTAGGTTTCTGTGATTCCCGTTCGCTTCCCTCCCCTGGCCCACGGCTGTGTGCTTTACCGTCCTGGCAACAATCTCAGTAACACCCGACCATTCAGGGACTATCTGAGCCCCTCCCCAAGTTTCAGGCAATGCTCTAGACACTGACCCAACAGTGGACACGATGAGGTCCCCACCATCCTGGAGCTTACTTCTTAACAGGCACGAATGTCCACATTGTTCTGGTTAATGAGATATGGCCCTACAGTGTGCACTTTCCTATTGCTTGAGCTCCGCTTTTGAGTAAATATTCAACTGAGAAGATTTTCTCGTTCCAAAGAGTGTTAAGAACGAGCTCTTCAGATGTTGAAGTTGCGTACCTGCGTGCAGGCGGGCACCGTTACTGGTCTGCTGCGGTCGTTCTGTTACCAGCCGTGGCCCTGGGCTTCGTCTTGAGAGGCGGACGAGCGTTACTGATGTCATGCTGAGATACGGTCAAAAGCAATGACTGTTTTGGGCAGCGAGAGAGGGCACTCAGCAGCCCTGGTGGTGAGCTCAGGTCTAGTGCCGTCCATCTCCCGGGGGCACTGGGGCCTGTCGGCGCTGGGGCGATGGTGCGGCTCCATGGCGCTGGAGCTCCCAGCCCAGGGAGCCTTGCTTGGGGTCGCCCGCGTTGATGAGCCACGGGACTCCATCCGAGCTCAGCGCTGGTAGGTGTCTACATGGCAACCCTCCAAGGATGAGTCCAAGAAAACAGCATTCGTCGTGGTGAGTCTTGGCCAAAGCTGTGAGAACGGTCTGGAGTTCTGCCCACTTGGGGATCTGCCTGGCTGAGACTCAGACTGCACATATACAGCAGCCCCGGGAACACCACTGGGTTTCCTCTGGGCCAGCCACTTGTGAACCAGGCCCTGGCATTTAGGAGGACCTCTGGGAACCAAGGGCACGGCTGAGCCAGAGGCTTTCCAACAGGCAGGAGAGTGGGAGATAAAATTTCCCACAAAGGGGGAGCTACCACTGTGGGAAGCAGAGGGGCCCCAGAGCCATGCCAGCAGCCTTCCTGAATCCCCTTTCATTCAGACAGCTGAGACGTGGTGGGTGCTCCCCACCCTGTTGCTCACTGAGTCACAGCTGACCCAGTTGGAATGGGAAGATCGGGGAGGAACGTCACACACCCTCTAGAGCCCAGCATTTGGCTTAGACAAGAGCCCGGCAACATGGGACACCAGCTCCTGGCTGGAGTTTACCTTCTTTCGCCAGAGGCTCCAATGGGCAAATCATCAGACGGGTAGATCGTCATTCTAAGGCGGTATTAGTGTCATGGAGCCCCCCAATACCCACAGTTCTCTGCGTGTGGCTCTTCACGGTGGGAAGACTTGCCCCCGGCACTGAGGGATCTAGGAAGTAGAAGCACAAATAGATCAGCGCCTGCTGTGTGTTCAGCTACAGGAGCAAGGAAAGCAGTACCTGGGCTGACCCCAAAGGCCCCACGGACAGAAGGTCCCTCCACATGCCACGAGACATCTCACCCCGAGGACGTCAGCGGAATGTGGGCGCTCGCGCACCCCGGGGAGCAGAGAGGATGGTCACTCAGGAGGCAGCATTCAACCGAGCAGTCACAGTGTGACTGTCCCCTGTGCAGAGCTCCCCAGCCCAGCTGGACCGATGCCCCTGGTCTTCAGTTCTGCTTGGGGACAGGGAGACCTTGGTCCCAATCCTCACAATCTTGCTGCTCCAGCGGCAAGGCTGAGGGGCGGAGGGAATCCCGGAGACAGCAGATCGGCCGCAGGAGGCGAAGCACATTTCCTTTTGTTTCCAAGTGCCTGGTACATGTTCACCGATTTGATTCGGCACCTGCTGTAGTTTTCCTCGTCTCTTTCCTCGTCAGTCGAATTATACACTCTTGGAAGTCAAGAAACTTTTGTTCAAAGTCTGCCTAAAGTTCCATAGAGATTAAAGTCCAAAGCCTGAATGGCAGTCCAGGAGATGTGCAGAGTCTGAGGGAGTTGGCAGTTTCCGCCGTGACTGGAGCCAACCAACGCAGGGTACCAACGATCCAGAACGTTCACCAGAAGGGACCGAGGGCTGCGATCATGTTCAGGGTGGGAGCACAGTCTCCTGCCTGCTGTCTGCTGTATTCTCTGGGCCAGCGTAATTCCCCTATCCTCTGGCACCTTCCACAAAGACAGGAGAAAACGTAAGAAAGGAGCCCACATTTGTCGTGAGATGCTGAAATCCTGTTTAAGATGAAGGATGGAATGCGTAGCTCTGTGAGATAAAGCAAAAGCTACAAAACCAAATTAAGAGATACGCTGTCCTCGAAATGCTTACAGTGGGGCTTTCTAACTTGACCACTGTCCTCATTAACACTTTCGAACTTGACATTCAAATGCTCCTCGCCTCTACTCTGTGGTCACGTAGGACGACAGCGGCCACTTGGTCACAACTCGGATGGATTTTCTGTCTCTCAGTGGAGCGTGTCGCCATTATTGACTTCCAGTCTTACTAGAGTTCCAGAAGTGTCGCGACCAGCGCAACAAATCGACCAGGAAACGTGAGGGTAAGAGGATGGTGAAAAGAAATTAAGAGACAAAGAGATGGGGGCAGGAGGAGCGCTGAGGAGGATGTCCAACAGTGCTAAGTTTATTCAAAGCATTAAGGCCATATATATAGTGATAGGAGAAGCAATACACCTGTGTCTAGTTAAACAACCACGAGTTCCCATAATAAGTTTCGCATTTAACTATAAGCGACCTCCTGACGCCAAGCGGCCGATGCTAGCACAATTGTTCTGTATTGATCCAGCAAACCTGAAAGTAATTTATGAGCAGTACCAGGGCAGCAAGGACCAGCCATGAACTTTTGACCCCAACCGAATTGTTCTCGTTTGTTTAGCAAGCGTGTGGGAAGCCCCGTAGGCGAGCGCACAACACATAGCGCAGGCCCTTTCTCAGTGCTACTCAACTATTCCCGTCCTAAACCTTCTGTTAGGTTATTCGGACTTTAAAGGAGGCACAAGTCAGGGCCTGGTTCGGTCCTCGTCTCAAGCCTTATTGCGGCCTCCCACACAGAAGATATCTTCGAAGCACTTCTAGAACCATCATCCCAGACTTTACAATGGCGTTGACTGACCAGATTGATTTTTATTTTTTGTACCAACTGCCTAGCCTAGCAAATGGGAAATTTCCATGAAACGTAAATGGTTGTTTCAAAATAAAGTAGGGAAACTATGAAGATGATGGTCAGCTGGGTTTGGGGGACTTGGATGCCCAACAACAGGGCCCACTAGGAAAGCGTAAAATAAAACGCATGTTGCTTTTCATGAGGTTATTATAATGTATACGGTAATAGCTGCAAAACGCGAGACCTGTCTGTTTATCTATGTACGAAGTGCTAGAAGACGGCTTCAAATGTTTTGAGCTTGGTAAATGATACCTATTTCACTGTATTAAAAATCTCTCTCATGGGAAACCTGGGTGTCTCAACTGGCTGAGCGACCAACTCTTGGTTTTGACTCACGTCATTATCTCGGTCGTGAGAACTAGCCCCACATCAGGCTCCCCGCTCGGTGTGGAGTCTGCTGGTGCCTCTCCCTCCCCTAGGCCCCTCCCCGGCGTTTTCTCTCTCTCTAAAATAAATACATAGAATTTAAAAAACAAAAACAAAAAACCTCTGTCCTTAGAGAGCTATTCACTTTTTCTGTCATCCGCATAAATTGGTATGACTTTTTTTTTTTTTTTGAGAGTACGCAAGGGATGGCTGGCATAGGGGATGGGGAGGAGCAGAGGAAGAGGAAGAGAGAAAATCCCAGGCAGGCTCCATGTCCAGGGTGGGACTCAATCCCACGACCCTGAGATGATGACTCGGGCTGAAATTCAGTTGGATGCCCAACAAACTGAGCCACCCAGGTGCCCCAAATTGGCTTGACTTTTTTTTTTTAAAGATTTTATTTATTTATTCATGAGAGACAGAGACAGAGAGGGACACACAGAGAGAGAGGAAGACAGAGGGAGAGGGAGAAGCAGGCTTCCTGCTGAGCAGGGAGCGTGATGTCGATGCAGAGCTCAACCCCAGGACCCTGCAGACTTTATGCTGAACAAGGAGTCAGATCCCATGACCCTGACATCACAAAGTGAGCTGAAACCAAGAGTTAGAGGCTCAGCTGACAGCACGGCCCAGGCTCCCCCGGTATGACATTTGATGAAAAATTTAGAAGATGTGGTTTGGGGGGGTGAGGGATGGGTGAGCCCGGTGGTGGATATTAAGGAGGACATGTATTGCATGGAGCTCTGGGTGTTATATACAAACAATGAATCATGGAACACTGCATCAAAAACTAGTGATGTACTGTATAGTGACTAATGTAACACAATTAAAAAAAAAAAGATGCAGTTTTCCTCCTTTGTATGTTGTACTCCCTAAGAATAATCAAGTAATTAATTATCTTCTCTGAATATATACTAATATTTTATTTGTTTTATTTGCATAATATTCAAATACAGCTAAATTAAAAAGCCACTAAAACTTTGTGAAAATATATAGCAATGAAGTATTAACTAGAAGTTCCACAAATCTTAGCATTTTTCATGGGGGTTCAGCACCCTCTCATTTGACCTCATTTTTGTTAAGAAGGAAGACCTAAGTTGTTATATTCCTTAGTACTTTAGGATTATCATTTGATATTAATTAGACTGCAAAAGAAATTCTTCTATTCTTCTCTGAGTCTTACAGATGAAGGAATGAAGGCTCAGAGAAATTCAGCAATTTGCCCAGGGCACACACGCTAAGTGTGGAATTGTGGTCCAAACCCAGGTCCAGCTACTCCAAAGACCATGCATTTTGCGTCCGACCATCCTTCTGGACACCAAAAACAAATGAAAGGATTTAGTGGAAGGATGAAATAAATGGAAAGGCAGGAAAATTCACCATGGCATTCTTTGTAAGGGTGTGAAGTTAAAGGCTAGCATTCAGATCTTACACAGACGTGAGAGATTTTTAAGTAAAAAGTAAACACTAAGAAAAATATTAACCTAGTGAACTAAACAATCACATTAGTCAGAAGATTGAGTGACTACAGGTCAGAAGTCAAGAGGAAAGGTTGATGACCAGCTTCAAATGTCTAGAAACATGGACCCCAGACAGGCAGATGGCCGGCGCATACGGCCACAAGCTCGTCTGTGGAGCAGAGGTCAGGAGACTGCACAGGTGATCCCAGAGTCTAAACCAGGGGTCAGCAAATTATACGCCAAGGGCCAAATATCCTGCCTGTTCCCTGTTTGTGTAAATAAAGTCTTATCAAAACCCAGCCACTACCATACATCTGCATATTATCTACGCTGCCTTCACCCTACGTGACTGCTTGAGTAGTTGGAACAGAGACCTTACGATCGCCAAGCTTAACATATTCACTCCCTGGGCCTTTCGCCAACCCCTGGAATGAAACACAGACCAACTGTAAGCCAAATGGCCTCCTCCTTCCTCTTCTTCTTCTTTTTTGGTTCTGCCTGTTTGTTTCACATTTTTTTTAAAGGTTTTCATTTTAATTTCAGTATAGTTAACATTACAGTGTTATACTACATTCAGGTATACAATATAGTGATTCAACCATTCCACACATCGCTCAGTGCTCAACCCAAGTGCACTCTTCAATCCCCATCACCTATTTAACCCAACCCCACCCACCCACTTCCCTTCTAGGAACCACCAGTTTGTTCTCTATAGTTAAGAGTCAGCTTCTTGGTTTATATCTCTCTCTTTCCACTGCTCATTTGTCTTCTTTCTTAAATTCCATGTATAAGTGAAATCATATGGTATCTGTCTTTGTCTGACTGACTTATTCTGCTCAGCATCATACTCTCTAGCTCCACCTCATTGCAAATGGCAAGATTTCCTTCTTTTTTATGGCTGCATAGTATTCCACTGTATACCTATACCATGTCTTCTTTACCCATTCATCAACTGATGGACACTTGAGTTGCTTCCATAACAGGGAGCATGTATCCTTTGTGTTTTTTGTTTGTTTGTCTGTTTGTTTTTAAAGATTTTATTTATTGAGAGAGAGAGAACACGCAGAGCAAGAGGGAGAAGTGGACTCTGCTCTGAGCAAGGAGCCTGACGCAAGGCTCAATCCCAGGACCCTGAGATAACAACCTGAGCTAAAGTTGGCCACTTAACTGACTGAGCCACCCAGATGCCCCACATATATCCCTTTGAATTAGAGTTTTTATTTTTTGGATAAATACCTGCAAGTGATGGGTGATAGGATAGTTCTATTTTTTAACATTCTGAGGAACCTCCATACTGTCTTTCACAGGAGCTGCACCAGTTTGCATTCCCACCCAGAAAAGGGAGCACAAGTGTTCCCTTTTCTCCACATGCTCAACAACACTTGTTTCTTGTGTTGTTGATTTTAGCCATCCTGACAGGTATGAGGTGGTATCTCATTGTGGTTTTGATTTGCATTTCCCTGATGAAGAATAATGTTGGGCATCTTTTCATGTGCTTGTTGGCCATCTATAGGTCTTCTTTGGAGAAACATCTGTTTGTGTTCTGTCTATTTTTAAATGGATTATTTGTGGGGGGTTTTGGTATTGAGTTGTATAAGTTCTTTATATATGTTGGATACTAACCCTTTGTCAGATATGTCATTTGCAAATATCTTCTCCCATTCAAAAGGTTGCCTTTCACATACTACAGATAGAAAATTCTAAAGATTCCACCAAAAAACTACCAGAACTGACAAATGGATTCAGTAAAGTCACAGGATACAAAATCCATGTACAGAAATCTGTGGCATTCCTATACACTAATAACAAAGCAGCAGAAAGTGATATTAAGAAAACAATCCCATTTCCAACTGCAACAAAAACAATAAAACAGGAATAAACTTAATCAAAGAAGTGAAAGAATTATAGTTTGAAAACTGTAAAACATGGATGAAAGAAAGTCAAGATGATGCAAGGAAAAAACAAAAGGAAAGACATTCCCTACTCATGGACTGGAAGAACAAACATTCTGAAAATGTCCGCACTACCGAAATCAATCTACAGATTTAATGCAACCTAGCAAAATACCAAAAGCATTTTTCACAGAACTAGAACAAACAATCCTAAAATTTGTATGGCACCACAAAAGAACCCAAACAGCCACATCAATCTTGAAAAAGATAAACAAAGCTGGAGGTATCACAAGTCTAGACTTCAAGTTCTATTACAAAGCTGTGATCATCAAGATAGTACGGTACTGGCACAAAAACAGACACATCGATCAATGTAACAGAACAGAAAACTCAGAAATAAACCCACAACTCTATGATCAACTAATCTTCAGCAAAGGAGGAATGAATATACAATGGGAAAAAGACAGTGTCTTCAATAAATGGTGTTGGGACAACTGGCCAAGTACATGCAGAAGAATGAAAGTAGACCACTTCCTTACACCACACACAAAAATAAACTCAGAATTGATGAAAGACCTCAATGTGAGACCTGAAACCATAAAATCCCTAGGAGACAGCACAGGCAGTAATTCCCCTGACATTAGCCATAGCGACATTTTTCTAGATATATCTCCTGAGGCCAAATAAACTATTGGGAATATTTCAAAATAAAATAAAAAGCTTCCGCACCGTGAAGGAAACAATCAACAAAACTAAAAGGGCAAATAGCGTTCTTAGTGTCCCCAAACCACTCGGTGTGCCTCTTGTGGGCATATCATCGCCCTAATTTTTCCAACGATATCATTTTGCATCAATCTCCGGCACCGCTGTTTACTAGTTCAGTAGCTGTCTAGAGGACCCTTCTCCCTCACACTTGACCTTCACACTGTTGGCCAATGTCAGCAGAGTGAGCCCTTAAAGTGCAAAGGAGACGATGACACTCCCCGCCCCTCGGCTCCCACCCTTCCATGGCTTCCCATCCCCGTAGATTAAATTCCGTCTCTCTTCCGAGGCCTGCACAGCTGTTCCCGATCTGCCTTCTCCCTCTGCGATCTTGCCTTCTCCTCGTTTTGTCCACTCCAGCCCCAAAGCACATCTTGCTGAGTTCAAGTCTGTTCCTCCCCTAGTGGATCAGCAAATGCTCTTGCCCATGCGAAAGACATTTTTATATGCTTCTTCCCTCCGTCCTCCATTTCTCTACTTAAATGTCACCATGTCGTTCTTTGCCCCCAGGGAAAATAATTCGGGAAAGTGCAAAAGCGACACCCTTAGTCTTTGTGAGTATTGCATTTTGAATGTCATACAACAAGTAAAAGTAAATTTCCTCAAAATTCTCAATCCATAAAACATGGTATATGAGTAGATTTTCACTTCCCTATCCTCAGCATGACCCAAAGAAAGTTACGAAATGGATTTACACATTGAGAAAAATGTTCTTACCAGGTTTTTCTGATTTCTCCATCTCTAGCACTGTACTAGAGTACTCCATACTCTCAACTCCCCTCACTCACTAGACCCGACCTCATTTTCTTCCTAACACTCACCTCTGCCTGACATTGTATAACTTCTTTGTACATTTGTTTTATTGACTTGTTTGTTCTGGATCTCTTCAATTAGAATGTAAGCTCCGTGAGAGCAGGGTTTTATGTATCCAATTTGCCTCTGTTGACGCAGCACAATTCAACAAGTAGTGAATACTTATTAACCGTTCAGTAAGTAGTAACAGGAAATTAGACGAATCTTCACGTTTACCGATGAAATACGACGGTATAATTCCTATACCCTGCTGTTAGGCTGATGGCGCTGACATCTTTTGGACCAATCTGAGGTTCAGATTCTACCTGACAACTGCCCGTACTTCTCTCCAGGGCATGTTACCTGGTGCCCCTTCCCTTTCTGACCTTCCCCAATCCTGCTTTCCCCTTTCAGACTTAAAAAAAGAAAAGCATCTGCGAACCCAGCCTACTCAGCCTTAGCATCTCTGGTCTTGCAGTTTCCAGTGCCTAACACACGCCGGTAGCAGCATTTTACAGATTTTACAGAACCCGCATGTCGCCGGTCCCGTCTTGGCTCAGGAGAAACCTTTCTCCGCTAAGCTGACCTTGCCCCGCATGTCTGAACCCGGGAACTGCTGCCACCGTGATACTCGTGACCCCTCCTCTCCCGTACTTTTTTCCTCCCATGGGACCCACCACTCTTTTCGAGCTGAAAACACTGCAGCATCCAATTACCATGATGGAGAATATAATAATCATGTAAAATGTAACTACAAATGATATACATGTATACAACATTCAATGTATACAACATTTATACAACAACAACGTATACAACAGTATACATTTATACAACATTCCTGTTGATTATGTCTCCCTAAAACATGAGCTCCACAGGGGCAGAGATCTTGGTGCATGGGCTCCACTGCTTGTACCTGCCCATCTTGGTCTGTTCTGGTGACTGTGCTGGACATGCCGTCGGGTCGGTGGCTTACACAAGCATTCATTTCTCACAGCTCTGGAAGCTGGAAGGCCCAGATCAAGGCACCAAAAGACCTGGTGTCTGGCGAGGGCCGCTTTCCGGTTCATCGATGGCTGTCTTCTCTCTGCGTCCTCACATGGCAGAAGGGGTGAGGGAACTCTTTGGGATCTCTTTTATACGGCACTAACCCCGTGCCTGAGGAATCCACACTCATGACCTGATCACCTCCCAAAGACCCCAACTTGAAACACTCTCATGTCGGGAGTCAGGCTTCAGCGTACGGATTCTGGGTGGACACACACATTCAGTCTACGGCACCACCTTCCCTCACGACCCCTGGGGCCGACCCCGCAAGCTGGTCCCAGGTTCTCCTACCACAGGCTTTCAGCTGGGTTTGGCCAATGGGAGGGATCCACAAGGGCGTCCAGGATCTGGAGCCTCTAGATATGCCGAGGGGACTGCAGCTTCCACTGTGTTTCCAACACCGTGCATCTGGAGGTCACTGCCTCGTCCCTCGTTCCTTCCACTGGGAGTGACACTGGCCCGTAGAGGTCATTCTCTGCTTTGCTTGACCATCCTGTATTAGCTGTAGTACTTCCATCACCTTCCACCCGCTTCCTGAATTAAATTCCCACTGGCTCAAACACCTAGAGTAGTTTCTGTTTTCCTAGTAGACCTGGAAATACGCACTTCTACTTCTTTTGCTTCTGAGCAGATGAGTTGGATGTCAGCTCAGAGAAAGTGAAGCCATTCGGTGGGCAGTGACACACTCGTGACGAACCACATAATGAAACCAAGTAACTTAGCAGCTCAATAGGTTTCGCCAAAACACTCTCCTTTTATAGGTTTTCTTCATTAGCATACGGGAGACGCACTATAAATCACTCACTGTAGACAACAGCTGTAATCGCACGTACAGTAGATCAGCAGTCACATATGGCAAAGTAATTTATCATGAGATTTTAATTATGTAAAGAGACACATTAAATTTATCTCTGTGTCCTCATCACCCAGCTCAATGCCTGGAACGTAAAGGCTACCTGATAAATGCTCATGTAATGATGAAATGCATGAACTGAAAATACTAAAAATCAGGCACACCGGGCTTCCCACGTTACAAGATAAGGCAGCACAAGAATTCTGGCAACTCGTGAGTCTGTGAATGAAGAAAAACCCCCTGGTTGGTCACACGGAAAGGCTGTAGCCACACAGCCACGTGGGGGTCCCGGGAGGATGGCGCTTCTGGTGGGATCTCAGGGCACCTGGCCGCCCAAACCTCCACAAACCGCCTCGCTCACCATTGCCTTCTCCTCAGTCTCGGCGTCTTGCAAGAGGAAACACCGATGGATGGATGTTCGCACGGGAGAGAGAAGTACTCAGAACTCAGGTCTCCGTGGGGAAGGTCATTACCCTGAGGTGCTAGTGTTCAATGGACAGATACGAAAATGGTAAGGAAGACAGAACAGGAGAGGGAGGGGGCAGAAGACAAAAACTAGTGTATCCTGTCATCCAGGCTGTTACCATGGCCTGGCTTGAATGGCTAGCCGAGACCGATAACCAAAATTCCATGATTTCCGGCCCCAGCTTTCATAAGCGAAGAGCTCCCTGAAAACCTGATACCCCCTTGGCCAAGGCCGGCTTCAGAAGCTCCTTGTAGAATGACCGCTGCAAATGCTCCTGGTAGACTAGAGGACCACACTGTGTGGCATGGGTTATGGAGGCACAGATCCCCTCCTCTGACACTCTGGTGTCCTGGCCCTTTGCATGTCTCCCCACGGGCCACACAGGCCAACTGTGACCACACCCTGACCTGTGGCTGGCTGAAATATCTTATGGTTCCTTCTAGAGCTAGGGGAGATCACGCTGGTGGAGAGCTGCTGTCAGGCTCTCCCAGCCCCACTTTACGGTCATCTCTCCTCCAACTGCCTACACGCAGTCACCCAGTGTGTGGTGTCTGTCCCCTGACCTGGTTGGTTCTGTGTTGTCCTTTATGACGAAAGTCGTGGACAGCGGCTGTCATGATGACCTTCCTTTGGCAGCCCGTCCCTGTCTGGATCCGTGTGGGCCCCTGTCTCCCGACTGGCCAGTCCATGGAAGAGTGGCAACCATATCTGCAGAAGCCACCACGCTGTGCTTCGTGAGCATGTGACCTTACAGCGTCGTTTCCTCTGCTCACCAGACCTGCTTCTGTGAATGGGCTCCAGCGTCCCATGCCGGGGTATCGAGGCCCTGCGGCTCAGGGCACCATGATCTGTCACGATTATAAAGCAGCAATGCGGCCACAAGTACCTTCTGCTATCTCACAGTGGTTTACGCACGTCCCTGCCGTGTCTGCAGGTCGGGGTTCTCCCATGTGCAGCCCCAGGACTGGGGCAAGGCGTCTGTGAGGAAGTTACTGGCTGAAACAGTTGATGCTATTACAGTCTCCCATTGCTCCCAGTTTATGGAGGTTACTGTGACCGTCCTCTAATATATAAAATGCACAAATAGCTCCTGAAAGAAAAAAGGGAGCTCCTGAAGTTTTTTTGCACGCCACTAATATGCTGTATTTCATCACAGAGTGCATTTTTCTTAAGATTTTATTTTTTAAGTAATCTCTAAACTCAACGTGGGGCTCAAACCCACAACCCCGAGATCAAGAGCCGCGTGCTCCGCGGAGTGAGCCGGCCAGGCGCCCCCCCATCCCCGGCCCTGGAGGGCAGATCTTAGTCATCTACAGAATAGGAACCTCTCCTCTACTCGGGATACTTGGAGAGCCCTCTGAACAGACTGGGGGCAGGAACAGCGTTAAGGAAACATATTTGATTCTAACTGCAGAGTATTTTACTGTGGCCACAAGCCTTTTTCTTAGGATAGTTTTAAAATAAATAAAAGTGCCAGTTTTTCCAGTGAACTGGCACTCACATCTGTTTTTAATCATGGCTCTTGTTCGTTTTGAATTCTGTAAGAAATCAAATTCATTCTTAATTATAACATTACTATACTTTGCAAAGGATAATCCAGATGTGATACATTTAGAATAAAAAGCACATTTCTTCATCACTGCCTAAATATGCTTCTCTCATAAAATTTATCTGATTCTCAACATCTCAGTGACTGATGGCAGCCAAGCTTTTTACGCTCTGCCAAACGAAAGAACGGGCACAAGGTGTCAGAGAGGCTGGGCTCTCTTGACAGAGCAAGGGGGACCCCACCCGGGTCTTCGTCAGGATTGTGCCCAAGGACATTCTCTCGAATCATGCTAGGTCAAGGAGTTTGGGTGCAAACTCTGAGTTTCCTGCTGCCTCTTTTCAGAATTAAAAGTCGTAAGTAAAACATGATTATCCGTATCGTGACTCAAGGATTTCCTTCAAGTCCCCGACTCAGCAGTGTGTGTGTTACATGGTGAAATTTTATGGATTATCTGGACAGATGGTGCCACGATATCAACATGAGATTTAAAGGCCTTCGAAGTTACTTCAGTCCTGAAGGTGAGTTTTGCAGAAACTCCAGGAATACGGAACCGCCTTTTGCCCGTGGGAAGGGCCCACTTATATTTGCGTGAGGGGACATAGAAGCAGAGACCCCTCCCCGCCACCTCAGTTTCCAAGGGGCCTTCAATGGCAACCCAAATCCACAGACACGGAGAGCAGAACTGTGGTTGCCAGAGGCCGACAGGGAGGAATGGGGAGTGAGTGCTCATGGGTGTAGGGTTTCCTTTTGGGGTACCAAGTAGCATTACAAGGGGTGATGTTTATATGCCTCTGTGAGTACACCAAAACTCCATAAGCTGTACACCTCCTCGTGGTGAATTTCATGGTGTATAACTTCTCTCTCGATTTTTTTTTTTAAAGTAATCTCTACACCCAACATGGGGCTTGAACTCACGACCCCGAGAGCTAGAGTTGCATGCTCTTTGAACTGCGCCAGCCGGGAGCCCCAAGTTCTCTCTCAATTAAAACAAATAAATAAAAGGCAGCAGAACCCAAGTGTCTTCTGTATGCACACACAGCACGCATTCTACATGGGCCATAGTTACCCTAAGAAGGTGTTGGTTTTGTAGCTGAAATTCACATTTAATTGGGTTCCCCATGGTTTCGTTTCAACAGACTTTATTTTCTAGAATTGTTTTAGGGTAACAGCAACATTGAGTGGAAAGCACGTCGAGTCCCCATATACTTATACCCCCTCCCCAACACATGTCCAGGCTTTCTATCAGCATGTCCCAATGGACTGGTACTTCTGTCACCATGGGTGTGTTCTATGGGTCCCGGCAATATCATAGCAAAGTACCCACCATTACAGTATCATTTGGAGGGGCTTCACTGCTCTACAAATCCTAAGTGCTCTGCTGACTCAGCCCTCTCCTCCCTATAACCTGACCCCTGGCAAGCACTGCCTGGAGGGGCCACAGGTCAGCCATTTACCCATTGAAAGACAGTGTGGTTGCTTCCAAGCTCGGCCAATGACAAATGCAGCTGCTTAAACATCTGCACACCGGTGTTTGTGTGAACACAACTTATCAGTTCATTTAGGTCAGTACCAAGGAGAACAACTGCTGGGTCATATGGTAAGACTTTGTTCAATTTTGCTAACTCTGGCTACCCTCTTCTCAGTGAACTTGCCCTTCTTTGGAAGAGACAGAGAACAAGGATGTAGGTACTTCGATGAGAGAAGGCAGTTAAGGGTATCTTACTTGATCTGCTCATTCACCGACTCATTCATTGGTACTTGGTGAACAAAACTGTGTGCTAGACCCTCAGAAGGCAAACAGACACACGAAATGCAAGAAGCATGTGCTGTCCAACACAGCAAAGCCGTGGGACTCGGGCGTCAGGAAGGTTTCCAACATGCAAGGTTGAGAGCAAAGAAAAGATGGAGTGATTTCCCCCATGGAGGCTGCAAGGGAGGCTTTGAGAGTGTACCCCAGGGAAAGAAGGCCTTCTTTGTAGATAACCCCTGCGGGGGTATTGAGGAGAGACCCGCACAAGAAAGAATGATCCGAGGGGGAGGCGCAATGGTACAAATTAGCAATGGAATACACTTATTCGGTTAATATTCAATATCCTGCCATTATGCTGGACGTGAGGACACAGTTTTCACCAAACACGCAGCCTGGACAAGCGGTCTACAGGAGAACGCTTCACACAGGTTTGAGCAACTCAGAAAGGCAAGCCTTTCTCATGGCTGGGAAAACGGGTGCCTTCAGAGACCGAAGGTTCTTTTTTCTCTCGGGTATCCCTTCCCTTCTATCACTGGGCAATTTCCAAGATGAAGAGTTACATCCATGTGTGGATAAACAGTGCTTACCATCTATTAGAACTTCAAGACTTGGTTTGGGAACTTGCCCCCCTAACTGCTGAAGTTTCCTAAGTTGAGTTATCACTGTCCTATGTGGGATCTTCGTATCTTGTGCCCAATGCACTATGTAGACACTTCTTTATGGGCATTTTAAGATTTACAGGTGCACTTGATAAAATAGCTGGACATTTTTGAGATTTTTTCATTGGATAATTTATTCCATATGTACCCAACAGCCAGGCACTTGGCAAGTGACCAACAGATATGATTTAGAAAGCCTAACGAGTTCGTGCAGGAAATAAGTAGCTGACAGAGAAAGAAAAATGGCAACTTCGTGCTTTAATGGCAACGTAAACCATCTAGAAGAGACATCCATCAGTTCAACAAGAATCGATTTTCTGCACTCTCAACCCATATAACAAATCTCTTTCTAAAAGGTCGGAGCATTTGCTCTGGTAATTTATTTGTTTATGTATAACTAGCCCGTCTCTCTCCCAGAGACTCTCTGGGAGACATCTTTCTCTGGCCCATGTTTTGTCTTGATCCTGGGTGGAAGATAATCCCCGAGTCACCTGTTGAATTGGGCACACTTGGAGGCCAGGGAAGGAATTTCACCTGCCGTGCACTTGTGGACGTGGACGCGAGTGTGTGAGGAGCGAGACCAGCCGTGGGGCGAGCTTCACGCCTCACACAGACGTCAACAACTGTCCGCTCTGTCTGATTTCTGTTCCACTCCACATTGTGAAAGGATCTAACTTAAAAGAGACATCCCTTGTTCACTAGCGAACATCTAAAAACAAAGGGCTTCTGGTTAATTCGTAGGAAACGGGGAGTCTGAATAAACTTCAAGGCAATGTTTTAACCAGGTAAACTCAATTCTAGTATTTGCCTCAAAATGGGGAATGGAGAGTTCATGTTTATTCAACACGTATTCCTTTAACTGTCAATGCTTTGTTTAGTACATGTTTCCTGAGCACCTCCTGGGTGCCTGGGACTATGCCAGGTTCTGGAATAAAACCATGAATATGAACAAAACTTCTCCTGTCAGGGTAACCGTTAGGTAAACAGCCATCATCAGTGGTGTGAGAGGGATGGAAACACGAGAGAGAGAAGAACAAGTGTGTTTGAGAACCCAAAGACGATGCGTTCTAGAAAAGGTGAAGCCCAGATCTGTGACTTGGGTCTTAAATGAAAGAACAGATGTTTGCTATACAGAGATGAAACCAAGTGTAGTCCAGACAGCAGACAGACCAGTCGTCATGATTCAGTATCAACCATGTCTATCTTTTTTTTTATAAAGATTTTATTTATTTATTTGAGAGGGAGAAAAAGGGAGAGACAGCAAGTGACAGAGAAAGAGCAGGGAGAGGGAGAAGCAGGCTCCCTGCTGAGCAGGAAGCCCAATTTGGGGCTCGACCCCAAGACCCTGAGATCATGACCTGAGCCAAAGGCAGATGCTTAAGTAACTGATAAGTGACTGAGCTCCTCAACCATGACCACCATTACCAATGACTTGCTCTTTATTCCCAGGCAAAAGTCTGTTTTCACATCTGTAGAGATACTAATAATATTTAATTTGCAGGCTATTAGAAGGATCCACAGAGAAAACAGACCTTAAATGCTCAGACCATGGCCAGTAAAGGCTGATCCTATGGAACATTCCAATGAGTTGGGTACCCACGCCTTCCTCTGCGGTAACTGGTGGACAAATGGGGTCCCTCTGCCCCATCCTCTCCCCAGAACAGCACAACTAACTCTGTAAGCAACCTGGAACGGGAACTGAAAGTTCTGTTCTTTTTATTTACGTGAAGCAATCCAAGCCGTTGTGCAGTGGCTCTCCAGAAGGCACATGTACCTCATCGTTGATGTTTCTCTTCTAGAATTTCTTACCATTTTAGAAACATTTTTTACCTTGTCTTTACTGGAAAGGGATTCTTGGGAGAAGGAACGATGATCAAATCCCATCGCTAGTAGGTTGATTTATGCTTTGATTTGGGTTTCTTTTGAAGTATTCCCAAATTCCCAAGTAATTCATGTTTTCTGGGCTTTTTAGCCATTGATTTACAATCTTATGGGATTGTAATGAATAAACGGGGAGCATAGGTTGCTAGGTTTTTACAAGTCTTACTCCTGGTACCCACGCATGGCTTTGTTCTTGGGGTCAAGTGAAACCGTGCGATCTTTGAGCAGCAGAACCAAAGTAAGGGGAGGTCCCTGATCATCTGCTTCGGGGAACCAGGATGCACCCACTGACCAGACGGAGGGCCCCCTCGGCCCACTAGCAGACGCCTCCATCATTAAGAGTTCCTTTGTATGCCCCATTCAACCTCCTATTCCCTGAGTCTGACCGATGGTAGATATTTAGTAATTTTCCTTAAGCAGATGAATAAGTATTTCTTCTTACTTTCATGTAACGACCATGTCTAATTTTGTAGCACATTAACAAAAGCAGAAACACCAAATAAAAGGACCTTTCGAAACCTCTCATCATTTTTGGGCATTTAATTTACTCTACCAGTACTCTGTTTATACATTCAAGGTATGCCAACCACCCTCTTGTTACTGGTGAAGGAGTTTGTTGGAATTCTACTTGATCAAACAGCACAGCACCAAAGATAAAGTAGATCTTAAGCATGAATTGCAAATAAGGTAAAAAAAAAATTTTTTAAAGCACAAACATGGAAAAGTACGAAAGTCTGATTCTATTTCCTCAAGTAGCATAAACACCAAGGAAGTAGCCTCATGGTCTAAGAACTTCGTCAAACTTGGAAAAGCAGTAACTGGAAATGCAGTTTTAACGATGGCATTGCTTGAAGTATTTCCTCTTTCTGAGCAATTGTTTTTGGCTTTAGCACAAGCTACCAAAGCTAACAAGAGTGAAAAATGCAACAGCATTTCAAATGAGTGTGAGGAGAAAGACACGAGATTCTCGCATACATCATCATTCACATTTTTTACTTTTATTGGTGGAGTGATAGGAGAAAGTGAGAATTTCCAAATGCCCTCAATATGTCTTTGCCTCCTGCCATTCGTGCATCTGCGAGAAAATCTGTGGTATTTCAAAGCAGACTGAAGACTCACACGAAGAAACCTATTTACTTTATCGGGCTCACGAACTGTACACTGCCATGCCTTATTAGCTGTGACTGCAGACTCTGACGACGGAAACTCTAACTGCTGAATCAAACGATTCTTCAGATAATCACATGACTGTTGACATTGGCTTCCAGTTCTCAATTCTCTTTAAAATTTTCATCAAGCCCTCTGTTGTAAAGTTCTTTCAAGTGCTTCACAGAGAAACTTCAAACAGGTTTTACTTTATTTTCAAATGGAAATTCAATTTGAATTTTGCCCCGTTTTTTGGGCGATAATTGACACACCCTAAAATCCCCCCTTGGAAAGCACAGAGTTCAGTGATGTTACCATTTTCACAAGATTGTGCAAGCATCACTACGACGTAATTCCAGAATACCATCATCACGCCAAAGAGGAACCTGGTACCCATTAGGAGCACTCTTCATCCCTCCCCCGCTCCCAGCGCCTGCCAACCACAAGTCTACCTTCTGTCTCTACAGAGTTGCCAATTCTGAATACGTAATGTAAGTAGAGTCACAAAACATGCAACTTCATGTGTGGCTTTTTGTACTTAGCAAAATGTCTTCAAAGCTCATGGCTATTTAAGCACGAAACGAGATTTCATTCCTTTTTATGGGTGAATAATATTTCCCCGTATGAACAGGCCACATTCCATCCCCCTGTTCATCAGCTGGTAGACATTTGGGTTGTATCCACTTTTTGGCTAGGAGGAATAGGACGCCTCAAATAGTCACAGTCAAGTTTCTTTGTGAACAAATGTTTTCAGTTCTCTTGGGCATGTTTCTAGGAGGGGAAATGCAGAGTCACATGTTAAGTTTGTGTCTAACATTTTGAGGACCGGCCAAAGGGTTTCCCAAAGCAGCTGCTCTGTCTTACATTCCTGCTGGCTGCGTTTGAGGGCTCTAAATTCTTCACATCATTTCCAACACTTGTCACCCTGTTAGGCTTTGGGAAATGTATCACTGAGGATAAGTGATGAGTATTTCATGAAGACAGGAGTTACTGTAACACAAAGAAGCTAACGTTTGAATGTCACATTATAAGCGGAAAAACCCTGAAGATGGTAGCAATTCAGAAAGTGCAAATCTCTTTCATCAGAAGAAATATATAAAATTTAGATTTGCTAGCAATAATTGGTTATTACAGAACTATGTTTCAATTCATCCTTTTAAAAGAATGAGCAGAAGAAAATGAAACAGCCTTCAGAAGGAAATCCTAATGGCATCATCTATGAAACGGAGGGATAGTAAAACCTATATAAAAGCATACCTGTCTCCAACACGTAACACAGGACCCTCATATCCAGAAACATCAGTGTTCCAAACATCAATGTTCAAAACACTGGCCTTTTTGCTGACTCGCTCATGTTTGTGCGGCTGCACGGTATTTTGGGTTGGTCCACCAAGGTATAAGCCACGTCCACAGTATCGCAGGCAGAAGGAGTAAGGGGCAGTAAAGAGGCAGGAATGAGTACGGTACTCTCAGGGAACAGAAGTGGCTCCTGTGAATGAAACATTAGATACCACGATGGGGACAGACCTAGAGGTACATATGGGCACTGGCCTGACATGAGAGACATGAAGGTCATGCAGGAAGTAGTAACATCGGGGACCTCGGAGTGCTCTCCTCCAGATCTCCTGCTTGCCATGATGGCCCTTGGTTGGCATCTGGGAACTTGGGAGTTCAGGAATATTGTCCCCATTCTCTCGTAAGAATGGCTCACTGGGCTAAATTGTTGGTATGAACAATGTGGTTTATGGTGAACACCTGCTCTCCTTCTGAGAGTCTGGATTTTTGGTACATGCTGGGCAGGGGGTGTCTATGTCATCAACCCCCTAGTTAAAACCCTGGATCCTGATTCCTTAATGAGTTTCCCTGGTAGGCAGTATCTCACACATGTCACCACAAATAATGGGCACTGTCTCCCTGTCTCTGTCTCTCTGTCGAGCTCTTTCTCTCTCTCTCTCACACAGACACACCCTGTAAACAATAAACACTCAAAACCCCAATCCCTTTCATTTCTGAAAGACCGAAAAAGCTGCATGTTTAGAAGTGATGGGCAATCACTACTCAATTCTGAATTAATCAGAGGCTTAAAATACAGCTTAAGTAAACGGAAAAAAAATCCAATCGAGTTGATGATGAGAAAGAACTTTTTAAACTATAGCATGGTCCAAAACCCTTGAACAATCAAAATACTAATTCCATACAGCACAGAGAGTATTTTTATTGTCTGAACTTCATTTCATATACAAAGAAGCTTTCCAAAAACACCGATGATAGAGAAAATTGCAACTCTGGCATCCAGCATGCTACAATTAAGAAATGTTTTTAACCTCGTCTCCTGACCTTAGCATAAGCTTCTTAGCTTGATGCTGGAAACCCAGCACTGACTGTGTTATTAGGTAATGATGTCTTGTGGGAACAAAAATCACAATCTTATTATTTCACTGACATTAACAAATAATGTTCTCTTGTTTACTCCATCACTCTTCCAAACTGGGTAATAATTTTTAGGCAACAGTCCTGGATCACTGTTCCTTTGGAGTTGATTTAATTAAATAGGGAAATTAATGTTATGCTGTCTTCTTGCCTAAGGGACAAGATGACCTTCTGCAAATCTATAAATGTCAACTTCTAGCAAGAACAAAGGTGTCCCTGGATAACTGTGAATTATTTCCAGCGTAAGCGTTCAGAACGGTAGTGACAGTCCTTCTCATTTTAGGAAGAGGAAAAAAACAACTGTAAAAACAAATCCTCTCCTCACCCTACCCCCATTTTTTCCATTTTACTATCTGGTAGAATTTTTAAAAATGAGTCTTAAACATTTTCCTGTTTCTGTAGATAGGTCATGGTCCCACAAATCCTTTCTATATGCAGAGAGAATATATTTTAAATTATATTTTTGAAAACATGCCTGATAAACTAGGCCCTAAGACATCTGAAAACCTAGGTCTTTTCTTTTTCAATATTTTATTTGTTTGAGAGAGAGAGATGGCGAGAGACAGCAGGAGCAGGGAGCAGGGAGAGGGAGAAGCCAGCTTCCCACTGAGCAGGGAGCCCGATGCGGGACTCCATCCCAGGACCCTGGGACCATGACCCGAGCCAAAGGCAGGACCCTGGGACCATGACCTGAACCAAAGGCAGATGCTTAACCGCTGAGCCACCCAGGCTCCCCAAAACTTCACAATTCTTGATAAAAACTGAAAGTCTAGGCCAATTCACCATGTGCTTATGCACCTGAGGCTTCCAAGACCTCTCACCAGCCTAGAACATATAAACCAGGAGGCAATGATACAATGTGAAATACTCACTTTGGCTTAACATACAAAAACAAAATTGATAATAAAAATCTAAAACGGAAATGATCCAAAGAAGGCCTTTTCAGAAGTCAACCGGATGGGCAGAGAAGCAAAAGTCTAGTCTGCAAACCTGGCATGAGGTCTATGGTGCTTATGAATTCCCCACCACCGGACATGGCGTTAGGAGTGGGCATGGACATCTTGTACTCTTGGTTGAGAACAAGAAATATAAGTCGGAACCCAAATGAACCCTCCTGATGTGTTTGAAATGTTTCACAAGCGTGGAGGAGGAAAGGACTCCAGGGCCCTTGGATGGCAAATGGGATTGTCCTGTGAGGTCTTCAAGAGAGCTGTTTGGGGCACAGATAGGGTTCTTCCACGTGCCTGGGGGTTCAGTTAGATGGGCTTGAGAAGAACACGGGAGAGTGAGACTGTGGACACTGTCAGCTCTTTGCAATCTTTGCAAGAAGCATGGCTCTGAATTCATGTGCATCTCCGGAACCAGAAACTCCAGGGAGAGAGAGCAGATGAGGACTGCCAGGGCTTGGCAGGGGGAGAGAGGGACGACTAGTGGTTACAAGGTTTCCTTTCAAGTGTTGACAATGTTCTGGAACAGGACAGTGTGAGTGTCCCCATACACTCATGCCACCAAAGCATGCACTTTAACATGGTGAAATGCCATTTTCAGATGGTTCAAATGGCGATTTTTATGTTCTGTGTGTTTTCCCACATAACAACAACATGGCTATGAAAGGAAAGGATAAGGAGAGACAGCGGGTGTAAGGTGATGCAAAGACATTTTTCTTCCTGGGAAGGGGATAACTGTACAAGTTTTACAGGTTTTAGCGAGCTGAAGCCAAGGAGCTCGTAGAGAAGGCAGCCGAAGCTGGAGGACAAGGGGCGTGAAACTGCTCAGAATGGATGCTGAGGACAGGGCTGTGGACTTGGGCAAAGGGAGGATGCTGACAGCTGAGAAGGAAGACGGAAAAGGCGGGGATAGCTAGCTGGCTCACGGAGCAGGCACTTTAACTCAGTTCTGACTTGACCTGTCTTTTCCCTCTAGCATATAGAGGAAACGTATCACCCAACCATCCAGGGAAGCAAAAACAGGAAAGGAGGCTTAGATGAGCAGTAAAAAATGTGGCATCACCACCCTGGGTCATGATGGAGGAAGCTGAAGGGGGAAATGAAGCCGTCTCTAAGCGGTACCAGGGCCAGATAATACTGGAATTCATGGCAGCCCCCAACGGCACAGCCCTGAGGCCGGCTGGTTGGTCGATTAGGTTTTTCTCCAGCAGGAAAAAAGGCAGTTGTTGTCTGATGCTAGATCAGAAAAATCAGATAATTGTGCTGATCTAGGGTTAGGCTTGGCAAAATGGGCAGAACAGGAAGACAACACAGGATCGTGAAGTTGTGACAAGAGAACTACTGAGGAAATGCTTGAGAGCCCTTGTTTGCACTTTGGTCTGATTTTGGAAACTTGAACTGGTTATTTTCTTTTTAATATTTTATTTATTTATTTGACAGACAGAGATCACAAGAAGTGGGCACAGAGGAGCAGAGGAGGTTGGACAGCAAGTGACCCAGTGAGCCTTTACATGGTTTAATTGGTGGCAAACTTCCCTCAGTTACCAAAAGGATGTTTTCTAAATATTTATGACACAAGCCATTGGGATGTTGAGGGCTGATGCCTCAGAGGGAGATACATTTACAGACTTTGAAAACTTATTTATTTGGGAAAGCGGGAGAGCGCGAGTAGGAGGGGCAGAGGGAGAGGGAGCCCCAAGCAGACTCTGCTGAGCGCGGAGCCTGATGCAGGGTTTGATCTCACCACCCTGAGATCATGACCTGAGCTGAAACCAAGAGTGGGACGCGAAACTGCCTGAGCCACCCAGGCGCCATACCTCGAAAGAGTATAATGAGGTCCCAGTTACAACTTCCCAACTTTGAGGACGAGGCAAGATCAACACAAGTGAAACAAGTGGACCCCGAGTAGATCAGAGATCAGGAGTGTCATACCTCCAGCTCACCGCAGGTTCAACGTGGCATCCCTCTCCCCACATTGGGTTCTGGCAAGGCCTGGAGGTGAGAGAGAGGCAGATAAGAAAGAACTACTGTGTGTCCTTGGTGTTCTGAACAAAAACTCCTCCTCAGTCTTGGTAGCACAGTTTAATGGATGTGTCATTTTTATGAACTCATGCCTACAAGTGTGAACATTTTACTAACAAAATATACAGTGACTTCGTCTATGGCAGTTACAAAAGCACTTCTACTATTTTCTGCTCCCTTCAAGAGTGGTATCTCTTGCCTTTCCCAGCAGATGTTCCTTTTTTTTTTTAAGATTTTATTTATATATTTGAGAGAGAGAGAGAGAGAATGAGAGGGGAGGGGTTAGAGGGAGAAGCAGACTCCCTGCCAAGCAGGGAGCCCGATGCGGGACTCAATCTGGGAACTCCAGGATCGTGACCTGAGCCGAAGGCCGTTGCTTAACCAACAGAGCCACCCAGACGCCTCGCTCTTTTTGAGGAAGATATTCCTCACGACATCTCAGGTGCTGAGCTTTGTATGAGGCTAGAATCACACTGATTTTGGAACCCCATTACTGATCCTCCCTCTTAATCTGTCTGCCGTATGCCAGTGCATTATGCCTCGTGATACTTCTGTCCAGAACCAAGTGGTGTGTCCAGTTAACTAGCAGAGGCTGACCCCATTCGTGTTCAGGACATCAAAAGAATTCTCAAAAGGACTATCTGTCACTTTTTTATGGTTTAAGAGACATCAAATACCATGCTCCTGGTTTTAATGGACTTCAGTAAACACAGACAGGACTTTCATCTCTGAATGTCCTCCGTGCCTGACACAGCCCTCAGTAAAAAAATGAATGAAAAAAAAAAATCAACAGTCTTATCTATTTGATGTACCTGAAGGCTTTGGTAAAAATCAATCCTGATCATAAAGATGAAGCTGATAAGCGTTTCTAAAATGCTTGACAAGACAATTACGGAGAGAAGCAATGCGTTAGTACCCCTGAATTCCTGCCTTCTGTGTCTTCTCTGGCTCAAATGCCCAACAGCTTGAATGTGTCCATTTTGTGCCATCAGCAGAATTACCTCTCTAATTTCACCTTTATATGAAAACAAAAGGAAAATCTTCTCTTCGTTTATACTTTTTTGGCTCAAAGTCTATATATAATTTTGTGGCTGGATTTAATTTTACGTTTGCACATGGAGACATACAGACACTTGTAATGCAGGGATAATTTATTAGCATAACCCAACCATTGACATTTCATCTACATGAAGGATGAATGTGGCCTCCTCTTGGTCAATTTTCTCGCAGCTGCGGGACATACACATGAGGCTCTGTAGACGGGGTCAAGGGGACATCTGCATGGGGACACGTGTTGTGTGCAACACACAGGAGACTGAGATCTACTTTCATGATCTTCAGTGTCAACCATGGAGAACGAAACAAATATGAACAGCCTCATCATCGGCTGCCTCGGGAAATCCCTGAAAGCTATGTTCTACTATTTTTATGGACTATGTCAGGAGCTGCGGTTTTGGGGGCAAAATGAGAAAGAACTCTTTTCTGTGTATATGCTCCAGAACTCCTGTAACTTCTCCTCTATCAGAAACAGGCAAAATTACCCAGTCCTACATAGCAGAAGTTCCCACAGTACCTGGGACTACTCAGTAAGGCGTCAGTCAGGTAAAGGAAACGCATCTAGAGTAAAAACCGAACAATGAAAGGGGTCTCTTCGGGAATCCAAATAGAACTTTTGTAGGCAGATCAATAAGAAGTCTTGGGAAACTTCCACATTAAAATGTGTGTTTTCTGATACTGCAGTAAAAATCAATCAGGTACAGAACAAATAGACTAGTTTTGAGTCTAACACTAACGAGCTCTGCCACTCTGGGCAGGATAACGAAGTCCCTGGACTTTCAGTTACATGGAGGGGCCTAGGCTGACTAATGTAATCGTAAAGGTCCCATGAATTCATGATATCATGGACTATATCCTTCTGGTCTTGATTAGAAAACTACATATTATTTTGCAGGATCCCTTCACTCGACTGGAGGATGTCTCCTGCCTCGACCATATCTCATTTTTTTAAGCTGCTGTAATGAATTCTCTCTAGTCCTACATTGTATTTGAATGACTGACACTTAATTCACCCAGATTTTTAAGACAGTTTTGCTCAGCTCTCAGGAGACTAAGCTACTATGTATCATTTATAAAATATTTACAGCATCAGTAGAGAGCTCTGAATAACAAATGGCTTCTATTTAAATCACGAGAGACTGTCTAACATTTTCAAACTTGGCTTTTCAATGTATTCTCAATCTCACTTGATTTACGATCTAAATTTGAAACAGTTCTAATCAAATATGTAATTTAATAATCTTATTGATGGAATTTTTATCTATATTTTTGGGTTTTGCATTTTGTTTCATAACGATAATTGGGAAGGATTTGCAACAAAATCAATTTTCTAAGTTGAAGTTGGAAGCCCCAGGGTCCTATTTGTTTTTTTTTTTTTTTTATCTTATTTTATTTTTCTGCAAAAAGCCACGGTTAGTCTAAATTACATTATTAAATTGTCTTTAATGACATTTAAAAGCTGAAGGAGTTTAATTCCACAATAACGGTTTCATTTTTAAATTCGAGACATCTTCAGTTTATGCAACTTGCCTGACATTGCACAGCTGTTTTTCTTTATAGTCTAATGGGGGAATTTCACTCATCAAAGATGCTATGACAAGTGAATGTCCCCGTCTACATTGCATTTGGTGACGTGGCCCACTTGCAAGCCAACAAAATGTCAAGAAATACCATTAAAATCCTTTTAGCTGCAAAGACACTAAATTATCATTCTTTTCAAGTTCTTACTCTGTGAGGGGTTATTACAAGAAAAGTTTACATGCAAAGAAGTCCACTAATTTATGTAACATGCTTACTATATATCATTAAGTAAAGAAACTCAGGCTCACCTTCGGATCTTAATGCATCACTAATCACAACCACGTGGATATGCTGCGATGGTGCAGACTGTGATAACCTAGCGGGCACTTAGCAGGTGTATTTTAGGGATTTCGCTAAGGAATGATGGGTTTGCATAGAAGAGAAACATCCAGTCCTCTGCTCGTCTCCGTGTCATGTGGGATACTCATGTAACTTCTACTAAATGCTGCCCAATATAAAAACTAGACAAATTCTAGGGATTGGTGTTGTTGCTTGTTAAATGCCCAGCTCCCTTTCAAAGTACACAATAGATCTATATATTTTTAAAGATTTTATTTATTTATTTGAGAGAGAGAGAGTGCATGAGGGGAGACGGGTAGAGAGGGGGAGAAGCAGACTCACCGCTGAGCAAGGAGCCTGATGCGGGACTCGATCCCAGAACCCTGGGACCATGACCTGAGCCGAAGGCAAACAGTTAACTGACTAAGCCACCCAGAGGCCCCTAGATCTATTTTATACGAATATATGATCTATAGTTGTTTCCAAGCAATGATGACTAAAAGGTACGAAACTGGAAGACCGTTGCCATTTCTTCTTCAAAAAACTTCCTTGCTGGTACTTCTCACTGAAGTAGGCCATAGGAATCCCAGAGGAGACCTGGGTCTTCCTTCTTGTTGGCTTAACGTTGGCTTGCTGATGGTCATGGGATACACCCAGCTCACAGTTATTTCAGGATTTACTATAGAATGATGGTCTTTTCAAGTAAGGCTATTTGAAGAGGTAATGAAATCTCTATGTACTTTTATTTCTCCTCCATGCTTGCTTAAAATTCAATTCTGCTTACAAATATATGTAATAAATATATATATAAATCTATTTATCTATACATAAATATAAACATATATATATTCTGGTTTGGGAAGATTTATTGGGAAATACAAGGAGTGTTAATGCATTATATGTCTTTTACATCCATACCTGTTGGAGCTGTGTCTCAGTGTTTTCAGGCACAAAGTAAGACCAGTCTTTGGTAAAGGGTAGTTAAAGCCCATGCACAATCTCAACAGTATTGGGAAGATTTCTTAAAGGTCAAGCGCCTTTGACAACATGAACAAGGGATCTGTTATTCACATTACAAGACAAAAATGTCTTACAAAGATACGTAGGAAATGACTGTGAGCAGAAAATTCTATTCGGTTATTCATTTTCCTAAGATTTGCAAAACATTTTTCTGCGCAACATATTCAGTTATTTTGAACTCAGCCATGTAGTCACATGTTTTAGTATAAAATATACGGTGTTTGTAGGGAACCCGGGTGGTGCAATGTGTTGAGCGTCCCACTCTTGGTTTCTGCTCGGGTCACGATCTCAGGGTCTTGAGATCGAGCCCTTGTTAGGCTCCCAGCTCAACACGGAGTCTGCTTAAGATTGGGTCTCTCCCTCTCCCTGTCCCTCCGCCCCTCCTCCCTATGCTCCCTCTCTTTTAAATAAATAAATAAATCTTTTTTTTTTTTTAATAGCGTGTTCGTACGTGGAGATTACTGGAATGATTTCCTACCCTTTTCTTTATTTCCCTTTGTTACTTTTTCATTTGTTTCTGAGAGCTGTGTTTGCCTAATAAAGGCTCCCTTTTCCATAGACCTAGTCTTCTCTTCTTATGAAATTACTGGAAATGATTTCTTTTTAATTCTACAAAATCTAGACAACCAACATTCTTGCTTTTAAATGTAAGCTCACTTACGATTTTCTCCCCAACAGCATCACAGCTTTCCAGGAGCCGGGAACCGAAGCCAACGAAGGCCGTGCAAGTAACAATGGTGCACCTGTCACACTGGGGCGGGGGGCGGGGCTGATTCACAGGCACCACCTGAAAGCCCTTTCTGGCTGTTCATTGTAGGGGAAAGCAGAAAGCTCACCCCACCTCATGCAGATGTAGGTCTCTGATTTGTGAACGGGAGAGTATTTGAGTCAGATATCAAATCTTTCCATCAGGAATTCCTAGCTCCGGTATCTGCGGTTCCTTTAATGCAACCAATATCGACACACTCTTCTCTCCCTTGAATGTCCTAGACAATCTCAAATTTAAGAAGGGGCATTTTATTCTGTAGTCTTAAAATAGAAAACTTCAATCTCTGTCAGCAGATGGCCTTGCCAGTACTTATTTGAAAATACAGTTAGGTCTATTTTTGAAACTTCCTCCGTCACATGAATGCAGAAATCATCTTGACGAGATGAGTATTAATTTTAGTAATTGCCAAAAACTACCTAACGCAGGGTCTTTGTATCAAGGCATACCGTGATACTTTTGAAAAGATATTTTGAGGACTGAAAAGGAAAGTTGCAGCATAATCATGAAGAGATATTAAAAAAGTAGAGCATGGACTCGTATAAGCCTAAATAAGTATTGGTATACGGTAAAAGAAGTACCATCACTATGATGACGCTTCTCATTAAGGACTCAGAAGCATGATTTAAGCATTATCGTCGGAGGAAGATACAGATGAAGATAAGGAAAACATAGAAGACAAGTCCCGAATGAAGCTTGCACGCTGCCGACTGTACAGAAGCAAAGCCACAACGAACAGAGGACACACTTTGCCGATCCTGGGAATTCCTCACACAGTAACCCAACGTGGACGTTCATTCTGGGAGGGGCCAACCAGAGCCTGCTCCCGGGACTGCCCTCGGCCCCAGCAGGATGAATCCAGTTTCCAAATCCCAGACGTGCTGGTACCACTGAAGTTTCTCGCCCGTGTTTTACAGAGAGTAGAGGAAGCACAGATCTCCTTCAACAGTGGGCAACAACTCACACTTCTAAGTATCTGGTGCTTGGTTTGACGTTAAAAGGGGATTTTTTGGACCTTACTGACAGCATTGGGGAAATAGCTTTCTGTAGCACGGAACTCGTGTGACACCGCACAACTGCTAATGGGGACATCACAGCAAACGGAGCTGTAGGTGCTGGTGTGGGCCCTTCCCTACCCCCTTTGCTCCCAAGGTCTGGCTAACTGGCAGTCAGCAGGAAAGGACAGGAGAAAACTATAGGATTTTTTTTAAAGCTGTGGTTTTCAGGATGAAGACGTATCACACAACCTAATTATTTCCTTACTTTGTGTATATTACTATACAGAACCCAAACTTCAGAGCTGTCAAAGCAAAGCTCAGAGATGGGGTAGGTTGACAGGGAAAATGCCAAACAAAACAAAAACAGCCCATTTTTCAAGGACAGGGTCTTTCAGTTCCATTGAAGTTCCTTGCTCTCCAAATAAGGAGGGGCAATGACCCTAGAGCCGGTGTAGAAAATATGTCAACACAACCTAATAATGTCTAAAGGTTCAGTCATTTTCCTAGTCCGTTCATTCCAGCCACTCTGTTTGGACTTGTATTAACTGGGATTTACGATAAACATATTGGATGCCGTGCGGTAAAACTGACCACCTCTCTAGAGCCTACCACGTTTCGTGGGCGGCAAGTAACAAATGACTTCTTAAAAAATCAGTGTGAACCAGTTCCCTGAGGTCACAGACACTTGCTATCAACCACCCTTGGCTTAAAACCCTTGCCTTTTTAAAGACTAGTATACTTTGGGTGTCTCTGGAATGACGTCTGAGAGATAAAATCAGAATCACCAACAGGATAGGCCCAGGCTATGCGGCATTTTATTGCCTAAAACAGTGACTTCATTAACTCTCCTGGGTACAGAGAACGAAGATATTTTTCAGAACTGTTTAAATAAATGTCATTCTGTTTATCAAAACAGAGAAATCTGGCAGGCATTTCAAACCATATGGGGCTTTTGAAAATATATGAGAAACATCTGATTATGTGTTTAGCTGAATATTATTAAAACTGCATGCAAGCCCTTGGGAGAGCATTTGGCCTAAGTTCCCTAAAATCACTCTCTAGAGCATCCTATGTGATATTTTATTATGTCATAGAATTAATTCAATAGAAACAAAACAGAGCCTCAGTGAAACCCACACAGCCCTTCATTATTGAGCTGATTCCATGAATAACGAGTTACAAATACCCATAGTCCTTTATTTTGACTCTGAGGATAATATAGAAAACCAAAACCTGTAGACCTGCTCTGAACCATCGCCAGATCCTCCAGAACCTTCTGTGACAACCTCACTCCACTGAAACATCAAAGGCTGCTTTCAAGGAATGTAATGTAAACACTGGGGACCAACCAAGGCTTCCTTCCTCTGTACTTCCACGTTTAATTAGATGTTTACCCAATAAATAGTCCTAGAGGTCAATGTCAAGTAGGGCTGCTAAGAAGAGCCCCCGGCAAAATATTCCAAGGTGGGATTTATAGAATATAGGATTTTTAGGAGGGAGGCATCATCGAGGCTGCCATTAATGAGACAAAAAGAAAAGGTGCATATTAAAAAACCTTTCACTAACATCGAGTTGAAACCCAAAGCTTTGGAGAGCGCCCTGATAAGAAACTGCTTCGAACAGATTTCGGAAGGGGATGAGGAAACTCAGGCAGCGGTGAACTCAAGTTGTGGCAGCAGAAATAGGTCTGCAAATCATGGTGGCTGAGACCCAGCAGGGAACACAAGCAGGGGGAGGGGGAGAAGGAGCAGCAGGCTCCCCACGGAGCAGGGAGTCTGACGTGGGACTCGATCCCAGGACCCGGGGATCCCCAGGGCACGCTAGGAAAAAAGGTATATGCTATTCACTTACTTATTCCTACTTTTTATTTTGGGGGATATTCGAGCGTATTTTTTTAGAAATATCATTATTGAACTGTAATGAACATTACGCTATCAATTTAAATCACAAATGGGGTTGCCAGATAAAACACAAGACACTTTATTAAACTTGAATCGTATGTTCATAAAACATACCTTTACCGAAAAATTATCTGGTGTTTATCTGAAATTCAACTCCCTGCAGGCGTACCCGTGTTTTCATGTGCTGCACCTGGCAAGGTTAGCCCTAAGCACAAATTGTACTTGTCCTTAAAAGACCAAGCATCAGAAGACAAGGAAAGAATATTTCTTTCCATTCAGGAATCATATAAATAACAAAGTACAAATAGGATACAAGTCAATAGTGCTATTGGCTGTGAACTCGAGGAAGATGTGGGTGGAAAATACCCTTGATCAAAGCAGATCTTTGATCAGCTGCAAAACGAAAGACTCGCGTGCATATGTCAGACACATGTGAATGGATAGGGCTGGAGCAAAGCATGGGAAATCGAGTCAGAAACAGCCTCCAAAGCCGGAATGGTAGCATCTGAAATGTCCTGCGGAGAATTCATGCAGGCTAGCTCGGCCAGCAAGCAGCACCACGTACAAGTATAAGGCAGTGACCAGCAAGTATGTTTTGCGGGAGAGGCTGACAGTCGATCTCTTCAGCCTGGGGGTCACGGAGTCTCCGTCACGCCTACCGGAGGCTGCCTTTGCAGGTCCGCAGCGGCCACGCACAGACAGAAAGGAACGGGCGCAACTGCGTCCTGATAAAACGGTCAAACCAGGAGACGAGCTGGACTGGACCCTCCAGCTCTAGTCTGCCGACCCCTCACCTAAGGCACGAGACGAGTTCGCACCTCATACGCTTGATGCGATTTTTACTCAGAGGAGCTACAGGCAATTGCAAGAAATATGACGTGCGGCCAGTGCACTCTAACAGAATATGCCGGAAACGGAGAAGCCTTGGTTTGTGATACTCTAAAACCCCAAACCCTCCATGAGACGCGCAGGGAAGAGACTTCGTTAGTCATGACGTGAGTCATGACACCAGCCGGCTCGTTAAATCAGGTCTCCGCTTCGACCGCTGGAAAGACGGAGAGGTTGGCGCATCTGCGACGCATTTAAGCACACACACCTCTCTCTTATGTTGAGAGCTCACGAGGAGGGCCCTTGAAATCAAGGCCTTCATCCACCATGGTGAACAGAGTGGGGACAAGCCAGCAGCAGGGAAGATTTCAACAAATTTTAGAAACTGGAAGTGAACGAAAATGATAATTGACGAGGAAGCGAAACATTACAGTCTGGGCTCTGGTCATGCTTGGTCCCCATTTAGGGCAGAGGTGAGACTGGAAATGGCCCTTCCAGAAAGTCTGGTAGCAACGCAAATGGAGAATTTTTAAATGTTGGATGAAAAAGTTATTTTTCCCATGTATCACAATGCAAATAATTCTTTTCAGAGAGTCTCAAACACACAGTCCAATGGTGTCCTGACTTGGAAAGAACAGCTTCAAGCACCTGAATCAATACACATTAGCAATCCCAATTTTATTAAATGCAATTGACAGGTGTCTGGGTCTACCAAACTCTCACATTACGTTGAATTAATACCTGCAGAATAAAAAAAAAAATTCTATGGAATTTCTTTGGGATTGTTATCTAATAACTATGGAAACCTACTTCACCAAAACAAAGGATACTGGATTTACTTAAATTACAGTGAACCCCATCATATTTCATCTTATAAAAAATTAATGCTAATATCATCTTAAAATTTCTACTTTTCATTAATAAGACATAAAACATGCAGGTTGCTGGAATGATTAATTTTTACTTTAGTTTCTCTTCTCTCTCATCAAATTAAGAGGAAAATAAGACCATGATGTCTAATGGAATTAATGGAGTTATGTCTGAATTTTTATAGATTGTTCTTAATTAATTATTCCCAAAAGCCTAACACCAGCACATCTATTTACCAAAAGAATATTATGTCATTTATCATATCCCTTGCCTAATCAGAACTAGCAACTTTATACAAGACATCACATTGCATTACTGGAAATTAAATAATGAATAACGGGATATAGGTTTACTCTTGTTTATATAACCTATAACAAAAATGGACAAATTCATTATATTACCTCTTTACTGCTTTCAGTAACTAGTCTTACAAATGTCTATGATAATTTATTCCTTAGTAGGTCTTATGATGTTCTTTGAAACACATATTAACTCATTTATTTGAACTGAACTATTTCGTTGGACTGTTTTGACAGAAAGGAAGTTGGATATGGTTGATTACTTCGAAAAGAAGGCTGATTTGCTAATTACGTTATGTGGTGGAAATTTCCATTTGCTCAGGAAGCCTTATACATGATCCAAGGTTTTGACAAGAACATATGTAAGGCACATTTTTATTAAAAAAAAAAAAAGAAGAAGAAGCATTTGGAAAGATTTATTATAATTCAACAATACAGACTGTTCTCAATTCTGTATTTATTGAGGTGAAAAGAGCACCTCTAAGAAAAAACACAGGTACATTAATGACTATTTTACAAGTCCTGTTATTACTACTTTTCGTTTAATGATGAGAATCTGAGAAAATGGATGATTATAGTCACGGGTAATAAATCCTTTTGAAAATCAGTGTTTCCAACTGTTTGTTTTCACAAAATCGTAGGATGACATAATTGAACAGTCAGCAGGGGTCCTTGGCAGGGGGCACCCTCCCCAGGGGAGATCTGGCAATCTCTGGTGGCAGTTTGGGATGTCACAACTGGGAATGTACTACTGACATCTAGTGGAAGACGCCAGAGGTGCCGCTAAAAAATTCCCCAAAGCAGAGAGCAGCTCTCTCTCCCCTTCAATAAATTCGCAGGCCCTAAGGGTCGAGAGGATGGAAGCCTGAGAACCCTTATACGTGGATATACCAATAAATTTAAGTCAGAAAAAACATAAACTCCACTTATTAAAAGATTCATTTAAATAAATTTTATTTAACAATTATTGATACTTGCAGTTTAATTATGTGTTAATTAAACCATGTCCCTTTATGTTGCTTGGATGAGTTGTGCAACAATAATAAATGGAATCGTCACACAAGCTAGAGGAGATTTTTAAAACTCTTGGAATCTTATGGTCCCATGCTTTTAAAGTAATATTTAAAATAATTTTCAGTTTTGTCTCGGATCATTGTCTTAGTCGGTTTGGGCTGCTGTAACCAACTATCAGAGACCAGAGAGTTTGTAAACCATGGGACTGTCTTTCTCACAGTTCTGGAGGCTGCGAGCCCCAGCTCAGGAGCCAGCATGGGCGGCTGAGGGACCTCTTCCTGGTTCCTCGCCGTGTCCTCACACGGTAGAGGGATGAGACAGCTAGCTGGGCCACGTTTATTTATGTATTTATTTATTTACTTACTTACTTAAAAGATTTTATTTACTTGAGAGAGAGAGAGAGCACAGACAGAGAGGGAGAGGGAGAACCAGACTCCCCGCCAAGCAGAGAGCCAGACGTGGGGCTCGATCCCAGCACCCTGAGATCATGACCTGAGCTGAAGGCAGATGCTTCACCGACTGAGCCCCCCAAGTGCCCTCTGGGCTTCTTTTATAAGGGCACTAATCCCAATGATGAGGGCTTCACCCTCGTGACCTAATCACTTCCCCAAACCCCATCTCTGAATGGCATCACATTGGGGGTTAACATCTCAACATATGAATTCTGGGGCGGTGGGGGGGGAATGTACGGACTATAGCAGAAAGGAAACTAAGTTATCAATAAGAGATTTTCAAGCATCGAATATTACTATAAGGTAAAATTCTCTGAAGAAAGTGAATAAAAACTAAAATTCAAGGAAGGAAACAAATGATGTAAAATTTCCGTATTAGGAGTGTCTGTGTGGCTCAATTAAGCGTCTGCCTTCAGCTCAGGTTATGATCCCAGTCAGGATCCTGGGATGGAGTCCCACGCTGGGCTCCCTGCTCAGCAGGGAGTCTGCTTCTCCCTTTCCCTCTGCCTCTCCCTCTGCTTGTGCTCCCTCTCTCAAATAAATAAATAAAACCTTTTTTTAAAAATTACCCACAAAGAAGAGCTTTTTCAGGGTTTTTAGTGCATTACAGTAGGTATCAAATTTTTGTGGCAATTAGATTATATCAGACATGTTTAAAAGAGTGATGCATCACAGTTTTTTGCTCAGATGCTTACTTCTACAACGTGCTAGAAGTTTCATCCCTTCCATCTAGTTAAGAGATGATGTAAAATTTTATGCATAACAAAGTGAGCTACAAATTGTACAAGCTGGTTAAGATTCTCTCAGGAATAGTCCAGCAAAAATGTCTGCAGACCACCCGTGGACAGGGCTGATCGAATTTCCTGACGCTGTATGGGGCTCCAGACAGACGGGCAGAGATAAATCCCTTCCCGTTCCAGGTCCTCATGCCTTGTCTGCTCTCCCAGCCCCCAACGACTTTTCAAATACAAACCTACTAGTCATTCACAGCACTGAAAGGTTTTAAATAAGAATCCCCGTGTTCCTGGAGTAACTAAATAATATTTTGATGCAATGAGATCGAGGTGAAAAACTCCTGCACCGCCAGACTTAAAGAGTGATTCTTCTGCATGAAGAGAAATGATCATGCAAAGACTTCTTGGATTTTTTAATTTAAATACGCATTAAATGAATTTAAGACATATTTATAATCCCCTTCCTCTGAAGAGCGGAGGAAGGCATTTACCTGAGATTAAGAGATTCCCCTGCTTAGTGAAACCCAAGGGCTGGAAATTGAAGATTTATTTCGATTTTTCCTGAGGGCCGTTGAACAACTTTTAAGGAAGGCAACACAAGATGGCACTATCTCCATCCTTTAATTCCCAGATATCCCCAAACAGAAGGAAAAAGGGTGTTTCTGTAGTGACCAACGGGGCGTAGGGAAGTTGAAAATCACTATGGACAACAGGAACAATGTTTAAATCAGGAAATTCTGTTTCTACTTTAAATATGTAACTCATCTTCCCCACTTTAAAAGTAGTGCACAATTCTTAATTTCTTCCTTACTTATTAACACAGCATCGTATAGGTAGAGTGCCTACCCTTATTGTACAGAGTCAAAAGGAAAAAGTGAAGAAAAAAATTAAATGTGAAATCTGCAAACCAGCATATAGTAGCAGCATATTATGCCTTCTTTTTCCCTTTAAAAAACAAACTGTGTAATTTTACCTGAGCCCAATAAACTGACTCAGAGGACTAAAACAAAGATGCCTATTTGCAGTCATTTATATATTTCATGAGAACTACACATGCATTTAAGACCACATATTCTATGACTGATTGTGCAGAACAAAAAATTGTATACACTCTGGGGATGTTAGAGTTTATCTGAAAAGGTATCTGTGAAGCCAGGCAGACCTCATGCGCTGCTCTTACCAAGTTGTGTGAATTTCGTAGACATTAAAAAATAAAATCTCTCAGTGCCTCACTTAGTCTGTTCCTCTCTAAAAACAGACATAATTTCACCAACCTAGTTCTCAAGAATGAAAGAGCCAGGGAAAGTCCCTCACAGAGCATGTATCACATGGAGGGGCTCATTAAAACAGTAACAACAGCCAAAAAATAAAATAAAGTAAAACAAAACAAAACAGTAACAACCAGTGATCACTCAGCTGTTAGTGCTGACTAATTAGGATCTTCTTTCAAATGGGTATGTCGTGTATGAATCCTTCCACAAATGGGCTGGCCGTAAGGAAATTAAGGATTTTCTAGCTTTGGAGACTTTCTTTCTATACTTTGCTGCCCCTTCAAATGGAATATCAGCAAATCACACCTTTTGGGGGGACAATTTTATATCCATGATATCTCCCTTCAAAACTAGATTTTATATATTATCGTTAACTATTTAATACAAAAGAATATTTTAGCACACAGACATCTGTGCTTTACTATCTCAATTAGTTAACATAAAGAACTTGGAAATTTTACTCTATTATGCTCATTTTAAGGTGCAGAAACGGAGGGGTTGAGGAGGGAGTTTTGAGACTCAGGTCACAGAGCAAGTCAAGGGTGAATCTGGGATTTCAGCGAACATCTGCCTTTTCGCAATTCCCACAGGCACTCGCTAGTCCTGCATGCTGCCGTTGGGCACATTTTCTCCTTCTTCCAGGAAACATGAAGTCCAGCTGAGCAGAGATGTCTGGAGAAGGCTGCTGAGGGTGGAAGGCTCCCCTTGTGCAAGTCATGCTTGCTCCAAAACTCAGGAGCTCCGCCTGGCCTGGCCAGGCAGTCAGTTGGCCGGAGAGGAAGGGTACCAGAGCCCTCTGCCACCCCCCGTCCTCTTCCTGGCTCTCCATCCTACTCTGGCTCCGCATCTGCTCCTCTCACCGTGCTCTGAGCATGCTCTCATTCGCTTGGGTAGAGCTGGGGCTGGATGCCTTCCATTCTGAATTCCCTGTTTATTTGCAGTTCTGGCCTAGAGCCTCCACACATTGATTTCTTCTAGTCCTGATGATGGTGATAGGTTAGGGTTAGGGTTAGTGATGATGATGACCGTGGTGGTGATGACGATGATGATGGTGATGGTGATGATGGTGATGGTGATGATGGTGATGGTGATGATGGTGATGATGGTGATGGTGATGATGATGGTGATGATGGTGATGGTGATGATGGTGATG
>NW_019154136.1:7887841-8138951 GCF_002288905.1 Enhydra lutris kenyoni | reverse complement strand
GATGATGGTGATGATGGTGATGATGGTGATGGTGATGATGGTGATGGTGATGATGATGATGGTGGTGATGGTGATGATGGTGATGATGGTGATGGTGACGATGATGATGGTGACAATGATGATGATGGTGGTGATGGTGATGATGATGGTGGTGACGGTGATGGTGGTGAGGGTGACGATGATGGTGGTGATGGTGACGGTGATGATGAATGATAGGTCGGTGTTTCCTCTGTGCAAGCTTCTCCCCAGTTGCTGGCGTTGGCCTGGGCATTGTCCAGACTGCCTGGTGATGGTGTTGTGGATACTTAACCCCCCAAACTGGCCTTCGGAAAGCAAAACCTGCTTCCAGAGCTCCTTCAACACATAACATCGTCTCTGAAATGCAGGGCTCCCAGAAACAAAAGCCCGGCTGCTCTCACCTACACACCATCACGGATCAAGGCTCATATTTTATCCCATTCACTGCACTTTCAAGAGTCTCTGGTCCGGAAACTACGGTAAAGCTGGCTGCTTCCCATAAGGGATCTGGAATCCCAGCACTTCCTGTCCTGGGGCACCACGGGCAGCTTCAGATAAAAGGCTTACATCACTACTCTCCCCTGCCACCTTGCTCTGACCTGACGGTTTGTGGTTTCCTGCACCTGAAGTAGATGTGGTGTCCGGGTCAGTGTGGAGGCTTTGGGACGGACACATATGTGTCTCTCAAGTGCATCTGAACGCGCACGGCCACCACCCAAGCTGGAGTGACCGAATTCCAAGAACACTGGTCTGCAACCATCGGTGGCCTGGAGAGTCCCACCTGAGCCCTTCCACAACCCTGCCTCGGTGTAGAAGGCCCTCGGATGAGGTAGGTCTGTGAACACAGGGCAGGACAGGCCTCCCGTGCGGGCCCCCATGGGGAGCAGGCCGTGGGTTCTCGGCCAGAATTCCTCCGCCTTGCCTCTGCCATTTTCAGGCCTCACTGCTTTGCTTCCTTTTGCTCTTCTCACATTCTTTTTATTGAAGGAAGTCAGCTTCAAAGATTTTTCGAAAGCAATACAGTGTCAACTTCTATCCAATGAGAAAGTGAAGAGACTTGGGGCTCACTGTCCTCTCCTGCCACTGTTGTATGTTACCTCTTTAACATTACAGAGGTGCCCTTGCCCTGAGCCCTCTCTTTCAGGATGCATAATTGAAACACTTGTCCAACAGCAGGCTCTGGGACAGGGCTCTCTGTTCCCTTTCTAAATTCGCCCTGTGCCATTTACCTGCCATTTGACCTCAAAAGATCCCACTGTTTCTCAGAAATCCCCACTTGCTGCCTTCTTCAGGGTTAGCTCCGCAGAATTAACTGGCCATTGGTAGCGCTCCTTCAGGAAAGATGCTGTATCAGCATACCAGCTCTGTATTTCCAGTGAGCGCTCACACCAAGTCTCAGATACAAATAACAGTCTCTGAAAATAAATTCTTTCTCGGGGCACTTGGGTGGCTCAATCCGTTAAGTGTCTGCCTTCGGCTCAGGTCGTGACTCCAGAGTCCTGCCATCGAGCCCCAGGTCAGAGGATTCCTGCTCAATGGGAGCCTGCTTCTCCCTCTCTGCCCTGCATGTGCTCTCTTGCTGTCTCTGTCACTATGTCTCTCTCTCTAATAAATAAATAAAATCTAAAAAAAAAATTAATGAATAAATAAATTCATTCTTGAGCTTGCTGTCATCTAGAAGGTAAAGATGCCCTTTGCGTGATGTGTTCAGTGGGTTTGAATACATCGGACTCAGCTAGGAAGAAATCACCCCAGTGTTAGGCTTCTCTGCCGAAAGTTTTCACCATAACACAAACTTGGAGTGGCCATCACCGTCCCTGCAAAGTCCCCGGGTTCCTTCCCATTTTGACTCCTTGATTCCCCAGACAATGAGAAAATAGAGAAAATACACCCTTTAAATTCCAAAACATTATTAAAAGTGGAAGTCATTTAATTATTATTTTTTATTATCATAGAAACTGTCAAACAGCCCAAAACAGACAGACCAGGATGATAAACTCCTAGGTATTCACTGCTCAGTCTACCATCAACATTTTCCTAGACCCCACTCAGGTATTTTTCCTTTGGTGAAACATTTTTAAAAAACTCTCAGACATCAAGTGACCCACTGTCCCTATTTGCTCTTGAGTGTCCCGATGTCAATGCTGAAAACCCCGTGTCTCAGAAACCCACTCAGTCCCAGGCAAAAAGGAACAGTCGGTCAAGACGTCATCATTCGCCTGGAACTTCTTCACGGTACATCTCTAACAAATAAGGGCTTTACAAAACTTGACCACAATACAAATATTACACCAAGCTAAATGAATGGCTATTCCTTGGTATCCTATAATACCAGTCATGTTCATTTTTCCTTGACTTTCTGCAAAAAAATGACCTTTTTGCTGCTAATGTGTTTGAATCGGGATTCCTGAGACCGGTCCTGCATTTCTCGCCATCTGTGGGAGCTCCCCCAGGCTCTCCCCTTCCTGTGTCATTGATCTCTTTAAGAATCGGGAGTTATTTTTCCTACAAGGTGTCCCACCACATTCTAGGTGGTGAAGCTTGACGCTGCAGTCATTTTTAACATGCTCCTTTCTGGCATGTATTTGTATAAAAGTGATGATTAGCTCCAGAAACTCGATGAGATTCACAGCTGCATCCCAGCAGGAGGCACATGGAATATTGCTAAGATTGACCTGCCCTTCTGGAGGGGACACTGACGAAACCTAGGAAGTGCCCTCCTGATCTCTCACCTGAAGGTTTCAGCAATGTTCATTGTCATGATGTATGATATCATGAGGGGTGGCAAAGCAAGACATTCTAATTCTACTATTCTTTCTTCATTTATTCATGTGATTCTCCACAAAGAATAACTTTCCATCATTGGCTACCTTGTTATTATGAAATACGATCCAGACAGGAAAGGCAGGATAAATGTGTGACACTTTTCTCTCCTTTATTTATTTTGCAAACAAATAGCTGGTGCCCTAAAAATGACCAACAAAGCTTTTTGAGGGGAAGTGGAGAGGGGGAGAAGTAGCGTTTTGAACTCTCTGGTAGCTGTTCTCTGATGCATTTTCATAATTTACTTAGTCTCCATGCACATGCAAATGTCTAGGATACTCTACCGTAATTTCCTCAACAGGTGCGCACATGCAAATTTGCAAAGGCCTATAAATATATGGCACAGTACCTTCCTTCTGTTCTCTCCGTGGGGGGGAACCTTTACCCATTTCAGCAGCAATCATGGTGATGGCCATGGTAAGCACAAGGCAAAATTATCAAATCCGTAAAAAGGATACTTTTCTCTTTGCATTATTATTTTTTTCAAGATTTTATTACTTGTTTAAAGACAGAGCATAAGTTGGGGGAGGGGACATGGAGGGAGAGGAAGAAACAGGCCTCCTGCTGAGCAGGGAGCCCCATAGGGGTTCGATCCCAGCACACCGGAATCATGACCTGAGCTGAAGGTGGACACTTACCGGACTGAGTCACCCAGGTGCCCCTTGTCTTTGCACTGTTATTTCTATTCTCCCTGACCCTTGAACACTAACTTCTCAGGATGGCTCGTTTTAGGTCCATGGTATCTAGCCTTGCAATCACCTAGCCACACTATGCTTCCAACTTTCCTTCCCTCTGCATCCCATCTCTCTTCTGAAATGTTCCTTCTCACCATTACCTGAAATCTGGCCCAGAAGAGCAGTCTCATTAAACTCATGTCCCCCAAGATTCATGCTCCTAACCCCGTAACTCCAATGTGTTCCTTCTCTTCCTAACCCTTTCTTAAACTCCCAGAATCTAGATCTTAAAAGAAGTCAATCCTGGGGCACCTGGGTGGCTCAGTCAGTTAAGTGTCTGCCTTTGGCTCAGGTCATGATTCCAGTGTCCGGGGATGGAGCCCCCCGTCCTTGGGCTCCCTGCTCAGTGGTGAGTCTGCTTCTCCTTCTCCCTCTGGCTCTCCCCCTGCTCATGCTCTTGTGAGCTTTCTCTCTCTCAAATAAATAAATACATAATCTTAACAAAACAAAAACTCAATCCTTAGATCCGAGGGAACAAAGGTTTGATTGCATTTTTCCAAAGTTCTTGGTTCATTCAACCTTAAAAAAGAAGGCAATCTTGCCTTTTGGGACAACATGGATGGACCTTCAGGGCATTATGCTAAGTGAGAGAAGCCAGACAGAGGAACACATATCATTTATAGGTGGATTCTCAAAAGACAAAGAAAGAGAAGGTTGAAGTCACAGGAATAGAGAGTAGAAAGGTGGTTTCCAGGAGCGGAGGGATGGAAAGAGGAAGAGGTGGGTGCGAGTGTATGAACTTTCAGGTATGAAATGAGTAAGGTCTGGGAAGCTGATATGGAGCTTGGTGACTACAGCTGTGTGACTGAAGTCGGCTAAGAGAGTAAAGTAACCCCGCTAACGAAAAAAAAAAAAAAGGATGGGAGGGGAGGGAGGAATGGAAGGAGGAGGGAATATGTGAGGTAGTTGATGTGTTACTCAACTGGGGAGGAGGTAATGCTTTCACAATGCCATGTATACATGCACCAAACCATGGCACTGTAGACTTCAAATATCTTAGAATTTTATTTGTCAATTATAGCTCTGTAAAGCTGAAAAAAAGGTGTCAAGTTTTTCTCCTTTGGTATTGTATTCTCATCTTCCGAAACTCCTAGAACACTTTCCCCGCTTTGCTGGAACAATTCAATCTTCCCTTCCCTTCAGATCTGTCCCATTTGCCCTCCTTTGTTATGACCATCATCTGCCTTGGGAACTTGTATAATTATTATCATAGAACGCCTCATGGAAATGGGACTATTGTGGTCCTGAACTCTTTTTTATTTTCTATGATATTGTTTAACCCTCTTACGGGCTTAAAGTAAGATCTCCCTATGAAACTGTACACTCTCTGAGGCAGGGACGGAGTGTTATACTTTCATATCTAATGAGCTTAGGCACAGCACGAATAGTGGCATCATTAGTAAAATGCTAGTAAATGTTTTAGACGAGAATGGGGGCATAAGAGACAATTCTAGAACATTCCGTTCACCCCTAAGCTGAGAAACATTTACGCTAAGTTCAGCATGATATTTCTTCTGAACTGTTCTAATATTTTTTAAACTTCCTGTTTTCCTCTCTACTACTGGAAAGTGATGTATTTCTGTGTAAAAAATCTGGCTGGTGTATCTGAGGACACACATAATTCTCACTGTGACCTACGCAAGGAGAGCTGCCAAAGAATTATTATTAGCCCACCAGCACAGTCCACGTGGAGAAATGGTGATTCACAGGTTCCATACACGGCTAATAGGAGACACAAACTCGTATACCCTTCTTTAAAAAAAAAAAAAAAATTAAGGATCTTATTTATTTGTTTGTTTGTTGGTTTATTTATTTAAGAGAAAGAGAGAGATCATAAGCACAGGAGGAGAAGCAGGCAGAGGGAGAAGCAGGCTCCCGGCTGAGCCTTAACGACCCAGCCACCGGGGCACCCCTGGTCAATTCTATTTACAAAATGTTTTCTTGATTCAGTTTCTTCATCATGCAAATAATTCCCATACTCTACTACAGACACTGGTCATGTCTTGTCTGAATTACATCCATAGCCCCTAGGTAGGCTCCCTAAATCGGCGTTCTCCCCACATATGATATAATGGAATCTTACAGAATGAAAAGGATGAAGCCCTAAGAAAATTAAAATTCTGGTTATATTTTGCAATTTTATTCAATACAGAGCTAGTCCCCTTTGCAAATCTTAGGGTCGGGCTATGACAAACATACCATGGTTCCCTGAGCGAGCCATTCACACTCAGGTATCCACGCAGTCGCTTGGCCTGGAAAGCTGCCTCCTTTCTCCCTTCTGTCATTGATGAACTTCTACTCACCCTTAAACTCATTCCTAATTTGGCATCATGTACTCTCTTGACTCCCCATTGCCGAATTATTGCCCTCCTCCTGTTTCTTTTGTCTGCCATTTATAAACCACAACCCTTCATAGCACAGAAATGATATTCACTACAAGAGGCTGGTGACCCACCCCACACCACACACACCTTGGGGGTTCCTAGAGAATAGCATTCATTTGCGTGTTTCTGTATCAGATACATAACAAGAACATGTTATTCACTCAACCAACGCTCCCATAATAAACTTACAGTGCCCGGATGCAAGGTCCTCGGGACCCAATGTCGAACAAGAGACGCGTCTTGCTTTTAAAGAACTTGTGGTCCCGTGATTTAGTGGTCACTAAGTGTGTACTGAATCATTTAACATTTATTTGTATCTTGTTTGTCCAGTGGCCTCTAGACTAGCTTGAATGGTTACAGATCGCCTATCTCAACTCAGCCTTCACCGGAATCACAAACCTGGTTAAACTACTTGGGCACATTTTATACCAAGGATCAGCACACGGAGGACGAGTGGTCACTTGTGTCGGTACGGTACATAAAAAAGGAGACGTGACAAGCGGCACCCATTCCCACTCTTCATTTTATGTACCTCTGGTCAGAGGTGAGAAAATTCTCACCATTGACCCATCTTCACCTGGGCGGATGTGGATGACAACGGACATATGAAGATGGGTCCTCGTGGGCGGTGATGGGACTGCAGATGGGTTCTGGCCTTGTGAAGTGTTACTCATTTTGGTCTTCGACTGCATACGACTCAACTAAGCCTCTACTAGCGCTGGACGAGTGGTTCACTGGTGTGTGCCGCTGAGACTAGGTTCTAGGCTCCAGGAGTCCCTCGGAAGCTGGCCTGGTCCACCTGGCTTCTACGCCCTAATTCCCGTCATGCCTTCACGTGACAGTATTCCAGAGGAAGAGCGTAAAGGAGACATTCATCCACACGGGCTCCCATGCCGTCACTAAGCTTTGAATTCTGATGTTGTCAAAGAAAGGGACCTTTGGAAAGCTCTTTCCTTCATGAAAGAAAGGGTCATATTTTCACTGCTCTACAAACCCTATTTGACAATACTCTAATGGTTCATTTTCGGTCTTTCTTTCTGAATGAACCAGTACGACTTTCGTTTCAGGTGATGTAATTCTTCCCAAACCAGGTCGATTCCAGCGCTAGCACTAATAATAAGAGACATCCTTGCCTCACTTATTACTTGGGCCTCCAAACAATGTTTCATTACAGGAGAACAGTCCCAGACAGCGTCAACTGCCCATGGGAACTAATTCTCTCCTCTCCCCCAGAACACCTCCCCTTACAGTACAGCTGCCTGCATGACCATTTCACGGCATGCAGCATTTCTAGAAACCAATCCATATTCTGAAAGCATAAGGAATACAGACTAGATCTTATTTGGAAGGCCAGCAAAATATACACATATTGTCCATCAAAACTCAGTTCCGTCATTCAAAGTTTCCCATTTGGGGATTATGTATGTCCTTATACTCACATCTTATTTCCACAGAGAGTAACTGTGCACACACTGTGCAAAGGCCAAGAAATATTTAGTATGCTTTTTGTCCTTAAAAGGAAAGGCTATTGTGTGGCAAAGAATAAATAAACTCGGGTCTCTTGAGGCCTGAATTCAATGCACATTCAATTGCTTTGTTAAATACTAAACCCAGCAAATTAAGTTTCCAATTTGAGGTGACCCCCTGAGACGTGACTAGGAAGAAGGACAGAGGTTAGGGGAGAAGAAAGAATCTCACGTTTAAAATTATTATTGAGATTTGATGTAATAACTAGTCACATTCAATTATAATAATATAAAGTTTTAAATTAGCCAAGGGTACAAGAGTGTGAAACAGTCTTGGAATATTAGAAGGACCTTTTCCTATTCAAACTAATAGATGAAGAAATGTTGATGGCTTGCCTACTTGACACAAAGGAACAGTTCTGATAAGAGTATGTTGATAAAAAGATGAAAACGACAGTGATAACAATGAGAGAAAAAAGAACCCACACTGAGAGCATTTCTGACAACAAGCAGACATCAACCCTATGTTAGTGTCTTTTAATAGATTCTCTTTGCTCCCTGGGGCAAGTCAGCACAGCCAAATCATACCATTGTCAATCTACGATGAAAATACCAGTCAGAGATGAGAGCGAAACAGGAAATCCAAAACGGCATCATTAATACGCAAAACAAACTGTCTAAAAATGAAATCTTGAAGCAGAGAGATTTGCTTTAATGAGGCTACTCTCCTGTGTCACGAGATGATTGCCTTTGGCTTTGATTCTAACAGGAGGATTCTGTCTCAGGTAGAAAGAGGTGAATTGTTGCACCTTTCAATATTGGAAATGGATTATGGACTTGGAAGAAGGGAGGGTTTAAAAAAAAAATCTTCTGTTTCTCCGTGAGATGCCACACAGTTTGTTAGAGGAGGAACGGCGGAGCGTACCAGGGTGATGCCTGCCCTCTCGCTGTGCGAAATGAGGATAATGAGGACTTTTGGCCATGTGCTTGCTCGAGAATGAGGAACGCTGCTCATTTATAGCTTAGTACCAAAGACTAGGTGGCTGTGTTATTGTCCACACTTATTTGTAATTTTAGAATTTGGCAAAGAAATAGTTTTTCCACTAATGTATTTTTATATACCAAAGAATCTGCTAGATCTCTAAATCAAAGACAATTCCTTGTACCATGTATACCTGTAATGCACGCACGTGTACACACACAGACACACTCACTCACATACATACGTGACAGAGCAGTGTTTCTCTACTGGAAAATAACAATGCTTTAAGATGAGAAAAGATGCTATTTTCTCTCCTGGAAATGTGAGTGCTTTATGACATAGTCATTCAGTTATTTGTCAAAACGTCTATGGTGACAGGGAGGAGAGCAATAAGACCCTAATTTCAGCATCCTGAACCAAGGGTTTTAAAGTGAACCTTTACTTCTAAGAAATCAGTAACTCCCAGAAATCACATTAAAAAGAGCTGTTGCTCTCCACAGAGACAGGAAGTGGATTAGAGGTTATTAGGGGCTGGGGAATGGGAAGCGATTGCTTAACGGTACGCAGTTTCTATGTGGGGTGATGCGAAGGTTTTAGAAACAGTGGTGACAGGTGAACAACAGGGTAAATATAACTAAGTGCATGAACTGTGCACTTCAAAATGGTGAAAATGGTACATGGTTGACCTTGAATGATGTAGGGGTTCGGGGCACCAATCTTCTGCACAGTCCAAAATCTGGGTACAATTTTTGACCCCCCAGAAACTTAACTACCAATAGTGTACTGTTCACCAGAAGCTTTACCAATAGCATAGAGTTGATTAAGATATACCTTGTGGATATATGTATTATGTATGTACTATATACTGTATTCTTGTCAAAAAAGGAAGCTAAATAAAATGTTATTAAGAAAACTATAAGGAAGAGAAAATACAGTTACAGCACTATCCGATATTTATTGAAAAAAATCTGCACGTAAATGGACTTGTGCAGTTCAAACCCATGTTGCTCAAGAATCAGCTGCATTTTATTTGATACATATTTTACCACAATTAAAATAATTAAGCAGAATGTTGGGGCTCCTGGGTGGCTCAGTTAGTAAAGCATCAGGCCCAGTTTTGGCTCAGGTCACGATCTCAGGGTTGGGGGGTGGAGCCCTGCGTCAGGCTCTGTGCTGTGCACAGAACAGGACCTACTTAGAACCCTCTCTCTCCCTCCGCTCCTCCCTGCCCCTGTCTGTTCCTCTAAAAAGAGGAAAAAAGAATGTTAGTATAACCCATCGTAACGAAAGAGGACTCTTATCCACCTGGGAATAATGACTATTGAACAGTTGATGCGTTCGCTTTAGATGTCTCCCTTCATTTGACTAGTTTGTACATCAATATTTGACTGCCAAAACTGGACAAAGGAAAAACCACAGGTTAGAGCATGTCTCCCGTGGATGACACTGTAAAGGAAATTCCCTTTCTCCTGGTGCCCCCATGTCTCAGGGTCTCCGTTGAGAGTATCATTCCTGCAAACCTTTCTGTAGTGCAGGCACGTCATTTTTTGTGGACTCTGGTTTAAAATGGATGTGCTCTCTCTGGAGCTGGTGGTAAAGCCTCCGGCACTAGAATATGGCATTCTTCCCCTTTAGCTGGATCACCCAGGGCAAGTGTTTCCTTAGGAACTGCACACGGAGAAAATGGAACAAACTTCTCCAACATTCAGGGATGTTCTGAGTTGGCACTTGTGTGTTTAAGTCACCTGGCATGTGATATGTAAAGATTCAGTACTTTCCAGAGAAAATTTTGAGACTTCAGAAAGGATGGTGGCTCAATAAGGCTAAGAAAGCCCTGTGAGTTGATTCTAAAATCACAGTCTTAAGTGTTGCCCATAATGGAGAACAGAGAGGCTTCAGAAACAACCAATGGTGGCTGAAGTTTCTCTCTGCTGAGCTCAGTTAAAAAAAAAGACTAGAGCTGATTTTTTCATGTAAAGAAACAGAATACACATGACAGATCTTCATTTCTCCCCTACTACGTTTTATATATTAAGGAGAACTTTTCATGCAGCAAAATGCAAATCTTATTTTTCTAGAGTTTCATGACTTGGAAAGTTTCTTCCTGCCCCTCCCAGCTACTGCTCAACCCTGCCCTCCCCGTCTAGGAGCTGACCCGTGCTGACATCTATCCACCTACTCCTGAACGCCATGTAAATGGAATCATACACTATGTGACTTTGGTGTCTGGTACTTAAGCTTCACATAATGACCTAGAGAGTCACCTACGTTGTTAAGCTTCTCTGCAGTTTGTTCTCATGGCTGAGTGTTGTTCCTCTGTAAGAATATTCCAAAAGGTGTTCATAAATTCTCTATTGATGGACATTGGGTCGTTTCCAATTTGAGGCTATTATTAATGAAGCTATGATGAACATCTTTCATATATCTTTTTGTAGAGATGAGCACTCCTTTGTTTTGGCTATATACCCACTGGAATTTCTGGGTCCCATGGAATTAATTTTATTAGAAAATAGCAGTTGTCCAAAGTGACTGTATCATTGGACATTCCCCGCAGCAATGAATGAGGGTAGACTTAAGCTACCATATACTCAAGTAAATCTACTTTTAATATTACGATAATAAGGCATGGAAACATCATGGAACTGGTTCAAGAATTCCTTCTTTCCTTCCTTAAGAATATCCCGAGTTCTTATAAAGAATCACACACAGTTTTAGGTGTAAAGGTTAAGTGGAGAAAGAGAACAGAACAGGATCCCTGATGTCATAGGGCTTCCGTTCAAGGAGGAGGAAAAGGCCAATAAAGAAGGAGAAAACTAATAATACCATTTCAGAGTTGCTAAGTGTTATAAAAATAAGGCAGGCTTTCGGAAAAAAATAACTGCTAGGGGTGCAGAATGCAGACTATTTAGAGTGTAACATGGCCGCTCTCTCTAGGATATATTGAACTGTTCTGTCCTTATCGCTCCTGGATTACGCAGATTTCTTACGAGCAGCTCAGAGGACTATCAAAGATTTCCAGCACTCTGAACCTGCCATTTTCTTACTCTTTCGGATGGAAAGCCGAGACGGCTGATGGGCTTTTTTGGGATTATACTGCCAACCCAGTGTGATAGGGTTGGGCCACAGGCCTCCTGCAATGAAATGGTTCAGATCCTGTTTTTATCGGCTTTCCCTGTGGCACTGGGGAGCAATTCCAGAAAGAAGGTGGGATCCTATTTTTAGAAGAGACCTGGGCAGATAAAGTTAATATACCAAGAGTAAAATTGGTAATTTGCAGGAAGATAAAATTAAGAAGTGGTTAAGAAAAAATACAGATATATTGTCAAGTGTTTGCCACAAAAACAGATGACTACTAAGGGAGGTGGATTGAGAATGAGTCAGATGGGGCTGGGCGGTAGGTCACTGTCCAGAATGAGCATACCCAGCCAGAGAAGCAATTACTGGTGGCCATGATACAACAGAGCCCAGAGAGCTCCATATATGGCTCCCTAACCCCCCAAGCCACTCTCCCTCACACATGCTCCATTATCCACGCTATAATATGAAGGAAGAACTTTGTCTCTCTCTCCCCGCTATACCTATCACGGGACCAAGAATGCAGCCGATGCCTGATAATTCTTGTCGCATTCAAAATAAACAAGGACACTGGGTCTTACAGATTTTGTTAAGGCAATGTATTAAGAATGTGAAGGTCTTACAGCCATGGGCCAGTAACTGACATTGCAGGTTAAGGACGTTTTCTCTACCTTCTCTTGTTTGGCCAACTTAAACTTCAGAAAGACGTGTCCATTTCTAAACTAGACTTATTCCTCATCCTTTCTCACGTTTATGGTCAAGGAGAATCTGTTATTCTTCTGTCTGGCACAATAGGTTGCAAAACATTCTGCAAATTGATGGGAATTCACTTAGTTTAAAAATTCCTAGTCTCCACCAACAATCATCACAAGAAATAAAACCTCAAGATGGGGCTAATGTAGGTATAAGATTTGTAAGAATATGACTTTGGACACTTCTTTTCCACTTGTAAAGGGCATAAACGTCTCCTGCTGTATGTGAATTTTTGAGTATTTATTTAGGATAGAGTTTGGAGCAATTTGCCAAAGAGATGGTTTTAATTCTCTATGCGTTTAGTGAATGTCCCAACAAGCAATATTTTATAGCTTCTTTGGAAAATGAACATAGAATTAGTACAATTAATCCCACTGACAATGATTATAGCTAACTCTGTGCAAACCATTACTGGTAACTTTACAGGTAATAATTCAATTAATTTGATCCATTATGTATAATGGTTTTACCCTGTGAGCCTGGAATAGAAAATGATCTTTTGATTTAAAATACAGCTCCATTATTCATGAAACAGTACTGGAAAGGGGTGATCAATTCACTTAATTGATTTGACATTCTGTTTTGAGTAGTTGTGTTAAATGTTCTTTGATGGGAGGATATGAGAATTAAGTGATTATTTTCTGGACAGATTTTGCCTCTAGTTCTTCTGAGGCCTGTTCTCATTTTTGTCATCATAATAGATCCAGGATCATTTATTTTTGGTAAGAAAATGTCACACAGGAATGATGACGTATAAGCCGCTGGCTTAGATCATATTCTTTGTTGGTTTTTGCTCGCCTTGGAATCCAGTTCTCCTGGGCATTCCTTGCCTCGTCTTCCTCAATAAAGAGTGCTTTATTGAAAAGCAGCGCACCAGGTGCTTAATGAGAGGAAAGACACACAAGAGTTTGGGTTAGGGATCTTGAGACGGATACAATTTTTAATACCTAAAGACGGAGACAGGAGGGAAGATTTGGAGAATGGCAGCAAGTCTCCCCCAGCTGGGTGTGGAGGGTGTGCATGTGAACGGTAAACGGGCGTCCCAGCCTCCCCAGTGTGTGTGTGCCCCTCTGGGTGGGGCTCTGGTTTCTCCCTTCCTACATCACAATGATATTCTTTTTTTTTTATATCCCCCGAGAGCAAGCATGGTTTCTATTGATCTTATATCCCTAGCTCATAGCCCAGGACACAATAGGCCCACTATAGCTATTTTTAGACTGAATGAAGGAAAGTGAAAATCACCCGGGAGAGGATCATAGAAGTTCCTCTGAAGACCTGGGACTTGAGTCTGGATGCAGAGCCCTGCCCACAAACCCCCCCGCTTTTCTCCTTGCTGCCACCTTCTACAAGCAACTTCATTCCCCTCAAGCCTACCAGCCACAGGACCGCCCCTCTCACCCTGAGCTGGTGACCTAACACTGCTTATGGAAACAACAGAAGCTCTAGTTGGAATTGCTTTATCTTCATGCCTCAAATCTACCTACCGTTGGACACGTTGCTTTCACTCTCTTTTTATAAACATGCTTCCTGCCGTGAAGCCGAGTCCTGAACAGCTGCCTCTTCAGCACCCCAGCTCTGATCATTAGCCTATTGCTCTCCTGCATGACCCACACCCCTGTCCGCCAGCGCCTTGTCATCAGCCTTTAAATATGGTGGCGTCTCCCTTGGCAGGAGTCCATCCAAAGCAGCGCCACAAGCCTGGCACTGTTCAAGCAGCCATGACAGGTGCCAGGATCACTCCAAGGTGACCCCTGCTCCAAGGAGAGGGGAGGATAACTGCACGTGCCCATCTGACAGAGGCCCCAGCAGTGGGCTATGACACAGAGCTGTTCCAACTGCAGGCCCTGCCCACTAACAAAAGCTTCTCAAGAGAAAACACAGAGAAAGTGCCGTGCAGTTTGGTGCTACTGCATCTCTACCAAATGCCTTGACTGACTCAACTCAAGCCCAAGGCACCCCCTACCCCCAGACTGGTCCCCTAACAACACAAGGACCAAACCTCGCCCACGACAGAGTCATTGAACATGACTGGACCAGAGGCAAACACAGGTCAATCACAACAGCAGGGAGAATGCAACACATGTTAGAGATACCCCAAAGCACCCAGTTCCGGTGAACAGGGGACACTGCACTGCAAGGCACTATAGGCCCTCTTCTACATAAGACCACGCTGGCGGGAGCAGGAGACATCGCTGACTTTCCTGACACACAGAAACAGAGCGTTAGCCAAAATGAGGACACAGAGGCATACGACCCAAATGAAAGGCAGAACAAAACCACAGCCAGAGATGTACACCAAATGGAGTCGAGTAATATGTCTGACAGAGAATTTAAAGTAATGGTCATAAGGATATTCACCAAACTTGAGAAAAGACTGGAGGATTTGAGTAAGACCCTCAAAAATGAGATAGAAAACATAAAAAAGAACCAACCAGTGACAAAGAACTCAATAACTGAAATTAAAAATGCATTACAGGGAATAAACAGTAGACTAGAGGAAGCAGAGGAATGGCTAGCAACTGGGGGAGAGAGTAACGGAAAGCAACCAAGCTGAAGAGGAGAAAGAAAAAAAGAATAACAAAAAATGAAAATAGATTAAGGGGATTCAATGACACCTTCAAGCATAATAATATGCACATGACAGGGATCCCAGGAAGAGGAGAAAGAAAAAGAAGAAGAAAACATTTCTGAAGAAATAATAGCACAAATCTTCCTGAATCTGAAGAAGGAAACAGAAATCCAGATCCAAGACCCACAAAGAGTCCCCAACAAAATCAGCACAAGGAGGTCTACACCAAGATAGAGTAATTAAAATAGTAAAAAGTAGTGGCAAAGAGAGAATTTTTAAAGCAGCAAGAGAAAAGAAAACACTTATGTACAAGGGAAACCCCATAAAGCTATCAGCTGATGTTTTAGCAGAAAATTTACAGGCCAGAATGGCATGATATATTCAAAGTGCTGAAAGAAAAAAAAAAAAACTTGCAACCAAGAGTATTCTACCAGCAAGGCTATCTTTCAGAATAGAAGGAGAGATAAAGAGGTTTGTAGACAAAGAAAAGTTAGAGGAATTCATCACACTACACCAGCCTTATAAGAAATGCTAAAGAGGATTCTTTGACTGGAAACCAAAGACCATAAGCAGGAGTAAAAAAAAAAGTTGGAAACACAAAAACACTAGTTAGGTATATCTATAAAAATCAGTTTGGAGATTCACAAAAATGAAAGGATGTAGTATATGACACCATATACCTAAAACATGGGTGGGGGGTGGGGAGAGAAGTAAAAATGGAGTGTTTTTAGAATGGGTTCAAACTTCAGCAACCAGCAGTTGAAAAGAAAGCCCAAGGCAGCACACTTATATTGTACAAAATAGTCCTTAAAACAAAGACTGTAACAAGAGACAAAGAGGGATACTACATGATGAAAAAGGGACAATCCAACAAGAAGATTTAACAACTGTAAATACATATGCACCCAACATCGGAGCACCCACCTACATAAAGCAGCGATTAGCTCATGAACATGAAGGAAGTAGTAGATAGTACTACAATAATAGTAGGGGGCTGCAACACACCACTTACATCAACTGGTAGGTCACCCAAACAGAAAATCAGTAAGAAAACAGTACTTTGAATGATACATTGGACCAGACAGATCTAACAGATATGTTCAGAACATTCCATCCTAAACAGCAGAATACACACTTTTTTTTAACAAGTGTACATGGAACAGAAAAGATCCCATGTGAAGCTATAAAATAAGTCTAAATAAAGTTAAAAGATCAATGTCATGCCATCTTCTCTGAACACAACACTATGAAACTAGAAATCAACCCGAAGAAAGCATCTAGAAAGAATACAAACACATGGAGGTTGCATGCTACTAAACATGCTACTAAATCATGAATGGATCAACCAAGAAATAAAAGAGCAAATTAAAAAATACATGAAGAATAATGAAAATGAAAACATCATGCTCCCAAATCTTTGGGATGCAGCAAAAGCTGTTTTAAGAGGAATGTTTATAGCATTACCCATCTACCTCAAGAAGCAAGAAAAGTCACAAATAAATAACCTAACCTTACATCTAAAGGTGCAAACAATAACCAGAACAAAGAAAACTCAGAAAGAGCAGAAGGAAGGAAATAATACAGATTAGAGCAGAAAGAAATGAAATAGAAACTTAAAAAAAAAACAAAAACAGAATACATCAATGAAACCAGGAGCTGATTCTGTGAAAAGATCCACAAAATTGGATCTTGCTAGACCTGACAAAAGTGAGAGAGACAGGGCTCAAATCAATAAAATCAGAAATGAAAGAGAAGAACTAATAACGAAAACAATAGAAATACAAAGGATTATAATAGAATATTATGAAAAATTCTATGCCAACAAATTGAAACAGATTTAGGAGAAACAGATAAATTCCTAGAAATGTACAACTTCCCAAAACTGAATCAGGGATAAATAGGAAATTTGAACAGACTGATTATGAGCAAGGAAATTCCACTGGTAATCGGAAAACTTCCAACAAACAAAAGTCCGGGACCTCATGGCTTCACAGGTGGAATCTACCAAACATTTAAATAAGAGTTAACACCACTTTTTCTCAAACTATTTCAAAAAATAGGAGAGAAAGGAAAGCTTCCAAATTCGTTCTATGAAGTCATCACTACCCTGACACCAAAACCAAATAAAGACACTACAAGAAAAGAGAATTATGGTCAGTATCTCTGATGAAAAGAGATGCAAAAATCCTCAACAAAATATTAGCAAATTGAATCCAACAATATCTTAACAAAACCATTCTCCATGATCAAGTAGGATTTATTCCTGGGATGCAAGGGTGGTTCAATATTCACAAATCAATCAACATGATATATCACATCAACAAGAGAAAGGATAAAAACCATATGATCATTTCAATGAATGCAGAAAAATCATTTGACAAAGTACAACATCCATTCATGATAAAAACCCTCAACAAGGGTTTTAGAAGAAACAGATTTAGGTTTAGAAGAAACAGATTTCAACATAATAAAGTCCAATTAAGAAAAATCCACAGTTAGCATCATACTCAATAGTGAAAAACTAAAAGTTTTCCCCTAAGATCAGGAACAAGGCAGGATGTCCACTCTCGCCACTTTTATTCAATATAGTACTAGAAGTCGTACCCATAGCAATCAGACAACAAAAAGAAACAAAAGGCATCCAACTTGGTAAGGAAGAAGTAAAACTTTCATTACTTGCAGATGGCATGATACTATATATAGAAAGCTCTGAAGACTCCACCACAAAACTACTAGAATTGATAAAGGAATTTAGTAAAGTCACAGGATACAAAACCAATAAACATAAATCTCTTGCATTTCCATACACTAATAATGAAGCAGCAGAAAGTGAAATTTTTAAAAAATCCCATTTACAATTGTGCCAAAAATAATAAAATACCTAAAAATAAAGTTAACCAAGGAGGTGAAAGACCTATACTCTGAAAATTAAAACACTGATGAAAGAAACTGAAGATGACACAAACAAATGGAAATATATTCCATGCTCATGGATTGGGAAAACAAATATTGTTACAATATCCATAGTACTCAAAGCACTTTACACACTGAATGCAATCCCTATCAAAATCCCAGCGAGGCTGGGAGGCTCAGTTGTTTGAGCATCTGCCTTTGGCTCGGGTCATGATCCCAGCACCCTGGGATCAATCCTTGCATCGGGCTCCCTGCTCAGTGGTGGGCCTGTTTCCCTCTCTCCCTCTGCTGCTCCCTCTGTTTGTGCTGTCTCTCTCTCTCTGTGTCAAATAAATAAATAAAATCTTAAAAAACAAACAAACAAACAAACAAACAAAAAAACCCCACAAATTACCAACAGCATTTTTCACAGAACTAGAAAAAAAAAAATCCTAAAATCTATGCAGAACCATGAAAGACCCCAAATAGCCAAAATAATCTTGAAAAAGAAAAAAACAAAACTGCAGATACCACAATTCTAGACTTCAAGTTATATTATAAGTCATAATAATCAAAACAGTACGGTACTGGCACAAAATAGACATAGATCAATGGAGCAGAATAGAGAGCCCAGAAATAAAACAACGATTACATGGTCAATTAATCTGTGACAAAAGAGGAAAGAATATGCAATGGGAAAAAGATAATCTCTTCAATAAATGGTGCTGGGAAAACTGGACAGCTACATGGAAAATCTACAGACCATTTTCTTACAAAAATGAACAAAATGGATTAAAGATCTAAATGTGAGACCTGAAGCCATAAAAATCCTAGAAGACAACACAGGCAGTAATTTCTTTGACATTGGCTGTGGCAAGTTTTCTAGGTATGTCTCCTGAGGCAAGAGAAACAAAACCAAGAATAAACTAGTGGGACTCCATCAAAACAAAAAGCTCCTCCAAAGCAAAGGAAACAAAACTAAAAGACAACCTACTGAATGGGAGAAGATAGTTGCAAATGACATATCTGATAAGGGATTAACATCCACATATATAAAGAACTTATACACTTCAACACCAAAATACAAACCAAAAATAAGCAAACAAACAAAAAACCAAAAACCCGATACAAAAATGGACAGAAAACATAAACAGACATTTCTCCAAAGAAGACATACAGATAGCCAAGAGACACATGAAAAGATGTTTAACATCACTGACCTGCAGAGAAATGCAAGTTAAAACCACAATGGGATATCACCTCACGCTTGCCAGAAGTTTTAAAATCAAAAACACAAGAAACCTGAGCCTGGTGGTGGGTATTATGGAGGACACGTTTTGCATGGAGCACTGGGTGTGGTGCATAAACAATGAATTCTGGTACACTAAAAAGAAATTTAAAAAATTAAAAATTAAAAAAAATACACAAGAAACAAGTGTTGATGAAGATGTGCAGAAAAAGGAACACTTGTGCACCGTTGGTGGGAATGCAAACTGGTGCAGCCACTGTGGAAAACAGTATGGAAGTTCCTGAAATGATAAAAATAGAATTACCATAGGATCTAGTAGTTCTACTACAGGATATTTACCCAAAGAATATGAAAACACTAACTCAAAAAGCTATATGAGTTCCTGTGTTTATAGCCGTATTATTTACGATAGCCAAAATATGGAAGCAACACAAGAGTCTTTTGACAGATGAATGGATAAAGAAGATGTGGTATATAAAGACAATGGAATATTACTCAGCTATAAAAAAGAATGAAATCTTGCCACTTGCAACAACATAGACGGATTGAGAGGGTACAATGCTAAGTGAAATACGTTGGTCAGAGAAAGACAAATACCATACAATTTCACTCCTATGTGGAATTTAACAAACAAAACAAATGAACAGATTTAAAAGGAGACAAAACACCAGACTCTTAACTACAGAGAATACACTGATGGTTACCGGAGGGGAGGTGTGGGGGAGAATGGGAGACACAGGTGATGGGGGTTCAGAGCACACTTACAACGAGCACTGAGCTATGTAGAAGATTGCTGAATCACTATATTGTACACCTGTAACTACTATAATACTGGACATTAATTATATTGGAATTTTAAAAATAAATTAATTTTAAAATACATGATGGTGTCTGTCCTATCTTAAAACTTTTCATGGGATCAACTTTTGTTCCATTACAAACCACCTTTGCTATTCCACATTAAAGAGCTGCCTACAGCCACTATTCTCAAGCTTGATTGCCCATGTGTTTGTCGTCCCTCTATATGAAGATCTCCATTCCCACCACAAACCCGAAAATTCTTGCTCTCTCAAGTGGGCAAGGTGTCATGCTAATTACACTCGCTTTCTTAGCGGCATTTTGTATGACCCTTTCAACCTGGCCTCTAGAAGGCTTCCCTCTCCTTTCTTTCTTACGTGCATTTTCTCCATCCATCCCCTAAATCCACATTTCACAGTGTGATCTACTTCCTGTGAAACTGGCGCGGAGCCTGATAATCTCTGCCTTGGAAGTAAGATCCCAGGGGACCATTGCACACCAAGCTTTCAGAAGCGCCGTCACGAGTACTCACCTTCCTTAGACACCAGTCTTTAGCTCATGATGGCAGCTTGGCAAACTACAGCCCAACAGTCCGATCTGGCCCACCACTTGTTTTTGTCAATAAAGTTTTTTTGGAATTCTAACACCACCCATTTGTGGAGATGCTGCCTGTGGCTGTTGTGAAGCCGTGATGGCCGAGGGGAGTAGGTACAACAGAGACTGTACGGCCGCAAAGCTTAAAATACTTACTATCTGGGCCTCTGTAGAAGAAGCATGCCAAACCCCGGGTTCTAGTCTCCCCAGCAACCTCCCGGACCTCAGCGGCCTTCTTCATGTGGATTTCTCTTCTTGCTTCAGACTCAGAGCCAACAAACGTGTTAGAAAAATGCCAACAAACATGTTAAAAACACGCTCCGGCCCTTCAATCCCCTCATATCCAGTAGCATTGAGCATCTGTCCTCCACGATGATGGAGTTCAGGAAAAAGCATCATCATCCTTGCCAAACTCGCAAGCATCCTTTCTCTCTCTCATCTTTCTTCCTCTCTACAAGCTTCCGCCCTGGGCTAGGTTGGTTCCCACCATCTGTGGTTCCAGCTCACTTTTCTTTCGGGGCCGGCTCAGTTGGGTAACTGATGGGCTCTGGCCGATTTGCCAAGGTTTTGCTCTAAACCAGGGATTTCCCTGTGGTCCACAGTCTGCGTGGGAGCACCCCTAGCTGAAGGGTCTCTCCTTGGGGACAGTACTAGGAGGCCACGAGGCAACACCGCACTGTAGCCCGTTCAAGATACCACACCTAAAACGTCTCATCACGCACCTGTGTAGGACATCATTCAACACCAATTACAAAAACAAATCTCATGGACATTCAGACAAAGGAGAGTGAGGGCAGCAGGACCCAGAACCTGAACCCTGGTCTGCTGTCACAGAAGGATGGTCCTGCCTACGGGGGAAATGAGGGGAAACAGGCCTTCTGAGAAGTCAGCCCTTGGGAAGTCTTAAAAGTGCATCTGCAACCACTGGCAAAGAGAAAGCACACACAAAACCGAGAGATTGAAATTCAGAGCGATACACATCACATATTCAAATGCAATAAAACACGGGCTGGGATTGATTCATTATTTTTTCATCTGAAGAATTCAGAAGTCATATTTCCCAAAAACAGATGCTGAGTATTTTTATCACGGCACCCCTGTTAGCTATGCAATTTTGTGACTGGACCAGAAGTCATGTTATCTATGGAAATGCAATAATCTCTGCTAAAATTTCTTGAAACGGGAAAAAGAAAGTCTACCATAGCACTTTTTAAGGTGCATAATATAAATGTCATTTTTGTTTCTGCAAAATCCTTTTGCTGACTCTCTGAAGACAGGGAAGTGGTTGAAAAGCATGGTTTTTTTACTTTTGGTCCCTTAATCCAGTCTGACTTCAGGCAGAAATCACAGCCTGTCTTCTGAAATGACCATTGGCAGAACCAGACACTTGGTGTGCAACTTTATTGCACTTAAGAGGTGAAAAAGCGAATTTAAGTGAGCTAAAATATGTAGAGATTTTCTTTAAGTGTTGTAGCCATTTATATGAAATCTTTTACTTGCAGAGGTAATAGATCTGGCTCACGTGACTCATATGTCCTATGTAAATTAACGTATGCTGCTTGCAAATTTGGGTGATAAAAATGCTTTCCAGTTCTAGTACATAGTCAGGCAGCTGAGTACAGGGAAATCTACAATGCGACTTTCCCTCTGTAGGTCAATCCCTACCCGGACTGAACAGGTGCAATGTCTTCCACTGTCTCAGGTCTGATAGTCACAGGATGGCCTTTAAATTCATGGCACGGCCACCTGCACCACCGCCCACAATAATATTGAGGGAAAAAATGATTCTTGCCCATCAAAAGAGTGGCATTTTCTGTAAAATGGAAATACCGGTAGTCTCTCCAAAAGTAGCAGGGAGTACTGGATTTGAGAACTTTACTCGGCTGACCCCAAGAGGAGCTACATTTTTAAGCTAGCTCTTCCATGAAAGGGTAATAAAAGAATGTGCAATTGTCTAGAAGTATGGCCCAATCTTCCCAAGAAAATTATGATTTTGTTGCTGTTCAGTGAAGTAGATGTTAGGAAATCGCCAGCCCAGGGGCTTTGCTAGAGAGAGAGAGCCTGTAAAGCGTTTTCTCAGGAATGAGAGCTAACGCCATCCATTGTTAACAGGCACCCCCTAAAACGCCAGGTGTAAGGGGACCAGGTTTTGTTTCTTTGTGCCATTAGTATACAGTCTTTCAGGATACCGAAATGCTCTGTACAGACATACAGACAGGCGTGTTTACCTGTGTGCTTAAGATTGTCCTAATTTCTGGGGCGCCTGAGTGGCTCAGTGGGTTAAAGCCTCTGCCTTCGGCTCAGGTCATGATCTCAGGGTCCTGGGATCGAGCCCCACATCGGGCTCTCTGCTCGGCAGGGAGCCTGCTTCCTCCTCTTTCTCTCTGCCTGCCTCTCTGCCTACTTGTGATCTCTGAGTGTCAAATAAATAAATAAAATCTTTAAAAAAATTTTTTTTTAAAGATTGTCCTAATTTCTTTCCATCGCAAGACCAAAAACGTCTTTGAAGGCCTGCATGTGTACACACTGGCTGTCTCACTGTTCTGTGTGGGGCCTTCCACAGTCTGCTGTTCTGGTTCTGCTCTGGGGCTTTAGAAAGAATTAATTCATACAAGACACGTTCCTGCCAGAAAAATGGCTCCCACAGAGGTCCACATTCTAAGCCCTGGAATTCTGAGAATATGTTCCTTTACATATCGAAAGGGATTTTATAGATGTGATTTATAAAGGATGCTGAGATGCAGAGCTTATCTTGGGTTATCTGGGTGTGTCCAAACCAATGACCTAAGCCTTTAAAAGCAAAGACTCTTTTCCAGCCGGGATCAGATTGACGTCGAGGACAAAGGAAGTCGGATACATGAGGCACGAGAAGGGCTTAACTTGCTACTACCGGCTCTGAAGACGCAAGGGACCAAGAACCAGGCAACGAGCACGAACTCGAGGACTGAGAATCACCCCCACCTGACAGCCAACGAGGGAACGGGGACCTCAGAGCCCAGCATGGAAACAAGGGCTGTCAAAAACTTGCTCATGGGAGTCTAGAAGTGAGTTCCTCAATTAGGAACACGGCCTAGCCAACACCTGGATTTTGTGAGCCTCATGTCAACACCTCAACTACAGAACTGTGAGATAATAAATGTGAGATAATAAACGTGTGTTGTTTTAAACTGCTGAGTCTGTGATCATTTTCTGATAGCAGCGACAGGCCACTGAGACAGGATTCTCAACAGTGTGTAAACATTCCTTGCGTTCCTTTAATTCCAAGACAACGTCAGTTGTAAATCAGCAAAAATCTAACACGGGAGATTTTCAGGGAAAAGAAACGCGACTACATCCCACTGAAGAAGGTAAGATGCATACTGGTTTCTGAAACAAACAAAACTGTAGATGGGAGGAAAGGATAAATTAAAAATACTTCCTTAACTTTGAATTAAGGAAATACAATCTTCATTGGTGGTTGTACTTGGGGAATATCCGAGTTTATATAAAAACATCAGCTCTCCTAATCCCCTTGAAGGCGTGTTTCACCGTCCATTCACATGCTGCTCCCCAGAAATTTTCCCCTCTCTGAAATGCAGACATAATTAAGAAAGCAGTTAATACTGGCTTCCTTCCCTCCGTGTGCACGGCTGTTAAAGGCTCAGAGCCCAATAAGGTTTATTACTGCTCAGCTCATTGCATAATAAACTCTTCAAACACAGGAAGAACAGTTGTGACTTAAAACAGAGTTAACACATTCTGAAGCATTTCAGCTCTCTTGAAAGGAATGGCCCTTATGTGATTCAAAGGTGTTCTCCAAGTTACGACTTGCGAGCATTTAAGGCTGGCACAATACCTTTTTTGTTGGTATTCCAATGGACCAGTTATGTTTCTGGCATGAAATGTAATATATAACTCATTTATTCATTTTAGCAAGAGTTGCCAGGAATGAGTTCTTCTTCAAAATCAAACTTGACACAACTGGAGTTTGAAAGCTCAACTGTGACCAGAAGCTGGTGAATATTTATTTTGGTGTGATTTTCTAAGGAATATATAAATGCAACTGAGTTCTATACTCTCTATTCACATTTGCCAAACATAGAGATCAAAATTAGCAAAAAGCAAACAACTCCTACAATATTTACAGCAAAAAAAGCCTTCTGAAAATGAGTAAATGGTTTTTTGGTTTGGTCCCCCCCCCCCCCCCCGCCGGGGTGACTAGACAATGGTGATCAAATTTTCTTTTCTTTTCCTTTTTTTTTTTTAAGACTTTGATTTTTAAGTAATCTCTACACCCAATACAGGGCTTGAACTCATGACCCCAAGATCAGGAGTCCCCTGCTCTACCGAATGAGCCAGCCAGGCACCCCAACGCTGGCTGAATTATTAAATTTCATACTCCCAAGTCACATCTGATGACACAAGATCAGTGAAAGCTTTTGAGCTACTCACTGCATGGATTCTGGCTCATAACACATGCGAGTGTGGACAGGGGTCTCGCTGTTTGGAGTGTGTACACCTTGGACGTATGTGTGGTGGAAATGCAAAGAATTAGCGGAGGGGCTTGACCTTCCACGACGAGCAAAGCTCTGAGTTAGGTAGAAGATTCTGCAATATGGTTTTAAGAAAGCATTTCCCAGGGCCCCTGTTGAGTAAGATACCTTCGGATGCTGCTTCAACATAAGCCCCCCACCCCTTTTTTTTTTCCAGAAATGTGATAAAAAGAGGGATATTGTTTTTTGTCGGTTTCCGAAGGCAGCCGAGTCTGAAGTCCCCTCTCTTATGTTGAATAACGGAATCTGGGTTCTTTGAGAGAGCATGGAGCAGCGTAGATGGTAGAATTCCAGAAAATGTTTGTCCTCAGCAATAACGAATGGGTCTGGTCACTCAGGCCTTCCTAAAGAACATCAGGTAGTTTATCTTCCAAAGGCTCCGAAGCGTCTTTAAATTTAGAGTCTGTTCTCTCTCTTCCCTTGTCCTTCCTCTGAAGTACGAGCTTGTTTTCTTATCCGTCCCCTCTATCTGTCAGACGTTGGCACCCGAAGAAATAAATCTCTCATAGTGTTAGGTGGTGCTGCCTGCAATGATACTCGGGTTTCAGCCCAGGAGCCCGATGTCGTCCCCTCCCACAGCTGCAGCTGGAAATCACTGGCTGAAGGTCACCTCCAGGGTAGGGGAGGAGCTAAGTTTGGGGTGGGGGAGGAGCTAAGTTCCTAGGCCCTTCAGAGCCTCTGAGGAAGAGCCCCAGGTAGTGGGTGTCAGAGGCAACACTGGCAACAGGGGACATGGAAGGGCCTGTCCTCTACAGAGTGCACCTGACAGCCCTTCCTTGTGATGCTTCAGGACACACTCCCCACCCACGACCCCAGAGGCGGCAGAGAGACCCAGGGCCACAGCCCAGGCTCCAACTTCAGACTCACTCCTGATTGGCCCCAGAAGGAACCTCAGGCCTTTGGAGTTCCACTGTGTCTTCAGGAGGTTCGAACTTGGCTCTGTTGATTGTTAAATGGGTGAATTGAACTCACTGGAATGCAAATTATTTTTCATCTGCAAAATTAAATGAGATGCTCGAGCAACGTCTTTGGCATATAGGAAATACTCAGTGAGTGTTCAAGTCCTCTGTCTTACTGAGGATGTTGAGGGTACTAAAGATGGCATACCCTCCTTTGTGAGTTCCCTTTAGGACCATTATTATCACCAAAAGTAAGATACTGTTCCCTGATCTCTCTTGCCCTGAGTTAATGTTCTTCCTCCTGCTTCACATGTTATTTCTAATCCCAATTTTTCTTCTAATTCTCCTCCAACCTTCTTCCATTTCTCCTTTTCGGTTCCTTTCTCTTCTTTTCTCCTCCTCCTCCCTGCATTTATACACAGTCTCCATCATCTGCAGACAGAGTAAGCTATGTCCCAGCCTTCTGTGCTAAAAGAAAAAAATCCCTTGAGTGGAGTGAGATGTGCCTCCCACTCACCACACAGAGCTCGCAACTGGGCAGGGTCAAGTCTGGAGCTGGAGAGAAAAACACATGGATTCAAATCCTTGTCTTGCCAAGTGTCAGCTTGTTTGACCCTCTCGAACATTTCCGAATGAAACCCTCCCAGCCTGGAACACTTTCGTGACGACGCCAACTTTGCAAAGCACTTGTGAAATAAGGGGGATTTCAGACGAACAATTGGCAGGCCTACCCTATGACATTAATAAATAGTGAATCATGGAAAAAAATTACAATTCTTCGACTGACATACACGGACCACCGAATATATTCCAGGAAATTGGGTAAGAACCGGCCGTACCAAGATGGCTATCTTCCCCGGATGAGCCTCTCTGGTTTTTGCTAAGGAAATGTTTTTAGCGTGGCCACCAAATTCTCTGGGAGATCCCCCTTTCTACCAAAAAATGGGTGAGATAACCTCACAGCCTTTGGCTCTTCCCCTGGAGACACCAAAGACTGTATCTTGATTTTTCTCTTTCCTTTTTGGAAGACTGAAATAGATTTGGGCCATCATGTCATTCTCATTATTGCTCTATTGTGCATAAAACCAGCCTTTTTACATACTTTTTTCTTATGCTTTTAGAACCCATATAAATATCTCTGATCCACAGACTTTTATGCCTCTGTCATTTTTTTCTTGCTTATGTTTTCAATTTCTAGACAAAATTTTTAATATTTTCTTGTCACATTTTTGAGCATTCAAAACTGATATACTCACATTTCTTCAACTGCTCTTGGTAATCACGTCTTGCCCTCAAGTGGAAAGCTGTTAGGAGATGCCTTGTGTTTCTATTTTAAAATATGTATCTTGTTTACTGAATTAAATTTGTTATAGAAAGTATATCTGCACAGACACTTCAAATCTGTGCTCTCTCTACAGAATTAAGATAATTTCTTGTGGCTTCATTCATCTGCTGATGACTCAAACTCATCTACTGAAAAATAATGTTTTAATGAGTTCCTTCTCAGTCTCATTTAAAGTATATTAACAATAATGATACGCAAAAGTCAATATTCTTTATTACTCTAGCAAACTGGATTTCTCAACCGACTTGATGGTTTAAAATTGCCACTGGGAAGAACTTGACTTTCAAGGAGAATTAAATGGGGTTTACTGTGGTGACTGATGAACAGCATAAGAACCATGCATTTTTCTACTACAGTAGAGGAAATAATTTAATTAGTCTGTTATTGTAAATGTTCTGATTTTAATACATTAACTTGTGGCCCATGGCTGATGGAAAAGAAATTAACACTGACTCTTTTTGACTGTGGGATGAATTGGACTTTCCAGGGCAAGAAAATTAATTATAAATGCTCTCTATTTAAGATTGCCAGATTTTTTTTTATGATAAATGATGTAATTATTAGATGTCAAGTATACAAATAGTCACGCACTGACATTTCAGCTTATTAATTCCAACACCCACCATTGTGTAGAACATATTCATCACATTTAATTGCTCACTAAAGGGGGAAAAAATCATTATTCTCATGGTTCTCCCTGTGATTCCGAGGCAGTAAATGTATGAGACGCTGAATGCTAATGCACTAAATTTCCGATGACAGTCCCATGCTTCACTGGAAGCTGGGACCAAAATAAACAGAAAGAGTGAGCGCACAGCAGACTGAGGTTCCGGCAGCTGTGACGAAGTCTTAACAGAATTACAAGTTACACCAAAATCCGTCCTCAACATCCTCTCCTCTGTGTTTCCCTGGCTCTCCGCTCCCCATTTTTGGGTCTGTGTGGTGAGCACCCAGGGCTGTCATGCTCCCCACTGGGATCCCTGGACCCTCTTCCCTCCCAAAAGATGCCCACCCTCATTTACCAGTGCTCTCGTCCCTGTTGGGAGGAAGACCAGCCAAGCTTCAAAAGATTTCAGGGGCCCCTCCCCAGTAACAAGAGCTACCAGAATGAAGAGAGATGAAGTAACTTTGTTTCCCTTTAATTCAGCCACGCTTTCAAACTCACGAGTCCCATCTGTGATGAGCCGTGTCACATGTCCCAACTGGGCTGGGCTATGGCTCCCAGACACTCCACAAAAAGCTAATCAGAGGGTTGTACCGAAGGTCTGTCGCAGATGGGATTAAAGCCCATAATCAGTTGATGTTGCGTGAGGGAAGTTTCCTGGGTTATCTGGGTGGTCCCAGTACAACTACAGGAGGGAAGCAGGAGGACCAACGTCAAAGAGAGAAGGTGATGGGGAAGCAGAGGTTGAGGTGATGCACTGTGATGAAGGAAGGACTAGGAGCTCTCCCTGAGAACCAGAGGGAGGCAGCCCTACTGACACCTTTTGGTTCAATGAAACCATTTCGGACTTCTGACCCCCAGGACTGTAAAGTCTTGCGTTTGTGTTCTTTCAAGCCACTACGTTTAGAAATGTGTTGCAGCAGCTCTAAGAGGCTAATACGCTCTCTCATACATTTGAGAAGTTCCGTGTGAAATCCACTGTTTGTTCAGTCTGCACTCTCTCCGTGCATGCACGGCTTCATATCTTCCCTGCAAAGACCCTTGCACCTCTGGAGCCCCAGTCCCCGGACTGATAACTGCTGTCATCCACCACGAAAGGCAAGGGTGGGCTTGAAAACACGTCCCTTCAGTCCTAGCCGCGGTGTTTCCTGCAAAGCCCCCCATGTTCTCATAGTTCTCCAGCCGGCCAGTTCCACGCATGCAAGGTCAAACCACTGGCCTTCCTCATTAGAGATCTAGATCTTTTTTTTCTCCCTTAGTTTCCATCTGTGGTGGGCAGGAGTATCAGACAGACGAGGAGATTCCCACCCCTGGTGGAGACACACGGCACAATCCCGTCCCTTTGAGCACGGTCACGATCCATGAATATGAAGGCTTTCACTGCAATGACCAGGTCTGTAAAGAGGTGACTTGGAGTTAATGTAAAGAGTTATTATTTGTGCTGGCCTAAGCGACTCAGTGGAGCCCTTAAGAGTAACAAGATCCAGGGCGTCTGGCTGGCTCAGCCAGTGGAACGTGTGATTCTTGATCTCGGGGTTGGCGTGAGCCCCACCTTAGGTACACAGATCACGTCAAAATAAAATCTTCAAAAAACTGATTTAGAAAGGAAGTGGCAAGAGGCAGTGGCAGTTACTGTCCTGCACAAAGAAGGAAGCGGAAGCCACGCTGTGAACTGTCAAAGGGGGGCACGGGGCAAGGAATTGTGGTTGACTTCTAAGACCTGAAACGGGCCCTGGCAGATGGAACGAGAGACTTCAGGCACACACTACAAGGAAGCCTATTCTGCCAACAACCTTCCAGGCTTAGCAGAGGACCGTGAGCATGAGAAAGAAGTGCAGCCCGGCCGGCACCGTGATTCCCACCTGCGAAGACCTGAGCAGAGGACACAGCCAAGCCATGCCTGGGCTCCGGACTCACAGAAGCTGGGAGACGGCAGTTTGTGTCGTGAGCCACTAAGCATGCAAAATTAAACTGTGTTTTAACAGTCTGTACTCTTAAGTGTGCTCTAGGACAGGAGAAAACTTTTCTAAATGAAAAGAACTTGTGGTCTGAGCAGAGGGAGTGACTGCGAGACTTATCTGTCACCAGAATAAACTCCCTTCCAATCTCCCCAGTACACGGACTCCTCTGTGCCTGGCTGCAACGCCCGCACCAAACCCAGGCAGCACGGAGACACACCCCAAATTCTGTAAGTGCTGCCCTTTGCGGCTTCCCCGTCCCGACACTTCTCACAGCCCTGGTGGTCTCTGTCCCTCAGCCGTCCTTGTACACAATACTGGGTTCATGAATCTTTTACCTTTTGGGACAGCAGGTTCCATCTTCACAGACAGATCTGAAAATCGCTAAAGGCACGGTGCCAGGTCAGGTAGGCAGGACTTGGAATGGGAAGAGCTGATTTCCTCCCGGTATTTGATGTCTGCATCTTGCATAGAAAGTATTTCAGTGTCTGTGCACCAAGTACAATAGTAGTCATGACACACGAGGCTATTTGTGAAGCCCCCATGATTTGGTTTATCTAAAATACCTTGCACATGGCTTTTCAACTACTATGTGTTCAGTAAATATTTATTCACTAGCTCTGGAAACACAGCACCAGATATGAGAGCTCGGGATGTGAAATACTCATCCACCCTCCCCCTGCCCCTTTCCCAGCATTCAGGTTATCATCAGCCTAGAAAGGCATGAGCAAGTCACACCTCTGTGAGCTGCCCAGGGTATAACAGATCAGACAGCCCAGACCTCACACAGGGCACTGAACCCAACCGAGGGCTGCCTCTACAGTTTGCCTCAAAAGTAGAGCACAGATTTCCTACGTAGCAAAGGCAGTTTTCTTCACCTCATTAGGAAACCCCACCAAGTATGACTTTTCGAGAGCGAGAGGCAAAGAATGAGTGGAATTCGGAGGCAATAAGGAAGATTGTGCTCTCGAAACTGCAAAGGCAGAGAGTGGAATTTCCACTTCAGCTGGAAAGTTCCCTCACTCCACATGCCTGAGAAGAGGCTTGTCTATGAAATGCTAATGAAGTCAAGCCCATTCACATGTAAATTTCTAGATTTGTCTTTCCCCCTCAAAATTAAGTTCTTACAAGTGATTTAAAGAGTAATTGGCTTCTAGATACGTTTTCCAGCAAATTACATCAGTCAAAAGCTTGTTTGAAGGGTAATGCGGCCGGTTCAAGTTGCCTTTGGGAGAAGTCTGATAGAGAATGGTCTTACTTTCCGTTCACTGCTTCCGTAAGTAATGCAGAGCTTCCCTCCAGAAGACAGAGCTGTAAAAGAATTGTATGTCACTAGGAATGGTGAAGACACAAAGGGCATTTTTGCCCTATCCCTCTGAATCACAATCACGTTGTGTATTTTCACGATGTTCCTTTTTTTTTTTTCCTTCTCAGTCCAAGTCATACACCAGATGGTAAATCCTAGGAATCATTTAATAGGTTTGGCAAAAATTCTAAGAGGAAAATGATTTTGAAAGCTGGATCTGAAGCAAAACATGGAGCAAAGGAGGTACAGATCGAACACTTGGGGCAGATGAAATCGTGTTGAAGGAAGCAGACGGAAAGCTTTACTGTTCCGTGGTGTTGTGCCCTGAGAGTGTGGATGAATCGTCTTCCAAGTGGATGTGTAGGAAAACATGATTCACAGGAAACTATCGTCCACTGTGAGTGAGCGCAAGAGAGGACTGGATTGTTTAAGATAAAGTATATCCATGCCCAGACACACTATATCCCAGCTTACTCAGAAGACTTGAAGACATGAGCATAAAAACCCCATCCGCGGACTTTGGGGAGGACAGAGTAGGTAAAATCCCTGTCAGACTTCTGGCAAAGACCCCAGCTTTCAAAAAGGGAATGCAGGGCATATGCAAGAAACTGGCTTTTTTAGCACCACACTAATTCCTGAGGAGATTTTAAATAAATAACTCAAGTGTGCTGGGGACTGTGTGACTACAGAGACAGATCCTAGCAGAACTGTCCACACACCCAACCAGCTTGCACGTTCTTTTCCTACATTGAGCCAGGACTTGAGGAGCTCCTGGGAAGCCAGTGGCCGTGACAGCACATGGGAAACACGTGGGGCTCCTGTGAAGTCCACTGTTCCAAAGAAGCACTGTAGCCCCGCAGTTATAACGAGCCCTGTGCAGTGACTGTAACACACGTTTTTATAGAAGAACACACAAGGCGTTTATGAGATTGCAGATAAGGGACAAAGCATCCTGAGAACATCACAGAAGGCTTCCAGGAAAGTCAGGAGATCTCCTTTCCCTTTAAGGTTCTTTAAAGGAACTGATTTCCAAACGGGTGTCAAAAATATTTTCTAATTGCTGGCCAAGCCAGGGCTCCGTAATCCCTAGAGTTCACGTGTCTCCGGCAAAAGCTAAATGAGAAAAGGAGCCCAGGGCCGGTGTGTGTACGAAAAACACAGAACAGAGAGAGAGTCGGTGTAAAGAAATTATTTTCTCGACGAAGCCAGCAGAATAACTGACAAGAAGGAATTACGATAACTTTCATTAAATAACTATGATGTCCTACATGCTGTAAGCACTTTCCATTTAATAACACTTTTAACCCTTATAAGAACCTTCTAAAACATCAACTATTTCATCCCTGTTGTTGAAAGGGAAGCCTGTGAATTACCCATCGTTTGCTAAGAGGTGGACAAACCAGCAATCGAACCCTGGGATAACTAGATTTAACACCTGGTATTCTATCTCGCAAATCAAAGGAACAAACGAGACATAGTTTACTGAGAGGGGAAAGATCCAACTTTGTAGATCAAAATGATTCACTTCGTTGTGTTCCGAAGTAATGAAGAGTGATTTACCCATCCAAACATTCCGTCATGTTGACGCCAAACAAAAGATGACTGCGTACGTCGGGAGGGTGACAGCGATCACCCCAGGAACCTACAATGTAGCGTGCAGGGGCCAAGGACACAAGTTCAAGCTGCGTCCGTGGGAATGTATTGTGTGGCTGTAAGAAAGCCAATGACACTCTGTGCCTGACAAGCCCCATCTAGATGGCGGCCCAGTTCTGGGAGCCGTTTTTAAGGACTCTGACCAAACGAGCCCTCAAATGGATGACAGCCGGCTGAGCACGCCGGCAGGAAGTGCTCAAAGGAAGACTGCAGGTAAATGCAGGTAAACGCGGGCTCCCACCCAAAGAACGGAAAGCCGGGGTGCCTGGCTGGCTCTGTCACCGAAGTGTCCGACTCTTGATCTCAGCTCAGGTCTTCCTCTCAGGGTCATGAGTTCAAGCCCTACACTGGGCTCCACACTAGGCGTGGGGCCCATTAAAACAAACACAGAAAAAAAAAACAAAGAACGGAAAACCCGATGGTAGAACAGTGAATGCTAAGTGATGCCTTCCAAACGCCACTCTCTGAACTAGCCACGCAAAGGGAAGTTTGATTTGGGCTACACATTAACAAAGCAAAACGTAACCCCGTTTTGTTGTGCAAACACCATGCCAGTGACTTCCTGTGCACTGAAGGTAAGTTTTGCTTGAAATATTAGAGGGAAAACTATTTCATTGTTTGTTTGGGGTTTTTTAGATCAGAATTCTGTGGCTTATAGAATAGCCCAGCCTGTTTCAATCATTCGTGTCATTTGGGAATTCTTATTTTACATACTTGTCAAAAATGAATGATGACAGTCTAAAGATACCTGTCTATTCCAGTGGAACAGAGTAGAGAGCCCAGATATGGACCCTCAACTCTATGGTCAAATAATCTTCGACAAAACAGGAAAAAATATACAGTGGAAAAACGATAGTCCCTTCAATAAATGGTGCTAGGAAAACTGGACAGCTACATGTAGAAGAATGAAACTTGACCATTCTCTTACACCGTACCCAAAGATAAACTCAAAATGGATAAAAGACCTCAACGTGAGACAGGAATCCATCAGAATCCTAGGGGAGAACATAGGCAGTAATCTCTTCGATATCAGCCACAGCAACTTCTTTCAACATATGTCTCCAAAGGCAAAGGAAACAAAAGCGAATATGAACTTTTGGGACTTCATCAAAATCAAAAGCTTCTGCGCAGCAAAGGAAACAGTCAAGAAAACAAAGAGGCAACCCACGGAATGGGAGAAGATATTTGCAAATGACAGTACAGACAAAAGGTTGATATCCAGGATCTATAAAGAACTTCTCAAACTCAACACACACAAAACTGATAATCATATCAAAAAATGGGCAGAAGATATGAACAGACACTTCTCCAATGAAGACATACAAATGGCTATCAGACACATGAAAAAAATGTTCATTATCACTGGCCATCAGGGAGATTCAAATTAAAACCACATTGAGATACCACCTTACACCAGTTAGAATGGCCAAAATTAGCAAGACAGGAAGCAACATGTGTTGGAGGGGATGTGGAGAAAGGGGAACCCTCTTCCACTGTTGGTGGGAATGCAAGTTGGTGCAGCCACTTTGGAGAACAGTGTGGAGATTCCTCAAGAAATTAAAAATAGAGCCTCCCTGTGACCCTGCAATTGCACTACTGGGTATTTACCCCAAAGATACAGATGTAGTGAAAAGAAGGGCCATCTGTGCCCCAATGTTTATAGCAGCAATGGCCACAGTCGCCAGACTGTGCAAAGAACCAAGATGCCCTTCAACGGACAAATGGATAAGGAAGATGTGGTCCATATATGCTATGGAGTATGATGCCTCCATCAGAAAGGATGACTACCCAACTTTTGTAGCAACATGGACGGGACTGGAAGAGATGATGCTGAGTGAAATAAGTCAAGCAGAGAGAGTCCATTATCATATGGTTTCACTTATTTGCGAAGCATAACAAATAACATGGAGGACATGGGGAGCTGGAGAGGAGAAGGGAGTCGAGGGAAATTGGAAGGGGAGGTGAACCATGAGCGACTATGGACTCTGAAAAACAATCTGAGGGGTCTGAAGGGGCGGGGGTGGGAGGCTGGGGGAACCAGGTGGTGGGTATTGGAGAGGGCACGGATTGCATGGAGCACTGGGTGTGGTGCAAAAACAATGAATACTGTTAGGCTGAAAATAAATTTTTTAAAAAATGCACTGGTTTAAGGGGCGCCTGGGTGGCTCAGTGGGTTAAGCCGCTGCCTTCAGCTCAGGTCATGATCTCAGGGTCCTGGGATCGAGCCCCACATCGGGCTCTCTGCTTGACAGGGAGCCTGCTTCCCTCTCTCTCTCTGTCTCTGCCTGCCTCTCTGTCTACTTATGATCTCTCTCTGTCAAATAAATAAATAAAATCTTAAAAAAAAAAATGCACTGGTTTAAAAAAAAAAAAAAAGATACCTCTCTAAAGCCACTCTGCATTGCCCCGGAAAAGGTTCAGGACGCTTACAGCAGTGGAGTCAAAGCTCAACACAGTAAAAGTGAGCTCCTCAGAGGACAAGGGTGACCAAAAGAAACAGATAAACATGCAGGACATAGCTCCACACTTTTCGTCCGTCTTGAATTAGTAATATAGAGGATCACACGGAAGGCATCGTAAGTCTTATTCAGATTATGCTCTAACAATAACTACTTTATGAATTCCCCTGTATGTCAATTATTATTCATTATTCATAGCCTACCATCAAATTAAAAAGAAGATATATGTGTGTATCCTATTCTACCCTGTTTGTCTCTCCCATCTTATTACAATACTCAGTGGCTTCATGACTAGTTCATGAGAGAACACAACTTGGAAATAGCACTTGCAACCCAACACCAGATACTAAACTTGATGTGGGGTGACATTCTGCTCTGTTCTCAAACTGTTTATAAAATTTGGATTACCAGTAAATATTTGATACTTTTCCTTAGATCTACTTTCAAGTTCCAAGTAGTTTTATGTGATCACCTAATCCTTGCTATTCTAATTTTGAAAGACACTCCACTCCCCAGAGCCTCCAATTTCAAGCCTTCTTGTTTCAGCAGATGAATGTGATGGGAAAAGCTGTTAGGAGTTGCAGACGTTTGTGTCCGTGCAATCAACGGCGTCGTATCAAAGAACTCTGATTCTCAGGGAGAAAAGAGTGAATTATTTCATCAAGTGAATATTTTTTCTTCAAACAGAGGCTGCGAACGTTCCGTATATTTGTCACGCTGTTTTATGAAGAGCTCTCCTCCTCCCACTTAACTGCTATCAAAGTCTTAGGCGGTAGCTACTGTAAATCCCCTTCCTACCTATATGAGAAATCTGCAGTTTGGACGTTGAGTGACTTTTACGAAGTCTAACAGGTTTCAGGTTGCAGACCCAGGCCTTGAACATAACACCCAGGTTCCCTGCACCTCCCTCTGCTGTCAGCAATGTCACTGTTACTGAAGGAGTCAGAAGCGGGGACTGAACTCAAGGAATTCAGTCCCTCCTTCTCAAAGGCAAACAGGGAGATAACACCAAAGCAGATCATGGAGTTTAAACTGTTCTTTCTGTGATTTTCACTGGAAGTCAAAGTTTTCCTCGCCGACATGAGGAAAGTGCTGGACAGATTAGTCTCTGGACATGGGGCCTGTGTCTCCCGTGATGTCTTCCTTCCTCCGTGGCCGGCACAGCGGCTTGGGTGAACCAGGCACATGAAAACACACCCGTGGAATGAGTTTGCAGTTCAACCTCTATACACAGGGCGTGTTAGTGACTGGACTCCGGCTGCACAATGCCACACAAACAAAACACTTATGTAGTGCATGTAGCTTAACGAGCCACTGGTGGAACGAGGAAGAATCCGTGGAACGAGAAATAACTTGATTATTTTTATCAAGTTACCAAACTGACTTCTTGTTTTGGGGAAGCAGCCTGTCTGTTTAACGCAACAGTTCCCCCCGCCGCCCCCGACGAGGAAGGACACAGACGTGAGCCCCTGGTCTGCAGACAAGGACCTACCCAATAGGTAGCAGCGTTTTTGTGCTTGGGGCCACAAGGGAACAGTCTGCCCTCCTCTAGACATTTTGATACGGTAAGACAAATGAAAATGGCATCGTCATCCCCAATCTCTAAAATCATTACTGGAAATTCGGAAGAATCTAGCAACATAAAATTCGAACCTACATTCACCAAAATTTAGGGCGCAAAACCTCATAGAATTATAGAGAAAGTCCACCCAATCAATGGAATTCAGAGCTAAGAATTCAGCCACTAAGTGGCATAATTGCTGTAATTAGTCAAATGCTGTGATTACAGTAAACACATGATAAGCTGCTACTGAAGCATCTAATTGCAGAGCATAATGGTGTTATTATGATTTCTGATGATATAATATGATTTGGATATATAATAAATGCCCATAACAATATTAAGACATTTTTCATTTGTGAATTTTCTTAGTACTTGATTTGGCATTCTTAAACTTTATTCTAAGTTTAAATCTCAGTCCTATAGGAAATCAAAGTGTTTTTTTTTTTCAGTGAAAGGAAAAGTGAGTCTCATCCAACACAGTATCTCGGTCAGAAGGTGGATAGAAAGAGAGAAAGGATTCGAAGTGGAGTGTAAGGTTGGTCATCAGGGTAACGCCAAACGGAAATCAATGGCTTCAATGCAAGAAAACACCTGCACAAATGGGATTATTTCACAGATCTTCTTGTTCCCAGAAATTTAAATTTTTATCTTAAGTTTAGCACTAAATTATCCATAAAAATGAAAACATAATGCCATCAGCATTTTGCTTTAACGTGCCTTGGAGAAGACAATGTTTTGAAGGCATTTCACATGGGTTATGTATGTGTCTAAAATCTGCACCATGTAACAGTAGACTGCTAATTATGACTTGTCTTGAATTCTTTTTAGATTCAGGTTTTACATAACTGAAAATATTTTTATCTCATCGAATTTGAGAATTGCATGAATTCTTTGAAGGTTAAGAGGTACAGAGCTCAGAGGTTCTTGAACTCATTTCATGTGCTTATCAGTGGAAGAGTGTTTTCTTTGGGAAGGGGTTTTCATCAGAGTCTTCAGGGGATTTGTGAGGCAGAAAGGTCCACCTGGGAAATTATGGCATCCATGTGCATATGGGCTGGAATCTGCTCTAGAAACGTCCATGAGATGCTCACTCCACTTCACCGTCACACTTTGTAGTAAGGAGGCTCTAATCTTTCAGAGCGACTGTCCTGTTATCCAGAAAACAGCCCAATTATTAAAAACTTATTCCCATGCACTGACCATAACTTTTCATCATCGTAAATTCTGCCCTCTTGTCTTCATTCTCATTGATGAAAGCCGTCTGAAGTAGTTGAATACAACCTCAACCACACAAATCATTCCCTCTCTAGTGTCTCTGTTACTTGGGATCCCTCCTAGTTCCTTCCACGGTGGGTGGTCAATCCCTCAAGACTCTGTGGGACACAATGATCCAGACCAGGGGTCGGCAAACATTTTCTGCAAAGGGACAGACACTACGTGGTTTTTTTTTTGCTTTGCAAGACATATGGTCTCTATCACAGTGACTCAACTCAGACATACACGACACATCAATGGATGAGGAAGCATGTGCCTGAATTAAACCTTCTCCTAGAAAACAGGGGACAGGTTGGATTTGATGTGTGTGGTTTGCTGACCACAACTACATGAATCTAATGCCGCAAAGAGCCCTAGGAAACTGTGACTACTCTTCTCTGCTGAGTAAACGTGTACTAACCCATTTAACTATTCAAATAAGACAACGAAGTATACTACGGATTTGTATTATCAGGATACAGTTAAGAAAGCTCCCTGGACAAACACCAGCTAAAAGAACTCTCTGTACTAATGCAAAATGCTCTGTGCTATCCGGTATGGCAGCCACTGGCCACATGTGGCTATTAACCACTGAAAATATGCCTAATGCATCTTAAGGACTGAATTTTTAATTTAATTCAAATTAATTTATATTTAAATTTAAATGGGCTTTGAGTGGCTGCCACATTGGACAGCATAGACCCAGACATTGTTTTCCTGCATCGACTGGTCTTCAACAGTACTCATTTATGGCACTGTACACAACATTTTATTAAACTGACACATGAAATAGTTTATCACTGAGGCAAATATACGGCTTTAAGCATCATACAAGTTCAATAAATACTAATGATGATCAGCAAATTGAATCATTACAGATAATGCAACAGCATGACCAAACAGGAGACGTAATTAGAATCAGTTTTGCTTTTATTGACAGATTTTCCATGGAGCTGGGAGCCATGTTCATACAATGGTATGGGCTTCCATAATTTTAAATTATTTCAATGGATTTCATACTTTGGATATTTATCTGAAGCTAATTCAAGCTCTTCCTGGTTGACATTCTCCTGCCATGCATACTGATGGATTTCACTGCAGAGTGAATTTCCAAGTGTCTTTGTTTGTCTTGTTCCTTGAAGACTCACATTTTACCATGCATTGTTTATTGTTTCATTTCATTCAAACTCTGGAGAAGGGGGGAAAGATCGTTTTATCCTAATGCTCACTGTGCTCACCAGGCAGAATACTGAACAACAGCAGCATTAAGAATATCATCCTGCTGTAAACAAGTTCATGAATTGAGAACCCAATTACTATTCAAAACACATCGCCTTTAGTGCCATCCCTTCCCTCATTGATTCAACAAAAACTGCTCTTAAGGTTGCAGATACAAGAGCACGGCGAAACAAGTGTGCATTCTGCCGTCGGGGAGCTGGCATCCCATGTAGATGACGGACGTCCAACAGGGAACCTTAAACACAAAGGATCTTCGACGAGTTACACTCTGCGAAATCCCACAATGCTGGGGGCCTCTGACCCAGGGGCCTGGCATGACCTAGAAAGAAGCAACATTTGGGGGGAAGAAGAACAAAGCTTCCCAGGCAGAAAAGCAGCAGACACAGAGCAGGGTTGGGGAGCGCATCAGGTCAACAGTGAGGCGGAGGGTGAGGTAAGGTGAGGCAGGGGAGTTCCCAGAATTGGACCTGGGCATCATTGTGGGTTCTGGTCCCTATAGCAAGAGCAGTGGGGGTGGGGAGTGGTGGTCAGTGGTAAGAATGTTAAGTCCTTAACATTCATAACAGAAGGGGGGCATGGGGTACAGCAGAACTCACACTGCATTTGACATGAAGTCTGGTTGCTATGGGGACACGGGCTGGACGGCCAAACGCAAATGGTGAATCCAGTTTCTTCCTGTCGTCTGGGCAGGAAAGGACGGCCTCTTGCAGTAGAGAGCTCAGAGTGGACATGAAGGGAGGTGAGTGTCCTGGAGACTTGTGGAGAAGACCCAGCTGACAGGAAGGAAGGCCAGTGGGTGCTCAGGGTAATGGGCAGAGAGCAAGGATGCCCCCAGGTCTCTGGCAGAAGGAACTGCATCACGGAGCCTCCGCCCTCTGTGAGAGAGCGTCTGTGTTCTTGAGAGGACCCACAGGAGAGCCCCAGAGAACCAGCAGCAGAGAGCGAAGTTGGTGCTGCAGAACCAAGTGTTCATTCTTATGGAGCAACCTTTCCAGAACACTTCAGACTGCCTCGTCGAAGAACAGCTTCGTCTTGGGGTGCGTGTGTGCGTGTGTGTGTGTTGAACACAAACTCAGAGGCACAGTAAGTCCCCAAGGCTCACATTCTGCACCACTGGGGAGTCTGTTCAGTGTGCTGACTCCCTGTGCACGTCTCTGCCTGGGCCTCTCTCTGAGCAGCCTCCCTGCCTCTGGCTTCCCCAGTCAGAGAAGGGCTACAGGAACAGTTGCCTCCAGCGGTGACCGTGGGCGGGCAGCCGGTGCTCACCGAAGGCTGCCCACCACACACAGGCGAGGCACCCACAGACTTCTGAATCTCTGTTGCCTTCGAACAAAAAAGGGCCAACAACGGCATTCTGTGGGTTCCGCGTGTTTTTGCTTATTCATAGAGGACGTTCCCAACCACTCCCCCATCCTGGGCCAAATCAGTGTGATGTCACTAGTGCATCATTTCCTAGCGCCGCCATCACACCATCCACAAGCTGGGCAGCTGACAGCCACAGAAATATATGGTCGTGAGTTCTGGAGGCTCAAGGTCCAAAATGCAGGTGTCAGCGGGCCTTGCTCCATCTGAAGGCTCGAACGGAACAGCTCCGCCTTGCTTCTTCCTAGTTTCTAGACGTAACTCAATCCTTGGCATTCCCTGACTTGTAGCCGCTGTAGTCTGATCTCTGGCTCCCTAGTCACCTGGCATCCTTCCCTTGTGTTTCTATGTCCAAAATTCCCTCTTTGATTAAGGATACCAGCCATTGGGTTAGGGCACACCATAATGATCTCATCTTAACATGACTGTCTTTGCAAAAGCCCTGTTTCTAAATAAGGTCACATGCATGGATGCCCGAGGTTAGCACTTTTGGGAGACACAATTCAACCCATAACGCCACTCATTAAGCTTTCCTAACTGAAGTATTTACGGCTACTTCTTCTACTACCTTCCCTTATTTAGTCCTGGTATTAAGAAAAAGAAAAGGAAAAACAAAAAGAAAAGAAAAAAAAAAAGAAAAAGGAAAAGGATAACAGGGACACAGTTTAATTAGCTATCTCTAATACTTGGCCTATGATTTTATTGGCATTTATCTGATTATAACAATTATTTGATTATGTGTCTGTTCTAACCCCTGACTTGAAATTGAGATCTTTTAAGATATAGGTTAATAAGACCCGTGTGCCACTTATTAAATAAGACTTATAAGACATAGTTGTTATTCTAACTTAGTGCTTAAAGCCTGTCACATAGAGGGACCTCGATAAATGTTTGCCAAGTCAAAGAAAGAGAAGAGGATAGAAAAAGGGAGGGCAGGGGAGGTAGAGGGATTTTCTGGTTTCACGATAAGTCTTTGCTCTTAACCAGATTAACTTGTGTCCCCCTTAACCTTTCCTAATTGCCTCCATTAATTTCCCTCTGTAGCCTGGCAAGGACTGAAACTCATTATCAGACATTACTGATAAGTCATGAAGGGAGTGATAAAGAAGAATGCTTTAGATATTAATCTGTCTCAAATCTGCAGATAAGACAGATTAACTCTGAGGGACTCTTTAAGACCCGTGATTCTGTGGATTGCTAATAAAGACCGCTGTGGTGGGGATTCTCTATGCTGCTTCGGCAGTCAGGAGCTCTCCCTCACTTAGAACTGTGGAGTTAGGTGCATCCCCAAGAATACCATCATTTAGACCCCATTACCCAAATATCTCACCTCAAATACACCTTCACCCGTGCGAAGGGCTCTGAACACCTCCCATAACCAGGTCACTTGCTGTACTGGTTACTTATGGAGGCATCATCACAGGACCATACACGTAGCAGCTTGAACATGCAACACACAGTTACAAGCTCACAATTTCTGTGGGTCACAGAGTACAGGCACGCTCCTGCTGTGTCCTCTTGTCAGGGCTTCTCATGAGGCCACAGCCAAGGAGCACACAGGATGGGAGACTCATCTGAGGCTCAGATGGGGAAGGATCTGCTTCTAAGCTCACATGGTTGTTGGCAGAATTCAGCTCCCAGGAGGGAGGTCCAAGTCCTACATGATGCAATCCCAGAAGTGACCCATCATCCTTGCCGTACTCTGTGAGTTAAATGCGAGTCACAGATCTCAGCTAGACTCGCACACACGGAATTCCGTAAGAGCATGAACACCAGAAACAGGGATCACCAGGGCTGTCTTGAGCCTCTATTTACCACACTTGTCAACCAAGGCTAGATTCCTCATGAAAACTTGAATGAACAGGTTTTTATGGCTATAATGTTGTAAGGATGTACATGGCAGATGTCCTGTTAACACAAGACATCATCGTTCCATGATTACCTTAACTCAGATTAAAGTTACGCTTTCTCCATTTGTTCCACAAGTATCTTTTAAGCACGTATTAGTTAAAAAAAAAAAACAAAAACATGTATTTGTTAAATATTTTTTCCTGCTATCAAAGAACACAAATTTGTATAACTTAAACTAAAAAACGAGATTTCCATTTCCAGAAAGCATTGTTGGTACAAAACAGCTATATATTCTAGATAAACACATTGACCAGTATCTTTGGGATAATTGCTACAGTGACAGGAAAGCGAGGGCAAGAGCTAGAGGCCAGAAACGATAGGAACACAGGATCCGAGAGACATGAGCAAAGCTGCAGCCAGTTCGCTGGGAGCCTGTGCTCCCCGCCGGCCTGGAGCCCCTGTCCTCAGCACCCACGAGTCGGGGCCAGGCTGGACGGTAAATTGACTGGGACGTTCCTGCACAGACCGGGAACCTCAGGGGGAAAACGATGGAACAACATATCCTCCAGGAAGGGTGGCCTGGCTTTTGAGGGAATGAACGAAACCAGATAATTATCTACAAAAATTCCTAAAACATTAAGTCTTCATTTACAAGCTTTCAGACTTGAAGACGCAGTATGGGTGAAGCCTAAAAAACCCCAAGCCAAAATTTTAATCAAGTGTCCTGTGTTTCTAATTCTCTACCTGCACTGCAGAAGGACATGCAGAAAATCCTCGCATTACCATTCTTTGATAATTCTTGGGTGCTGTGTGCGTGTTCATGAAATGACAACCTTTGCTGTTGGTGCATAATGATGGGAATTCTACATATTGGTCTTATTTTTGGAAACCTGTGAAAATATCTTATTCATTATGATATTTTCTTAGATTCTTCAGTGTTTTCAAAGAAACAACAATATCATTTGCAAATAATGGCAGTTTTACTTTTGTGTGGTCTACGACTACTAATATCGTGTGGTATAGAAATGACTTCAGGGGGCGCCTGGGTGGCTCAGTGGGTTAAAGCCTCTGCCTTCGGCTCAGGTCATGGTCTCAGGGTCCTGGGATCGAGCCCCACATTGGGCTCTCTGCTGAGCGGGAAGCCTGTTTCCTCCTCTCTCTCTCTCTCTCTCTCTGCCTGCCTCTCTGCCTGCTTGTGATTTCTCTCTGTGTGTCAAATAAATAAAATCTTAAAAAAAAAAAAAAAAGAAATGACTTCAGGCTTCTCTTTTTGTTTTCCTTCAAGATGTGAAAGGAGGATTCCTTGAGTATAGCTTTTACTACAGTATTTTTGAAGCTATTCATCAGCTTAAGAATATCCTATTATATTCCTAGGTTTTCAGAGATTTTAAGATCCTAGGTTAATACTGATTATTTCCTACATTTATCGACAAAAGTATATGGTTTTCCCCCATAAATCTGTTAATGAAGCAGCTTAGATAAAGAGACACTCTAACTTGAATATAAGAATGATTCCATAAGCATTAATGGTTACAAATCTACCCACATAAAAACATCAGGCACAACAATTATATAGATGGCTTTCTCCATTCAAAGAACAGATATTTTAATCTGTTAATTGTGTAATGGTGTAATACCTTTTAGTATAAAAATAAGGAAAATACCCTAAGTAAGGTAACCTAGGTACTTAAAGCAAACAAAAATAATGAAAGGAAAAAAAAAAAAGAAAGCCTGCATGATTCCACTTACTGGAACACCCAGAACAGGCAAATGCAATGAGACAGAAATTAGACTGGTGGTTGCCAGGGGCTGGGGGAATGCAGCGATGGCTAATGGGCAACAAGTTTCTTTTAGGGGTGATGAGAATGGTCTGAAGTTGATGATGGTAATGCTTGAGTAACTCTATGAATGTATTATTAGCCATCAAATTGTATACTTCAGATAAATTATATAATAAGTGGATTTTAAGTCAATAAATTTATTTTTTTAAGATTTTATTTATTTATCTGACAGAGAGACAGACAGATCACAAGTAGGCAGAGGGGGCGGGGGGAAGCAGGCTCCCCACTGAGCAGAGAGCCCGATATGGGGCTCAATCCCAGCACCCTGAGATCATGACCTGAGCCAAAGGCAGAGGCTTCACCCACTGAGCCACCAGGTGCCCCAAGAAAGCTATTTTTAAAAAGATTTTATTTATTCATTTATTTATTTATTTATTTTTCAGAAAGAGAGAGAGAGAATAAGCAGGGGGATCAGGAGACAGAGGGAGAAGCAAGCTCCCCACTGAGCATGGAGCCCAATGCTGGGCTCCATCCCAGGACCCTGGGATCATGAGCTGAGCTGAAGGCAGATGGTTAGCCAACTGAGCCAGCCAGGCATCCCAATAAAGCTATTCTTTAAAAAAATGTTGGCCAATTCCACTCATGAACGTAGATACAAAAATCCTAAATAAAGTGTGTGTGTGTGTGTGTGTGTGTGTGTGTGTGTGCGTGTCTGTATACAGGTAATACATGAAGATCAAGGTTGTTTCAAGGTTAGAATATCTAGTAATCTATTAAACAATGTATGGAGGAATACTATATACTCTTTCTGTAGAAAGTTATAGAGAGTATATAACATTTGAAGAGCTGAGTTTAGGGATTGAAACATGACCTTTAGTAGAAAAGTCAATAGCACAGAGATGTCCATTCTCCCTAAAATTGATCTACAATTTCAATGTCATTCTAATCAAAAGTTTGGCAGATTCTCTGTGGCCCATGACGTAAGGATTAATAATCACACAGACACTTGTTTTTTTCTCTTCCCTTCCTCTTCTCTTTTCTTTCTCTTCTGTTTCTTTTCCTTGCAGAGGCAACATGGCCAGGGACAAAAGTATTAAAAGGGCCAATAAATATGTATAAATGTATGTATATACACACACACAGACATCAATTAACAAAAGCCTACATAGGTAACGTATGTGAGCAGGTACTTGAAACACAGATGACCAATGAACGTAAGAAAAAGTGTCAAGTTTCAGTAGTAGTCAGAAGAAAAAAAATGTAGTTTTAAGTCACAATGCTTCAAAATAAAGATGGAGGATTCTAAACTCACTTCCTCCTATGAACATACCAAATCTATAGCTATATAATGGATCAATTTCCCCTACATTCACAATGACATTTCATTTCATGTCCCATAAATTACAGAAAGTTAAAAAAAGAAACTTAACATCACCTATGGGCAAGGATGTGGAGTCATCGAAAGTCTCATATGTTGCTGTTGGGAGTAAACATGATTTGGAAAATGATTTGGTACTATCTCATAAATTTGAATTTCTGCATAGTCTAGAGAAGAAATGTCTGTGTATGTACTCTAAGAGACACAGTTGCAAAATGTTTGTGTCAGCAACATCGTTAATAGCAAAGTTCTCAAGATTCTTAGTAGCTCTTCCATCTAGCTGAGAGGACCCAATCATTCTTCACCACTTTATTTATTTTTTTTTAAGATTTTATTTATTTATTTGACAGAAAGAGATCACAAGTAGACAGAGAGGCAGGCAGAGAGAGAGAGAGAGAGAGGGAAGCAGGCTCCCTGCTGAGCAGAGAGCCCGACGCGGGACTCGATCCCAGGACCCTGAGATCATGACCTGAGCTGAAGGCAGCGGCTTAACCCACTGAGCCACCCAGGCGCCCTCTTCACCACTTTAAATCTTTCAGTGATTTTAACAAAGGTTCACAGAAATAACAGTCTTGATTTGATCTTTATCCCCAGGCTACCTTTTATTTTGAGAATCTAAATTTGGGGAAACTGGAGATGAGAAAGTTTTATTTTTCCAATCCAATTCTGGTCCCTATATCATCTCTCTGAATTCTGCTTGGAAATTGTCCACATCTTTTCCCAGCTCGTCTCTTTCATCACACTCTGTTAAAATGAACCAACTAATCCTCTCAATAACCTTTTCATTTTGCAGGAAAGGAGGCGTTTCAGTGATTTGGAGCTGTAACATTGTGGGGCTTTGTTTTGTTTTCTTTTTTGGTGGGCAAACACATAAAGTATTTCAATAAGGATACATATAATTTTTAAAGATTTTATTTTAAAATAGTCTCTACAGCCAACCTAGGGCTCAACTCTGCAACCCTGAAATTAACAACTGTATGTTCTGGGGCACCTGGGTGGCTCAGATGGTTAAGCATCTGCCTTCAGCTCAGGTCGCGATCTCGGGGTCCTGGGATTGAGTCCCACATTGAGCCCCGCATCCAGCTGTCTGCACAGTGGGGAGTCTGGTTCTCTCTCCCAATCTCCCTTTTGTGCCTGCTCTCTCAAATAAATAAATAAAGTCTTTAAAAAAAAATGGTATGTTCCAAGGAGTCAGCCAGCCTGGTGCCCCAAGGATAAGCTTTTTAAAAAAATTGTATGCTAATGTGAAGGGGAATATCTACTTTATCCAAAGGGTTGGTCACAAAGCCAAGAATAGAATACTGACTTGATGCCAGGCATGTGGAATCAGGGAGACCAATACTCCATGCAAAGGGACAGGAAGTACAAAGGCCCTGAAGTGGAAACAAGTCTGATGTGTTTGGGCAGGAGGAAAAAGGCCAGTGGGTTAGAGTACAGAGGTCGGACAGAAAAGCTGCCAAAAAAAAAAAAAAAAAAAAAAAAAAAAAAAAAAAAAATGTTGCACTTAACTCAGTAAACTCTTGAAAAGGTAGAAAACAATGTTGCCTTTGCAATACCAAGTGCATGTAGGTACTCGTTAAATGGTTTCTGTGTGTTACATTGATCAGAATATGCTGTTGCGGGGGTGACAGGCACTAGATGATCCTGGGTTATTCTGACTCTGGATCAAAATTGCCAAGTTAGCTTGATGTCTGCTATTTTCCACCTTCTGCTCCATATTTCCCGACGTATCCCTTGCACAAACTCCTCATTCTTTCCGTGCTGCGCTTCTGACTCGGGCCAGCCCTACCTAAATAGAGCACCATGCAAAAATTAAGCTGCTCCTTTGCGAACAGAGCTCAGTGGTGAATCACTGCTTTTCGGGGTGACCAGAAACACACAAGATGTGTGGGTTAACAAGACAACCTCCCTGAATATTTGTTCTTTAACAGAGAACCCCAGGATAGAAAATGTCTCAGTTACGTCCAGATGGTCCCCGACTTATGATGGTTCGAGTTAGTATTTTCCAACTTCCCAATGGTGTGAAAGCGACACACGTTCAGTAGAAATGGTACTTGGAAATTTGAATTTGGATCTTTTCCTGGGCTAGCAATATGCGGTCTGATTCTGTCTCATGATGCTGGGCCGCAGGAGGGGCTGCAGCTGCCAGTAGCCATGTGACCATGAGGGTTAACAACGGACACAGCGGACACAAATGCAACGGATACAAATGGATACAATGACAGGTGTGCTGGCCCCAGCCCGCCATTCTGTGTGGCACTTACAGCATAGTAGAAATTCCGTGAGACAGTCACCATTTTCCCGTCAGATAGGCTTTGTGTGACACAATTTTGCCTAATTGTAGGTTAAATGTCAATGTTCTGGACGGTTTTTTTTTTTTTTTTTTTTGAGAGACAGCAGGCAAATGGGGTGGGAGGGGGAGTGGCAGGCAGAGGGGGAGAAAGAGAGTTCCAAGGAGGCTCAACGTTCGGTGTACAGCCCGATTCAGGGTTCGATCTAATGACCCTGAGATCATGACCAGAGCTGAAATCACCAGTCAGATGTCCAACTGACTGAGTCAGCCAGGTGCCCCTGAAGACATTTAAGGTAGGCTGGGCTAAGCTATGGTGTTCAGGAGCTTAGGTGTATTAAATGCATTTTCTTCTTAGGATTTCACCTTATAAGGGGTTTATCAGAAGTAACCCCATTGTAAGGCAAGGAAGATCGGTAATAGGTTTCGTCCTGATAGCACCGATAGGGACAGGTTTTTCTTCCCCCTGCTGTGATTCAGATATCTTAACAGAGCATTTTCTTCCCTCTGTTGTGACTTAGACATCCTAACTGACATATATCCGTTAGGTTGTTCACTGTGCTAATTTTAAAAAGGAAGAGAATTATAGTTAAGGAAGAAAAGAGTTATTTCTCAGTAATAGTCATTAAATTCTTTTGGACATTCCATCAAATAGTGATCAACCTTTGTGTTTTCTCTGAAATTTTTCTTTGCTTCCTACACTAGATGTCACTGTGTAGCTCATTATTAAAAAACCCAAGGAAACTCCTCCTCGAGAAATGGAAACTAAAAAATCACAAAGGACGCCTAATATGGCAGCGCCCAAAATGCATGCAACCATTCTGCTCAACTGGGTGACATTCGGCTAGGAGACAGCTCATTTCCCATACATGACTTACCATTAGTCTAACTCAGTGTAATGCTAAGAAGACTCATCAACAACTTGACTTTCTTTTTCCCTGTCTTTTCCCCATTTGCATACCTGTCAACCTGATAAAAACTGAGAATTTGGGAAATGCAAATAGCGTACTCATGAAATTTAATGATGTGCACATATGCTCTATTTTAGAATGTTGCAAAAATATGCCATCCCCTGGATGCTTAAAAAAAGAGCCCCCGCCCCCAACAAGGTCATGGAACTGGAACAGTGAGGACCCAACCTCACACCCTTTGCCTTTTTTTCCGCCTCCTGTTTCTGCTGCATCGTGGACCTTAGAGTCAGAAATGTGTTTAAATATGCTTTCAATACATGGGCTGACCAAATGTCCCAGTATGCCTGGAACCGAGGGGGTCTTTAAAACCAGGAAAAGTTGATTAATCAACTCTATATGCATGATTACAAACCCACTGCCCCATCTGAGAACTCTTCTGGACACACACACACACACACACACACACACACACACACGCACACACACACCTGAGTTCTTATACTTAAGAATGAAGCACAAGATAAGCAATGTTATTCAGCCTACAAGGATTTTAAAATCTCCCCAGAATGATGGGTTTGAGTTGCTGGCTGGCACTCAAAAAGGCAAAAATATTTTCCAGGATGCTTTCCAGAAGCAGAAGTATTTGGCCATGTCCAAAGTTTGAACAAGAGTGACGAGAGAAATGGAAAGATTTGGACAATCTCTACCGAGCACACTGTAAGAAATTTCCAGGCACTCTGCTAAGGTAAATATGATGGCATCCTGGCAGAAAGGACGTGCCTACTCTAGATGCAAAAGCTGACTTGTTCTAAGAAATGTAAAGAACTCATGAGATATGTGCATTGAAGATAGTAAGACTATGGTGTACAACACAATTAGTGAGTTTGATTCAAAGGCATGGTTCTGATGTCAATCTAAAACAACATCTAAAATAAGATCAGCTCATCTTTCTCCAAGCAAGTACAAGTGAATGAATTGTTCCATTATTGCTTGAGGAGATGATGTTTCTACTCCCCTTCTTTGATCTTCACGGTAACACTACGCAGAATCTCTCCATCTCTTATCTCCTATCTCCAATCTCTCCTATCTCCATTTCACCAACAAGGAATTCTGGGAGCATCTCCGCTCAACTTTGCATAGGCAAGGTGATGGAAGCAGGTTTGGGAAGGAGCTCTCTCTGATACAGGAAATGGGCCATTTCTCCACCATTTTTTACTGCATCCGGGGTACCAGGCAGAGCATTCTCACTAAGGAACTGGGTCCTGCTCAGGAACCCTTATTCTTGGGAGCCATTTCCATGAGGATTGCCTATCAGCACGTGCAGGAACAGCCCCGTGTAGGGAACACAGTTCCATCTTTCATCTGAAGAGTTTTTTTGTTTGTTTTTTGTCTTTTTTAAAAGAGATGTGTTGGAATGAACAGAATCCACATAAGAGAGTAGAATATTTTCTACAGACTCTGTAAAGCAGATAACGTAAGAGAATGAAAAATAATTATGAAAATCTCAGCAGAAAGGAAAAAAAGGTACTGAGGCTGGTTTCAGAAACTGATGACTTGCAAAGATATGGAGGGGAATGGCGTAGCGCCTGGGGCAGGAGCACCGCTGAACAGCTACTACTTGCACAACGTCAGTGGCCATGATAGGACGGTTCCAGAACCTGGCAGTCGTTATATCCCAAGGTAGATCTCCTGCCTCATGCCCGTCTCCTCCGAGAAACCAACATGAACGCAGCTGGCAGATGTCCACACAGGGAGTCTGCTGGTTACCACAGAATGGTTATGGGTAGTTCCGCTCAGCTTACAGACAGAGTGCAGAAGGACAGAGCTGTGTCCCATGGGGTATAAGAAATACACCCACTATAAGGCTTCTCGCCTTCATGCAGTTCCTGGCGGGGTTCTCTGGCTTGTCTACAGTCCACACAGCTCAAGAGGACTTCTGCCCTTGCTCTGCTCCTTGGAACATCTATTTGCTCATTCTGCTTACGAATGCTCCTAGCTCTACCCCAAACACCCAAGTTTCAACAGCACAACATCAACCAGAGATTGATGTATCTCCCAAACACCCCCATGATAATTAAAGCCGACTGGGCCACTTCAGAAAGTCTTACAGTTCTGAAAAATATGTTTCCAAAGATTCTATTTTGCATAGTGAACGCACCCATACAAAGTTTCCTGAAAATGCTTTGTTGACACCACGGTGGAAGGGTGTTTCCATAATCCATTGTCTCTAGGCTGGTAAAGACGCCTTTGAGGTGAGTGTTTTCTGAAAGATGCTCCCAAGGAACTGAGAAGCAATCCCCTGCAGAATTACCTCCAGTCTCCCATTTTCCGATTTTCACACTGGAGAGGAGTTCAAAGTCATCTGCCTACGGCGCTGGTGCGTCACAGTGTAAGCCTCCCATCTCCACTCGCTGGCATGGAGAGGAGCTCTGGTTTCCCAAGAGCTGCTCCGGAGGCTGAAGTGTCAGACTACATCAGGCAGGTCTGTTGGGAACAGCGAGATCCCTTACCAGGACGCACACCTCCATAACCAGAATCTGTTACCTTATCAGGCTGATCGCTCCTGTCCCTCAGAAAGACAATTCTTTTTTTCAATAGCCAGAGCTTTGACTGAGAAATGTTGGCAAAGAACTAACTTGATTTTGTATTTTTATCACAGTTTTGGCTGGTGCTCTATATCCTGTATGTGCTTTCCGGTTTCTCAAATTAAAAAATTAAAAAGCAATTGAGAGGAAAACAGGCAGACACATTAATGCCACAGTCCCATCTCCTCTGTGCCACAGGTGATGGAGAGCCTAGAATATACGTACTGTCCTCCATCTCTGAAGTCAGCAGCATGTATGAGGACACGCAAGTCCGACTTCGAGCTCAAGGAGCGCACGTGACCAGGGGCATCGGCTACGGCGTGAACGTGCACGCACGATGACCAACCACAAATCCACCGCGTGCCCCACAGCGCAGCGTGGCGGAGGTGCTTGGGTACGTAAAGAATGCCTCCTCCCGAAGATGTCCACGGACCAGTCCCTGCAACCTGCCCCAATGTCACCTTCAGCGGCAACAAGGACTTGGGGAATGTGATGTTACGGACTGCAAACGTGATGAAATTAAGGCTCCTGAGCTGGGAAGATGGTGTGGATGTCCTGGCTGCAGGTGATGCGATCACAAAGGTCTCCGTGCGAGGGAGGCAAGGGGGGCAGGATGAAGGAAGGAGGTGTGAGGATGACAGCAGATGTCACAGAGGAAATGAGGAAACTGGATACCACCCTGCTACCTGTGAGGATGAGAGAAGAGGGTCGAGTGCGAAGGGCTGCGGGTTGCCTGTAGGGGCTGGAGAAGGCAGGGAGACAGATCTCTCCCTTAGAACCTCCAATGGGAACACAGGCACTGATTTCAGCCCCATAAGGCTCTTTTCAGACTTCTGACCTCCAGAATAGCAAGATCATGCATTTTTATTCTTTTAAGTCAACAAACGTGGAAATAGAAAACTAATACATCTGGTTTTCACAGCCTCATTCTTTCTATCATACCATGGTCTCCTCCTTTCTTCTCCTCCTTGGATCTTTTTCCCTTTCAAAAAGCTCTATGGTCTGACCCATCAAACATAGCTCTTAAAATACTAAATGTACAAATAAGGAATTTAGCAGTTCTTTTTTATTTTTTTTAAGATTTACTTATTTATTTGACAGGGAGAGGGAGAGAAAGCACAAGCAGGGGGAGCGGCAGGCCCAGAGAGAGCAGGCTCCCCGTTGAGCAGGGAGTCCAATGTGGGGCTCATGCCCTGAGCCGAAGGCAGATGCTCAACCGGCTGAGCCACCCAGGCGCCCCTGAATTTAGCAGCTGTTAATCAGCACTACAGTCTGCCTCACAAGGTGACCCGTTTGCTGCTAAATCTTAATTGGGTCAAAACCCATTTGATACTGGGAACCAGACATGACCTTGATGCTTCTCCCTTCACGTCTTCTGTAAGAGAAACTTCACCTAAATTGTCATCCCTGGCAAGGAAGAAGAACAGCTTGAGAGAGCTATGGGAAAGGCTATACTCAAAAATGGAAAAAAAAAAAAAAAACCCACAAAGAGGGGAAAAAGAGTAATTTAATGCGATAGCTCCTGTTACAAAACTCCCACCTGCAATGACGTATTGCTGTGTCAGGGGAAAATAAAGTCTTTGTCCTTAGATAGCTATCGTCTAGGTCAGCACTTTGCGAAATTGAGGTGAGCATCAGAATCACAGGCAGGGCTTGTGAAAATAGCTTGCCAGGCCCCAGTCCCGGAGTTTTGGACTTGGTAGGAGAATCCGCATTTCCAAGAGAGGCTGCCGCTTGTGTCACAGGAGAGGTGACGCACAAGGTGAACAATGAAAGACAGAAGGCAGTGAGCACAAGCACTGTCGAGAGGTACGGCGAGGCAGGGACAACAGTGACGCACAAGGTGAACAATGAAAGACAGAAGGCAGTGAGCACAAGCACTGTCGAGAGGTACGGTGAGGCAGGGACAACAGTGGAAATCTCCTGATGGGGGAAGGGAAGCAGCTCGGGGCATCCGCGGCCCTGAAGCTGGCCCTCCCACACTCACAGAAAGGACACGATTCCAGGTCTCAGGAGGGACAAGCGCGGAAGCAGAGGGAGGCTGGGCGCGGAATGTGGCCAGGGGATGGCCGGCAGAGCCCATCCGCGGGCTGGAGAGTGTGTGCAGGCAATGAGTGAACCTGGGCAGGGAGATGGGTCCGGGCTAGTTGACGGGAGGACCAGCCGCGTTCTATGCAACTCAGCGCACCCACTCCCTGCAACAGGCTATGTCCTGGGGGCAAGAGGACAAGGAGCAAGAACCGTCGCGCTGCGACTCCGGAAGCCGAGCTAAAGACCAAAGGACTGAGTTGGAGGAATGCGTGCAGAGGGAAACAGGAGGAAGGCGTTTGGAGCAGTGATCAGAACTGGGGTCAGAGCCTGAGCTGACGTCACATGCACGGGCAGGAGAGACTGGCACACGGCAGAGAGCAGAGAAGAAATCCATAGATTGTGTCAGGCGGTTCAGCACAGGTCAGAAAGAGAGCGTCAGAGGAGGTGGAGGGAAGGACGGACCAGAGCTGAGGGTCCAGGGCAGGGAGTCCGCTCCCCACCTCGGGGGACACAGCCGGAGGGAGCCGCAGGGAGGGGGGCAGCTGGCACTTTTTATCTTTTCCAACCGAGCCTGGCTCCACACGTTTCGTTCGGTTTGGGAACAGGCATATTCCGTGGGCCATTTGGACACGGAAATAGGAAGCCTAAATCCGATTCTCAAAGGGAATCGGAACAAAGAGCAGCAGGTACTTCTGCACAGCACCAGGAAACTTCTGCCACTGTGAGCAGAGATGTGGCCCCAGAGCGATTATTGTGGGATTGATGGTGGGGAAGGAAGGTTTCCTGCTGTCTCTGGGGAAGACTGGAAATGGACCCTGAATGCCCAGGGGTGGCAGGCAATGGCCCTGGCAACGGCGGCGGGCCAGGAAGTGCCGAGGGAGAAAGATCAGGCAGATGGGTCCAAGGAGGCTGGAGGCATGAAGCAGCGTAACACGGCTTTATCGCACTGTCCTCACCCCGCAGTCGGAGTTTATCCAGGCCGTGGGTGATGCTACAGAGCTGAAAGTCGGAGGTAGGTACTGCTGAGGTGCAGAGGCGGCCAGAAGTGCACATGCAGACGGACGTGCAGATGCAGACGTGCACGGCACAGGTACAGGAGGAGGGACAGACGGAAGCACGGGCAGGCACGTGCATGCAGATACAGACATCATAACCGACGCTGGCATCACTGCAGATATACGTAAGGATAGATGTACGTCTAGCTGGAATTACAGTAACAGCCACAGACACGGATTTTTTTTAAGAGATGTTATTTATTTATTTATTTGTCAGAGAGAGAGAGCCAGAGAGCACAAGCAGGGGGAGCGGCAGGCTGAGGGAGAAGTGGGCTCCCCGCAGAGCAGAGAGCCTGACGTGGGGCTGGATGTCAGGACCCCCAGGATCATGACCTGAGTTGAAAGCAGACGACTAACTGACTGAGCCACCCAGGTGCCCTCACAGACACAGATTTTTAAAAAGATAGTTTTAGGGGCGCCTGGGTGGCTTGGTCAGTTAAGGACATGACTCTCGATTCGGGCTCCGGTTACGATCTCAGGACCATGAGATCGGGCCCCGCGTTGGGCTCCACGCTCAGCACGCAGTCTCTCTGAAATTCTTTCTCTCACTCTCCCTCGACCCCTACCCTCACTTGTGCTTTCTCTCTCTCTCTCTCTCTCTCTCAAAATAAATAAAGTATTTTAAAAATAAAAATAAAACAAGATAGTTTCAGAAACAGATGTAAGTATAAAAGTAGATGTAGACACGGGTACACAGACGAAGATACGGTCATAAATGAGGACACGGACCATCTGAGCTGGTTCTCCTGGGTTCTCTCCGCTTACCAATGAGAATCGTTAAGGAAATTGAACACTGCGACATTTTGATGAGCTCAATGCGGTCAGTGGACACACCCAGCTCTGGGGACTTTGTAAGGATTCTCATACTCTCCCCCAACCCACATAAAGTAAGTGCTGAAGAAAGACAAGATGAGCACGTCGGTTTGCTTAGCACCTAGATGTGTCACGGACAAACACGGTCTTGTTTTCATGGCTACGAAATAAATATTTACTTTAAAGAGCAACATATACTCCAAATTAGAGTTTGTGGTCCTGGTTCTACCAGCTCTAATTAGTCATGATTTTCATTAGGTGTGAAATGTGTCTCTTGCATGAACTTCGCAAGAATATTTAAAAGTCATTCAAAAGCGTATTAAAAATCAGGTAGCTATAGCAACCAGCTATCATAATACGATAACTTTGTTTATACAGCACCTGGGCAAAGAGTTTTATAATTACCTTGACTTATTAAATGATTTCATAATCATCTGGCAGGTTCATTCTCTATTCACTTCAAAAGTAAACTTTGAATTTTCTGAGTATATATATTATAGACGATTAAGGGGGATCATCACTTTATAAAAGATAATCTATGGCTACATATTTAATTTATACTTTTTATTGTCAGAGTAAATATAGTTGGAATTTTCCAACTATATTTCAAGCCAGTGTCAATTTTAAATTCTAGAAAATACGGATCATTCAAATTTCTAGTATTCAAATTTCTAGTAACTGTAAAATTCCTTCTCAAGGCTCATTTCGTTTAAATATTGGCCATGTGGACCCTTACACATCATATACATTACTTTACTGTCCCACGTTCCCCCAATTCCCATAAAATTAAATGGGACACAGTTTATATTTTTAAAAGTGGGTACCCTATTAAAAGCAGAAACTGAAGATGGAAATGAACTTGTGCACTAAAAGCAGAAATGAGAATCACCCAACAAACATGTATTTTCTTTGGGCACCTGGGGGGCTTCATGAGTTATATGTCTGCCTTCTGCTCAGGTCATGATCCCGGGATCCTGGGATCAAGTTCTGTGTCAGGCTCCCTGCTCAGTGGTGAGCCCGCTTCTCCCTCTCCTTCTGCTGCTCCCCCTGCTTGTGCTCTCTCGATCTTTCTCTGTCCGGTAAATGAAATCTTTCAAAAATTTTATCCTCCTTAATGGCCTGCATACAAGCGTGTCTTCTGCTCAGTACAGGGGTGTGGCGTCAGATTTGCGTGCTCCAAGGAAGGAAACGGAGCTAGTGCTGATCCGCGCCCAGAGCCCAGACATTTAGCTGTGCCGTGTCACTGTGAAGAGGAGAAAGGATAGTGACGACCTTCACTACCGGAGCAGGGGAGGCTGGAGGCTCAAGGTGAAATGAAAGCCTTGTTCGAGAGATGAAACAGACTCAAAACATAGACAAGAGTTAGAATGTGGTCAATGTATTGGATGCAAAATGGGCCGAGAACACGCATCTGGAACTCTGCGTAGATTTGAAATGAAGGTGACCAAGCGCTGCATCGGCCAACAAAGGAAAGCGTCTGCCTTCAGCTCAGGTCATGATTCCAGGGTACTGGGACTGAGCCCCGCATTAGGCTCTCCTCCACGGGAAGCCTGCTTCTCCCTCTCCCACTCCCGCTGCTTGTTCCCTGCTCTTGCTATCTTTCTCTCTGTGTCAAATAAATAAACAAAATGTTTTTAAAAAATAACAAAATGAGGTTTAGATTAGAACTGGAGTAAAGAGGTGCTAATAGGCAGTAAGTCTTTTTCTTTCTTTCATACTGAAACCGTCTTAGAAACATAAAAAGATCTCTTGACCTCTTAAAGAGAAGGTAGTAAATCTTTTTGATAATTTTTTCTTTAAGGAAGTAACTGAAAAATGTAGACAATCAGATGCTCAGAGATTCTTCTCAGAATATTATTTACAAGAGTAAAAATTAGGAACCACCTACACTTACAAAATAAAGGTAAGGCTAATATGATTCATCCATTTGGCAGGCAACTGTACAAAAAATAAATCGGAGTTTTAATAATAATGATAATGGTAACAATAATTAGCTAAGAAAATAGCCATGGATGAGGGAAGCTACTTAAAATCTCTCAAACATTAAATAAAATGTCTGTTAAGGTCATTCTTTAGACCTGAGTCTATCCTTTTGTTTGCAGGACCCAAGTATCTTTAAGACAAAAGACCAGGGACGACTGGGTGGTTCAGTTGGTTAAGCATCTGCCTTTGGCTCAGGTCATGACCCTGGGGTCCTGGGATCAGGTCCCGTATCAGGCTCCTTGCTCAGTAGGGAGCCTGCTTCTCCCTCTGCCTGCTGCTTCCCCTTTTTGAGCTCTTTCTCTGACAAATAAATAAATAAAATCTTATTTAAAAAAAAAAAAAAAGATGAAAGACCAGAGTTCAGATTTTTCCTACAATTTCCTAAACTTTCTAGGGGTTTTAAAATCAACGACAGAAGGATTTTTACCCTGGCTACAGGAGCAACCCCCACAGTACTTTTTCCAACTACGGGCTCACTCTCAGTTTCCGTGCATTACCCTTAAATTCAATGGCAAATCTTTGGGGGGAAATTGGGGAAAAGGTTGCATATATTAATGCTTCTCAGAAACAGGGCTCTGGAAGTGGTTTGATTTGCTCATTCTCCCTCAAGCCTCCATTCTAACTGTCTTACTGTGTCCTGTTCTCTGTCTCTTAGGAATGGCATCTGCTTTGCTGTACCACCCGCTAACGCTAGGTAGCTTTGTCAGAACCCATCTGGTCTGTAAGCCCAGAGGCTGTGCCTAGTAGGAGTCACGAATGTGGATTTCACTAACTTCATCCATTCGCTTTATTACAATAAACACCTATCGTGCATCTAACTTGGCACAATGTCATGGTAACTGGACACAAACAAAGGAATTCTTCCAGGACACAGTCATCCCTACCACACCATCAGGGACATAGGCATGAAATACACAAATTGCTATACAGTTATAATTGAGACAAGTGCCACTAAAGAAAAAACAGAGGGTCTGAGAGGATTTCAGAGCCGGACCTGTTTCGATGCGGTTCCCATAGAAACCGGTCCTGAGACAAGGGTTGAACCACAAGTGGTATACTAGGAGGTGCTCATACTCGACTTGGGTAGAGGGGAAATGAGACGGGGAAAGGAGGGCAGCTGGTGAAGGGGGCACTATTAAGCCAACTCTCATGGAAAGCAAGTACGGCTTAATCCCATCAGCAAACTGTAGAGAATGGTGCAAAGTGCCAGCTGTGGAGTGATCGCACCTGAGTAGCAAGGAAGCCACGGAATCTATGCCTACTTGCATACGTCATCAGTGGAAGAGGCTTCCCAGGAGGTAACTTCCCCAGTGCTCTGACCACCCCCCACCCCCCCGCCAGCCCCATAGGCATATCCACCTCCCAGGCATCCTGGAAGTGACTGCCGCCGTGAACCGTTAAGGTTTCAGAAACAGGAGTCCTACACGGGTAGCATGTGCTACTGGACATAGCAATCTCATTGCATAAGCACTATACTCACAAAAGACGGCTTTGGTTGAACGCCAACTCTTAACAGAAACAGATCTAAGTACCAAAAACCAGGATTACTTTGTTCAAAGAAGAGAGACTTATCAGTGCAGGCAGACGACACAGAAGAGCGACAGGCATGGGTAAAATGCTTCAGGAGCTCCAAACCCAGCCGGGGGTGGGTGTGGCGGGTCTAGCCAGGGCCTAGCCTCGGATGGTAGTACTGAGTGAAGGAAGAGCCTCTGGGCTCCCGTCGTATGAGGCTGAAGAAGTCCTGCATGTGGCCTCGTCCGGATGCATACTGCCCGGCATCTGAACGGTAAACAGCCTTTCATTAATCCGGGGATTAAATAACACACAACATGACCACGGGGCACAGCGTGGGGACCTCATTTGTTACTGTTGAATTCCCCAGCAAGCACAGCACGGTCCACACACATGCCCGAACCCAGTGCATGGACGCACACCAGACAGATGCCTGCAAGACGTGTCTGTTGTTCAGGATCGAAGGTCTTGCTGGACCCTAGCAAGGGTTCTACGATGTCTCACGAAGGATCTGGGACTGCGGTAGATTTCCAGGCGCATTTTAAAATCTTCTCATTCCGACACTCCGAGAGTGCATGGATGAGAACAGTACGATGAAACTTGAAACAACATCCACTCTTAAGAAGATGACCATCACAACTTGGGAAATGTGTGAAGCCCTGATTCTCTGCCCTGCGTCACCAACTCCTTTCCTCACACATGTGGAGTAGGTCTATGATTTCCAGCAAGTACTCTACTGTGCCTAAGTGTCACTTTCTTCATCTGTGAAGCTGCACTCAATAAGGTTATAAAAGATTAAATAAGTTAATTGCCTAGCAAGAACACTCGACAAAGAGAAAATAGGGAAGAATGTTAGCGGCTGTTGTCATTGTTAACTCCTGAGAGATGACGGTGTAGTTTTATGATCCAAACTTGGAGCCACTTATTAGTAAAAGGTGAAGTTGCTACTAATTATGGAGCCATAAACCTGCACCATTTCAGGAGACGTAGGATGGACAGTCTCCGTGTGTACAATCAACACACTGTAGGTATCAGAAGTTGCCATCAACAACTCAGCGGAAATGAGCGATGATTGATCAGTTGTACCAGTGACATCTGGGGGGTTGGAGGTGGCGAGAAACACCTTTTGAGAATTTCCTTCCACAAGCACATTAAACCTCTACTCCAGGGTGGGAGACTCAACCAAAGATTCAGTGGTGACACAAAACAGACCGTCTGAAATTAACTTGTAAATATATTTTCTACACAAGCGCCTTCCCTTCACATATCTATGCGTTGGGAGGTCATTGTTCAGCAAATGGTCAATACTGTGACGTCTCTTGACGGCATGAGCTTGTACGACAGCACAGACACGGTAGCTGAGAAGGTGGCCTACAGCACAGAAAGGCCCGTGGCAGCTGGTGAAGTCATGCTTTGAGTGAGAAACCACTCATACTCTCCAGGATTCCCCTTAAATACTATAAGACAAAGATCTAGACCTTTCAAACAAATGTCCTGACCATTTTATACATACCTCTGATATTGAAGAAAAATTTCAAAATCTTTGAATGGGCTCTTGACCACCTACTCTGAAAATGTGCCTCTGATTTCACCCCTCCTTTGGTGCGTGACCTCTGTCCCCTCTGTGAGTTCCGACACAGTCTCAAGCCGACCCTTTTGTTACATGTATTAGCAAATAATTGCAGAACGTGACAAATCCTTCCGTAGTTGCATAAGCCATTCACCATGAGGACAAAGATGACCGTCTGTTTTGAAATACCATCCACTTCTCAGATACTCCCTTGGACTGTGTTTTTGGACACAAGTCAGTTTCTTGTCAGCCTGTCTCACAGGTGGAATTGTGGGAGTATGGAACAGACGCATCTCCCGCTTTCCTAGATGTTTGCATACTGCTCACACACAGTGGCCTTGCCAACACAATAGTGTCAGGTTATCTGATGGATGTGAAAATATATCTTAATTTCAATTTGCATTTTCCCAAATACTACTGAATTTACAGCCTTTGGGGAACTTTCCATTCAAAGCCTTTAATCATGTTTCCTTTGATCTCTTTGTCTTTTATTCCACTGACTTGTTGGGTTTTTATATCCTAAACAATAATCCTGAGGTCTGCCCCAAATACGTGATAGAGATAGATGAAAAAAAAGATACATGTATAGCTTTAATGATAACAGATATCTTCATCTATTCTCCTGTATACTTTTAACTTTTAAATTTATGGTGACTTAGGTCATGAAAAAAATTTAATTTTAATAAAAGCGTAATTATAATCTTTTGTTTACAAATTTATTTCTTGGATATGGTTTTGAAATTTTACTTCTTTCCCTGAAATTATAATATCGATTCCATACAAGTATTTTCAAATCTTTATTTTTCATCTTTACGCTTAATCTGTTGCCATCTATGCTATGAGACAGAGATCCTAAGGGTTTTGTTTTTGTTTTTGTTTTTTTTATTTGTTCTATAAGAAAAGCCAATTGTCTGAACACCGTTTACGAAATCTGAATCCATGAAAAGGCACATATGTGTGGGTCAGCTTAAGTAGTCTTTCTCTTTTATTCTTAAAATTATTTATTTATTTATTTGACACAGAGAGAGAGATCACAAGTAGGCAGAGAGGCAGGCAGAGACAGAGGGGGAAGCAGGCTCCCCGCTGAGCAGAGAGCCCGATGCGGGGCTCGATCCCAGGACCCTGAAATCATGATCTGAGCCAAAGGCAGAGGCTTAACCCAGTGAGCCACCCAGGCGCCCCAACATCTGTATTTTTTATTTCATAATCTCATTGCATCACTTTGCAAAAATCTTGATTATGAATGACGAAAGAACCCCTCACTCTGTTCTTATTTTTCAGAATTTTCAGGATCATTCTGGTTACGGTGGGAAGACTGCTATTATTCATAAATATATACATGTTTGCTAAATAGCAACCAAACCAAACCAAACTTACTGGGATTTCTATGGAATGCCCCTTGGGTTTTTTTGTTTGTGTGTGTGCGTGTGTGTGCGTGTGCGTGCGCGCGCATTGAAGGGAATGAATACAAGTGCATAAATACAGAACCGTCCGGTGGCCTTTAATCAGCCACAGGCATGATCGTTGTCGGTTTTGCTCCAGACCCTTTCTAGGGCACTGAATTTGAAAAGCACTGAGTATACCCATATGATGACACATTATGCGACATATCCCAGAGTTGAAAACAAGTGTGTAGGTGCTAAATTCAAGCAGAGTTGAAGAGAGGTACAAAATGGTTGACCTCAATTAGGAAAACCGACCCCAAACACGTAAGTCATCCACAAGTTGAACTGAGGGGCGCTTAGATGGCTCAGTTGCTTAAGCGTCTGCCTTCGGCTCAGGTCATGATCTCAGGGGTCCTGGGATGGAGCCCCGCATTGGGCTTCCTACTCAGGGGGGAGCCTGCTTGTCCCTCTGCTCCTGCCCCAGCTGTTCTACTCTCTCTTCCTGTCTCTTTCTTTCTCCAATAAATAAAGTCTTTATAAAAGAAAAAAAGAAGAAGAAGACGTTGAACCGAAACAGGCAGTGAGGCAAACGCATGGTAAGCCTGCATGTGCACAGATCACCTAAAATGTCATTTCGATTCAACTGATACCCTTTTGGTACATACACATATTAAAAAAATAAAAAATGGTATTTTAAAGTTGATGGAGCAGATCCTAGTGCGTAAAAACAGTGTTTGTACCCTTGAAAGGTGTTCAGATGGCCCAGGTCCTGAGGACCTACAGAATCATCTAGAAAAGCCCTGTTTGGACGGCATCTCTCAGCAGTACCCCCTGCAAAAGGGAAAAAGATTAATTTCCCACTGGTAACCAGTAATCTGTGCACGACTGGAGCTAGAATTGTTCCTGGCCTCCATCATTAATACTCACCAAATGAAAACAAACAAAATTTAGCAGTGAAAAGAACCTCCTGAGCCTTCACGGAGTACTTACTCTACTGCAAGCAGACTTGACATTAACATCTTAATAGCTCTGAGAGAGTCACTTAGGAGCCTAGCTTCATGTAAATAGAAAAAATGTTAATGAGGACAAAATGTGGGTGATTAATAAATGTGATTGAAATGAAATGACCTTCCCTTATTCACTGGGTAATTAAAGTAATCGAGGGAGACCCAGCTGTGATGAGAAATGTCACAGAACAGACCAAAATACAATTAGCCATCGTCATTGTGAGAAAGGCATTTGATACATTTTGTAGAGAAAACAGTGCTTTTAAAAATTGCTTTTAAAGTAAAACAGGGTTGTTTGGTCGGTGTTTTTTCCCCGTCTGGAGAATGTTCCTACTTCAGGGCAACTGCGGGAGTATGAAAACAGAGGACTGAGACATACAATCCCTGTGGAATAAAAAAGGAGACTGCAAAGATTTCTCTTACGTGCCCCTAGATATCCTTTGAATTCTAATTAGACATTCCCTATCGTGTACAATATCAATCAAAAAACAGTGGCTCAAAGGCACCAGATCACTTCAACCTCCTCTGATGTGACTCTTGGGGAAAGGGGATAAGGACTAATGCATTGTCCTTAAAATACCTCTGTCTCTTCTTTTGGCAGCAAAACAAGCAACACTGTCCAAAAAGCTTGGAAGGGAATGAATCCACTCTCCAGGCTCAGTGATCCAGTCTTCCTGTATTGCTGTGACCAGGGACATTTGGGCATTGCCGCCTTAATTCCAGCTGATTAATAAATGTAATGCAGTGTGCCGTCATCACCAAATTTCATTACCCAGTACCGACTTCGAAGCTCTGTCCTCGAAGCCGTGTGTCACCTGAGGACACTCACCTTTCACCTGCAGGGTTTCCAGACCTTCCGCACCTGGGTGTTCAACAGATGTCTGGCAAATTCACTTCCCAAACACAAGGAATATATTACCAAAGTACAGACCTGCCTCAACATTGTTTTGACTTAGCGAGTTGATCCCTTTTATGAAATACACATGAACGAGCTTCACAACGCTGGCATCCCACAGGAGGATTTCCGTCACGGCGCTTCTTATTTTGAAAAGATTATACATGCGGGAATGTCAGAGCCACTGCTCCACACGGCACATGTGTCAGGATCTTCCATTGCCGTGAGGTCCTGCTGATCGTGTTTAAACGTCCAGAGAGTCGGGCCGGCAGAAGGACGTGGAGGGCCATCAGCCCTAAAGGACGTTCTTCTTCTGACGCTCTCGACCACCTTCAGAAAACAACAGACCATTCTTCCCTATTTTCATTCATTTCATGGTGGCTTACCTTTCTCCCCATTTTTCTTTCTTTTTGGTACTTTTCTACTTTATCTGCCAGCCTACATCTCGTTTCTCCCTTCCGTGCAGACTAAGTTTTCTCTTTCCCCTTTCAGTGAGTTTGTGGGTGATTTTCTGGTATTTTAGCCTTCCCTTTATAGCCCTCCATGCCCCCTTCATTCTTTCGAGTCTCCATTTGATGTGTTGACTTGAGTGTATCCGTCCCTTAAACACACGGGCGCCGCCCACAGAGCAAGCAGGAGAGGCCGCTGTGGAGGTGGGGTTCCACGAGCAGTCACCTGAATCCCAAGTGCGCGACCAACACAGACGGAGGCCATGCTTATTCCAACAAAGACAGACGGAGCAGCTATGTAAAGACATAGGTAGGGAGGGCAACTTGGGCAGAGACTGAGCATGAAATAAAGAGTAACAGTGTCGCCCCTGCCAACCCCTGCAATGGTCTGATTTTATGCATTCAGTATTCAAGCAACACGGTGTCGAGATATTCAAGATGAATCACAGCCTCGAACTTTAAGTCTTAAGAATCCTCCTTCCATGATGTCAATTTCCATATCGTCCTTGGTCAGTGCTCAACATGATGTCAGTATTTTCCAAGTAAAGTCTTAGGCAAATCAAAAGCTTCATCCCTGCCCGGCCTGTAAGCTGATGGATGGGTGACCAGCGGGAAGATTCAACCAGACGCGAGTTCAAAACCTCAGGATAGAATCGTGATGGTTAATTTTATGCATGCACGTGACTGGGCACCCCAGGAACGTGGTCAAGCATCACGGCGGGCGTTTCTGTGAAGCTGGTTTGGGATGAGATGAACGGCAGGTGCGCTGACTGCTGCACACTGCTCTCCGTGTGGGTGGGCTTTATCCAATCGTTGAAGGCTTGAAGAGAACAAAACGTCTGACCGTCCCCTGAATAAGAGAGAACTCTTCCTGCCTGATGGCCTTTGAACTGGGACATCACCTTTTTCCTCCGTTTGGACTCACCCAGAAACATCAGCTCTTCCTGGGTGTCAGGCTTTGGGACTCAGACTAGAACGACACCTGCCCTCTCCTGAGAACTACACCTCAGCTCTCTGGCTTGCTGATGCACCTGCAGATCTGGAGACTCGCCACTCTCCACAATCCCGTGAGCCAGTTCCTTACAGAAATCTCTTTCTGAAGATAATGCACATTCTATCGGTTCGGTTCTCTCTGGAGAATACTGACAAGGACAAAAGCCTTAAGCCCTGTAAGAAACCTTAGAATCATCGAGCACAGCATCCTAACTTACATGTAAGGACAATAAGATCCAGAAAGACTGAGGAACTTCATGGACGTTGAACCACAAGTGGATGGCACTGCCGACTTGTTTCTCACATCCTGTGGGGGCTCTAGGGCAGGCACAGCCTGGTTTACGATGGGGAGTGCACTGGAATCCAGCTCTGTAGCCTTCAGACGTCAGAGAAGCTACACGTAGAGGAAGAGGCAGTCATTCTTCCAATCTGAGGAAGTCCGCTCCACCCCAGCAAAGAGGACCCGGAAAGCTTCTCTGAGAATACTCTATTAACTTCATCTCACGTCGGTGTCTCCAGTAACTCCTCCAGCCACTGAGGTCCAACCCATGTCCCTGGTCAGTGTAATGATGCTGGGACTCCAGCTCCTCAAAAGACTTGACGATGTCTGGGTCGAACCTCTGGAAGCACTGGAATAACCCCCCGCCAAAACGTGTCCTCGTCTTGATCCCCAGAGTGTGTGACATGTTACTGACACAGCAGAATGAACACTGAGGGTGTGATTAAGGATCCTGAGATGCCTGACGATTCTGGATCATCGAGGCGGGCCTAGTATCACCCCTTATTTCCTCTTCCCGGTATCATCACCTGAAGGGTCCTTACAAGAAGGGGCCGCGGGGCCAGGTGTGTGCACGCCAGCAGAGCTGAGACAGAGAAACGTGCAGGTCAGACCACTGGCTTTGCCGCTGTCCTGGAGGAAGGGGCCACAAAACCAGAGAACACTGGAAAGGCAAGCAAGCAAGCAAAAACCAGAGTCTGCCCTAGAGCTTCCGGAAGGAGTGCAGCCCCCCCACATCCTGACTTGAGCACAGTGTAACCCATTCTGGGCTCTGACCTCTAGAGCTCTGAGACAGCACACGTCTATCGTCTTCAGCCATGAGGTCAGTATTAGCTTGTTCTGGCCCCTCCAGGGGGCTAACAGATGGGGGCTTGTAAAAATGGACACCCGGGCCCAATCCTCAATGACTGTAATTCACATCTTCCAGCAATCAAAGTTTGTATTCCACAAGTCCTGTCGGGTAAGTACGCGGACGCCCGAGTCCCGGTAACAAGGAGCTCCCAAGGAGCTTCAGCTCTCTCAACACAGAAACAGAGCTCCTTCCCGATCGAGAAGCTTCACACCCATCCACAAACGGGGCATGGATAGATTCGTCGAGATCCATCAGCCTTTGCCAAGACCACGGAATCCCATTCATTGCGGTTTGCGTACAGTCTGCTTTCCTAAAGGGCCATCTTGGTAGCAAACCTTTAGGTTTTCCCTGCAGCCTTCCACATGTCTGCCACGGATTTGCTTCCTGAGAACCCGCTGCTATCCTGTCTTCATATAACGGCCCAAATTTAAAAACTGTGGGGTGTTCGTGATGAGTGCATCTACGATGCCGGCGGGTTTGCCATCTTCTAGGACCCTACCCTGCTGCTCTGAGAGCTCCCTAAGATACAGGGTTGGTGATTCAAGCCTCAAGAACGCAGTGATGAGGCCCACAGTGCAGCTCAGTCTCTGGGTTCATTTGTCTTCTCTGATTGATAGAGTGGTCCATGGTGTGACATGTTTCTATCTTTTTGTCTTCTCCCAAAGAGCTGGAGAACCAGGATTTTTTTTATGTTTCTTCTAAAACACTGTCCCTCCTATTACTCCACAATGTCTGCAGAAAGTTATACGACCCAGGGATGGCCGTGTTGACTGGATTCTGTTCTTTCAGGCCCGCGGCAGCTCCGTCCTGTGTCCTGTGACTTTGTAGTCTCTCCCATTGTCGGTGAGTGTCCTTTCCTGCAGCATGGATGTTCGGCTGGGAAATTCCATGAGTCTCCTATTACTGCTGCAACAAACGACCACGAATTATCTGTTTAAAATCACACACATTTATTATCTTACAGTCTGGAAGTCAGAAGTCTTGAAAGACAGTTCTTTACACATCAAAATCACGACGCTGCAAGGGTTGTATTATTCTGGAGGCTGTAAGAGATACTCACTTCCTTGCCTTCTAGATCGTAGTAGTCCCCCCTCATTCCTTGGTTCAAAGCCCCCTTTCCAGGACTGGCCCTGCTGTTCCAGCTCTTTCTACCGACACATCTCCTTCCCTTGGCCTGATCCTCCTGCCCACGTATACAATCCAGGAAAAGCTCCCGACTCATGACCCTGCACTTAGTCACATCTACAAAGCCCCTTTGCCATGGAAGGGCCATATTCCCAGGTTCTGCGGTAGACCATGTGCATCTCCGGTGACATGATTCCACCCACACACCAAAGTCACTGGTTTTGCCAGAGGGTAGTTATACCTGCACTGAGTGTAGCGTAATGGATAAACCTGTCAAGTCACTACGTTGTACACCTGAAATTAACCTAACATGGTATGTCAACCACAGTCAAATAAAGAATTTTTTAAGTATTACTTGCTTTGGTCAGAAGAATCCAGGCAGAAGTGATGGTTTGCTACTTCCATGCCCAGGCTGGAAAACGTAACGTGGATGTCCACCCGGCCCTCCTAGGTTCTGTCACTACCATGAGAGGAAGGTAGCCCAGGCTGGCTTGCCGTCCAAGGAAGAGTAGAGGTGAGTGAGGGAGACCTGAATCCAACTTACAACTTGCGTCACACCAAACCTGGTAAGTTAAGAACACTTAACCCTGAGTCAACTTGATTGATGCTGGGTTGAGACAAGACAATGGACTGTGACTTTATGAAAATGGGATTCAGAATATTTTCTTATGTAGTAACATCATGGTAATGACTAGCTGATACAACTGTATTCGGTCCAAAGTTGGAAGCAGAAAGTCTTGGCTGGGGGTGCCTGGGTGACTCCGTCCAGAGCGACTGACTCTTGATTTTAGCTCAGGTCATGATCTCAGGGTCGTGAGGTCAAGCTCTGTGTCGGGCTCTGTGCTGGGCTCTCTCTCCTCCTCACTCTGATCCCACCCCTGCTCACACTCTCTCTCTCTAAAAAGAATTATTAACAAATAAAAAATGGAGTCTTGGGTTGTATGAGACCTCTGGGACCCCGAAATGGTAAAGAATTACAGTTCTATGTGTACCTCTGCTTTGACATCCCTTTTATCTACACATAATACTTACTGCATATCCTACTGTCTCTTGCACACTGGAGCGTCTGGTTATATGTGAAGGATTTCCAAGATGTTTGGAAAAAAAATGTATTCTAACTTGAATCTCCTTCAGGGACTTCCTTGCTTCTTCAAGCATGACTCCACAGAAAATCTGAATTAGACCCCGTTACACAGACTTTATTCATTAAGCTGCAAAAAGGAAATGGTCAGACAACACAGGTCTGACCAAAATGACAATCTGATTTTCTGCTTGAACTGGGCTTAGAAGAGTAACTGATCAAAATTTCCAATATACTCATTGCCCAAAACACTGTCCTGGATCATATGTATCTCAGTGGAGGTATTTGATTATGGTGGTACGGATGTGACATTACTGGATATTAAGGAAATGAATACACTTGCTTTTAAAATCTGTCAGCACTTGGGGGATGTAGCTAGAGAAAGAAGTTGGAGACTTGAGATTGGGATGCACTCCTTCTTCACATTCAGGGACAATCTCAGTTTCAAACTTCCCAGGCCATATTTCAGATCATTTGACAGACAGTGTGATCTGATTTAGGGGTGAGAATATAAGTACATGATGCTTTTTTCCAAAGAAGACATCCAGATGGCCAACAGACATATAAAAAGGTGCTCAGCATCACTCATCATCAGGGAAACACAGATTAAAACCACAAGATATCATCCGACACCTATCAGAATGGCTATTATCAAAGGGACAAGAAACGACAGGTGTTGGTGAGGATGTGGAGAGAGGGGAACCCTCTTGCACTGTTGGTGGCAAAAATTAACAAGGCAAGAAACAACAAATGCTGGAGACGATGTGGAGAAAGGGGAGCCCTCTCGCACTGTTGGTGGGAAAGCAAAGTGGTGCAGCCACTCTGGGGAACAGCATGGAGTTTCCTCAAAAAATTAAAAATAGAAATTCCATATGATCTGGCAATTCTATGTCTAGGTATTTACCCAAAGAATACGAAGCACTAATTTGAGAAGATATAAGCAGTCCTATGTTCACTCTACATAGTCAAGATACGGAAACAACCTAAGCGTCCATGAAGAGATACACAGACACACTGGAGTACTACACAGCCATCAAAAAGAATAAAATCTTGACAGTATGGATGGACCTTGAAGGTACTATGCTAAATGAAATAAGTCTGACAGAAAGACAAATAAACACAAGTACTGCATGATTTCATGTATGTGTGGAATCTAAAAAAACCAAACACATGAACACAAAACAAATGAAACTTATAGATACAGAGATCAGAATTGTGGTTGCCAGAGGAGGGACGAGGGAAATGAGTGAAGGACATCAAGAGGTACAAACTTAGAGGTATAAAATAAGTAAGTCGTGGGGATGTAATGTGCAGCATGGTGACTAGAGACAGTAATACTATATGACACATCTGAAAGTTGCCACAAAATCTTAAAAGTTCTCATCACAAGAAAAAACTCTTGTCACTTGGTGTGGTGACAGATGGTACTAGACCTATGGTAATCATCTCACAATGTATACAAATGTGGAATCATTATGTACACCTGAAACTAATATAATGCTGTACGTCAGTTATACTTCAATAAAAAAGAAGGAACATGGTGCTTTGATGGCTCTTGGCAGGTTTTTAACCATTTGTTCTCTAACCCAAGAGGCAAACAAGTGAGTGTTCATTTTTTTAGTCTCAATAAAATATTTTAAGGTGTTTTCCATGCAGAGACAATTAAACTAGAAAGGGACTAACTCTAAAATATGCACATTTCTCTAAATGTTGGATATAATTTTTACTTGAAAAGAACACTCAAAACATAAATGGCAAGTATTCAATATAAAGATCTCAGCTTTTTCAAAATTGTCATTTTAATTGCTAAGGCGAATGCTGAGGCTGATTTAGCACCAGAATCATAATTGACCATAAATTTTCTCTTGTTTTTACAACCATTCCTGTGATACAGAATAAAATTTTAAAGATGAAGCAAAGTTTCCCCAGAAGAGTTTGTGATGGGTTGAATTGTACCCCCTGAAAAGATGCCCCAGTCCTAATCTCCAGTACCTGTGTATATAACCTTACTTGGAAACAGGGTCTTTCATATGACTGAGTTAAGATGATGCCAAGAGGGGGACGCCTGGGTGGCTCAGTTGGTTAAGCAGCTGCCTTCGGCTCAGGTCATGATCCCAGCGTCCTGGGATCGAGTCCCGCATCGGGCTCCTTGCTCGGCAGGGAGCCTGCTTCTCCCTCTGCCTCTGCCTGCCTCTCTGTCTGCCTGTGCTTGCTCTCTCTCTCTCTCTCTGACAAATAAATAAACAAAATCTTAAAAAAAAAAAAAAAAAAAAAAAAAAGATGATGCCAAGAGGGTGGGCCTTATTCCACTATGACCGGTATCCTTATCAAAGAAGACATGTGGACCCAGAGACAGACATACCAAGAAGGCAGTGACGCAGGAACAATGCCATCCACAAGCCAAGGCGTAGCTGAGACGTGAAGAAACTGGAAGAGAAGCATGAAACCGACTGTCCCTAGCAGCCCCCAGAAGACACAGCTCTGCCGACACCTTGAGCTTGGATTTCTGGCCTCCTGAACCCTGACAACAAATTTCTGTTGTTTTAGCCACACGGCTTGTGGTAGCTTGTTACAAGAGTCATAGGAGACAAAGATAGACGTCAATTTAGCTGTCATTTCTCTGACAGATTACAGATTAGAAGCTATCAATTATTATAGTCAGATGAAAAAGAATTATCCATAAAATATTCACTACCCTATCTGTGTGTGGGGGGTGTGTGTGTGTGCATGCGTGTATGTGTGACTAAACAAATACCCATTTCCCGTGCTGAGGTCCTTCACCCATTAAAACCAACGGAAGTGGAGTCTCTTTGTTCTTGTAAATTTAAGTTCCACATGGAATATGAAATGGGCCCCAGATATTTCAGGAATCAAAGTTTAGAAAAAGTGTCAATGTTAAAAATCAAGATAGTGCTTAACACAAGTTATTTACGTTCCTTCTGGCTCTTTAAAATACTTAATTTGTCAAATATTCAAGACAATGTAAACCAAATGGTTTCCTTCAATATTACCGGAATACTGGTTTAGATAGCGCTAATGCACTCAGATTTTCCATGATGCTGTGACTAATTTGAAGTCCCTGGATTAACACTTTGAGAGAGCCAAGACTTTTACTTCTGCTTTCTGCATTTACTTTTCAACTTTAGGAAGCCTTCCTCTCTTTTCCAGTTGTGTTCTCCCTTCCTCCCCTGTCGAAATCTGCTCTCGGGAGCGCCTTGGTAATCCTTCACATTATAGTCCAAATGAACTGAGGTCAACGTATTAACTCACCCAGGACCAGCCTGTACGTATCTTGATAAATAAAGTTTTATCATAATGCAGCCAAAAGCAGATTTACGTCTAGCTGCTTTGATCTACTGGGCAATGGTGAGTAGTTACGATAGAGTCTATGTGGTCGGCAAGCCTAAAACTATCTACTCTGGTCCTTTACGGAAAAAGTCTGTCGACGCTTGTTTTAAGACTTGTCTCTCAAAAAAGCAAGACAGACAACATCGTTCCCGTGTAATATTTCTATTGTACCTGAAATCTTCAGGACGTCAGAGAGTAAACAACTTGGTTGTATGGGATGTAAACAGTCACAGATTTCTCAACAAACGAACAAAAATCCGCTTCAGCTCTGAGTGCAACGCCAGCAAGGGGAAACAGGTAAAAATGGGCTCCGAGGCCACATTTCGGGAACTATATCCGAATACGTGAGTTTACGTATAAGGATGTGTGTGTACATCCTAGATCTTGTTCATTTCTGTCCTCCTCCTCTGACCTGTTGGTTTCAGGACATGCAAAATAGTGCTGTACCCCCAAGTCTTAAAGTTGAAGAGGTATGTTTGAGTAAATAGGAACTAAGACCACATTTTCAAAGGAAGTCCTTGACTGACTGGGTTGTACACCATGTGTCAGCTTCCTGAGTCATACCCCAAGTTACTATTGTTTGCTAGGGAACAATCTGAATGCTGGCATCACCGAATCCAAACCCACACACTGCAGTGTTATAAACAGAGATGGATGCGTTCCACGGTCTCCAATGTTGTCTCCATCCCGACTGCAACAGCTCTTCCTGCCTTTAGATGATGAAAATACCACGCTTACTACATAACCAACACAAAATGCGATTATCGCCTCTTGCACTTCTAGTCGCCGTCTTGATGAATCAGCACCTGATTATCCTGCTGAATTATGCCTTTGCCACTCCTGCTAGTTACCTGTTTCTTGCTTATCAGCACCATGACCATAAAGGGAAGCCTAATATGAAGGCGGTCCAGCAGAAGTGTGTCTATAACATCATTTCTGAGGTAGTTTTGCAGTCGCTGAGCAATCAAGACAGAATTCCCAACAACTTTCGCACAGATTCGGGTCAGAGGGCATTCCCAGTAGGAAAGTGCAAAATTCCTTGAATTTTATACCTACTGTGTGTCCAGCACTGTTCTGTGTTCTCGGAGTATACAATGACCCGTGGACAACACGGAGGGTTAGGGATGCCAACCTCCCACACAGCCAAACATCCACAGAGAACTTCTGATTCTCCTCACACTTAACTACCACCAGCCTACTTTTGACTGGAAGCCTTACCGATAACGTAAACCAGTCAATTAACACGCATTCTGTATGTTGCATGTATCGTATACTGTACTCTTACGACAAAGTAAGCCCGAGGAAGGGAAATGTGAAGAAGAAAGCTGTAAGAAGTGAGAATGCATTTACACTACTGTCCTGTCTTTATCGAAACAATCCACGTTCAAGCAGACGCGCTCAGTGCCGACCGGCGTGTTGAAGAGTCAAATGTAGGAATGTCAGATGAGTTTGCTAAAGCCCCTTCCACAGCTGTTACAGAGCGGTTCGCCCGTCAGCTGCATTACCACTGCGTCTTGTTCTGGTCCACCTTCTCCTTTCCTGTTTCTTGTTTTACATTTCACCAGTGTCTCTCCGTTGCCTCAGTCTTCTCCTTTCGGTAACGACGTTTTAGCGTCGTCTCTCCGTTGTCTAAGTGTTCGTTTCAGTGCTTCAAGTAATTCAAACTCACACTGCTGTCCCAGTTCCAGACTTTCAACGATGCCGACTTCCCTAGTCCCTCGCCCAGGAGATACTTATTGAGAAGTGTTACCGTATTCTATTACTGTGCAACAACTGTCCCCATACATCGAGTGGCTTAAAACAACCACACTGATTCCTGGGGTCAGGTTAGGTGGTGATGGTGCATCTCCCTTACCAATAGTCCTAGTGGGAGGAAGCGTAAGCAGAGACTGGAGGATACGCTCCCTGGACGGTCAGCTGCTGCCGTCTGTGGACTGGGAACTCAGCTGGGAGCCTCCGTTCATCTCCGCAGGGGCCTTTCCGGGGAGCTGCGTGGCCTTTCTCGGAACATGGCACCCAGGTTCCAAAAACAAGTATTTCAAGTGATAGAAAGTAGAGCTTGCCAGTGTCCTTAGGCCTAGACATGGAGAGTGGCACATGGCCTCTTCTGCTATATTTTACTGGCCAAAGACAAACACCTGACTTGCCAATGAGAGATGTATCAAAGGATTTGCGGTCAAATAACACACTGGTTGATTAATGGAAAAATGCTGAGGGTACAATGAACAGAAAATGTGGGGATATTTTCTAAGTAGGAGTTTAGGCGGTTAAAATAAAACACATATACAGAAACAACAACAATAAGAAGCAAAGAACACAGCTTAACTGCTGAGACTGTGGCCAACTGAGGGAGCCGTGTCCCAGAATCCTCGTTCAACCAAGAAACACTGCCCATTTCCACCGTCTGCCCTTCCAGTCATTAAGCACACCCAACACCCACGCAAACACGTACCGGGCCAGAGTCAGCAGCGACACCCTGGTTTGGTCATCTGCAGGCCGCCCTTCATCTCACTCTCTCCGGCACCTGTGGTCTCCTCGCTTCTGCGTGACAAGTCCTAGAAGAAGCCTCCCAGCGTCTCAACCAAAGACATACTTGCCCCCCAGCCTATCTCTGTGAGGGCTGATGATAAGGGCCCACTTCTCAGGAGTCCCCCTTGCCAGACTGGGAGTTTCCTCAGCTGCGGCCCCACTGACCAGGTCCCAAGCAGCTGTGGCTGAAGGCAACAGACACGGAGACGTTCTCATAGGTTCTTCCTCACGAACTCATTCACGCTCATCCGTGTGCACACGCTCGCTCACGGACATTCTGATGCACACAAACCCAAACGCAAAAGAAATTCATACTCTGAGCAACAGGCTTCAAACCCTATTGATATATTTAATATGGTGTCCTTTACAGGTGTATGTAAAGATGGAATCATACATACATGTCACTTGAAAGTCAGTTTGACTATAATATGTAAAAATCAAGATCAAGAAAATCAAGAAGGATCAAGAATCATCCTCAAGGTCTAGAAATGATATATTTTTTTATTGTAATTAGCCTCGAAATAGGGGGAGATTTTATTTTTTCAAAAAAGATTATGTTTATTTATTAGAGACGGAGCACCAGCAGGGGGAGCGGCAGAGGGAGAGGGAGAAGCAGGCTCCCTGCTGAGCAGGGAGCCTGACGCAGGGCTTGCTCCCAGGACCCTGGGAGCATGACCTGAGCCGAAGGCAGACACTTAACCGACTGAGCCACCCAGGCAATTAAATAAGGGAAAATTTTAAAGTATTTTAAAGTATTTACTTATGCCAAAATTCACTACCTGTTTAGTTCAACTTCTACCTGATTTACTTGTCTCATCTGGCTTTTCTTAACTGAGGTCAACCAATTTGTTCCTCTCTGACTGAACACAGCACTTCTATAATTGTTTTAAACTGCGGGATATGTTGTGTAATGTGTGATTTTATGTGCCTATTGGTAGACTCAGCCCTACTAAAATTCAGTGCCTCAGGGCACCTGCGTGGCTCAGCTGCTTGAATGTCCAACTCTTGATTTTGGCTCCGGTCACGATCTCAGCGTCCTAGAATTGAGCCCACTTGGGGCTCCCTGCTCAGTGCGAGTCTGCTTGTCTCCCTCTCCTTCTGCCCCTCCCCCTGCTCGTGGTTTCTCTCTCTGTTGAATAAATAAATAAATCTTAAAAAATAAAATAAACTTCATTGCCTTCTCCAAAAAGAGACTGGAACAAAATTAGCAGCTACGCATGCTTGTGGTTGATAAAATGCACTTCACAGTTCTTTATTTATACTTTCATTCATTCACAGCTATTCAATTACTAGACACCGTACTAAAATGTGAGAGGGCAGACACACACACACAGACACATGTATTTACAAACCCATTTGTACTGATGTATGTTTGCGTCCTCTATGACTTTATCAGCTAGACGGACATAGAAAACATATAGTTTGATAATAAATAAAAATGTGTCTACACCTCAACTGACCAAGGAAGGCATTAGGGCCAATTACAAATCTGAGCGGTTCTTTAAATGGCTTTTCACACAGTTATCAAGAAGACGTTAGATTAAGTGTTGAATCACGAAATTCTACTCCTGAAACCCGGACTACACTGTATGTTACCTAACTAGAATTTAAATAAAACTTTGAAGCAAGAACAATCACAACAACAGAAGATGACATTAGAAATGAAAAAAGTGTCCAGATATAAACCACAAACTTGGATTTGTATTATTATTTGATACCCAAATTTAATTTCAATTACCTATCAAATCAGGATTATGAAATTATGTAAAAGTGGCCTGCTTAATATTTTTATTTTATTATGTTAAGAAACATGACTGGAAGAAAAAGCTGCCCTCACACCTGCTCACACTTTCACTGTATTTCTGCGTCATGATGGCTATGAAGCCTACCAAGTACGGCTTCAACTGTTAAAGAAGAGAAGTAGAAGGACCGAGTTGAATTTACCTTCGGAAGTTAATTCAGTGCCCAACAGCACATCTAAGATCTCCCAAAATGCAAAGCAATCAGCTCTTCATTTATGAATTGGTCACCCGGAATCTTTCCAATACAGCTCTGTCCACACACACAGAAAGTGATTCAAGCCAACGGAATGACACCAAATTACTCTGAATTCCTGCTCCTTGACCCAACTGTGATATTTACGGTATCTGCCACAACTTCACAGTGATGTTAAGGTACTCCTGATGAATGCATCAGCACAGAATCAATCGTGTGACGTCATAGGTACCCCGGGAATACACAATTTAGACTTTCTATGCAAACAGGATGAAAAGTTGGCATAGTCAAAAATAACAGCAAACTCATTATAACATTTAGGGCTAAAATACAATCAGAGATTCAGGCAAAGTGTAGGAATACATTTTCCATATTTAAAGTTCATCTTTCACTCCAGGGAATTGAAAACTATAATCTTTTACAGTGTATTTATAGGATATGACACCCTGCCATGACCCCTGAGAATAATGGCTATTCCTTGCGGAATCTAAAATCATGGGGCACCTGGATAGCTCAGCTGGTTCCGTGTCTGCCTTCAGCTCAGATCACAGTCCCAGGATCGAGTCCCGCATCGGGTTCCCTGATCAGCGGGGAGTCTGCTTCTCCATCTCTCTCTGCCCTTGTCCCTGCTCGTGCTTTCTCTCTCTCTCTCAAATAAATAAAATCTTTAAAAAATAAAAGAAAACCATACAGGTACTTAAACGCTGCTTGCAGTACATAGTACAAGGGCATCTTAAGTGAAAGGACAACTCTTCCATCTACAGAACGTCACCCTCCGTCACTTAGATTCAGATATGCCAGCAATGTGACACTGTGATAAAGCCTTGTACATCTGCAGGAGTCAGGGTCATTAGGGTTGACAGAGGGGTTTGTAAACGTTTTAAAAACTATGTTGTACTTTATCACAATAGGGTAATTTTCTGATTCTACACTGCTGCATTTTTGTATTGTCCAAACCAAAATGGATCACTCCATTATCGAGATGCATAACCAATGTTTCGAAATACAATTTATCAGACGCATTTTGAACTCCATTTATTCTCATTTGTGGCTCAAAACTGCAGAGTGGCAAAAATCGTAATCTGAAACCAAATATCCTATTCTGCACCTCCGCACAAGAGAAACTAAAGGAAGCAGTTCAAGGTTGTGTTTTGAAAGGAGAGAAGAGAGAATTCTGGGTTGAAAAGGTCCAATAAGACCATTCCTTATATTGCCCACCTGGGACCCCCACCCCAAACGGCACACTCAAACTGATCAATAACTTGAAATAGTCACCAGTGCAACTAGTAGGAAGCACGAACGACAGAGCGAACACGCCAAGTACTGTGAAGTGTGCGCGGACGCAGAGTTTGACACTGGACGTCGGAGAGGGTGTGGATCCCTCCAGTCGGCAACCTGGGAAGTCCCCCCAAAGTTCTCCAAGGAGAGGACTGAGATCCAAGTTCTAGGACGTGCTAGAGGAGAAGGAAATGTTCCTTCCAGCGGTGGTTCTCTGCCCAGGGGACACCGATAGCAATGACTGGAGATATTCTTGAGCTGTCACAACTGGGGCGTTGCTATCAGCACCCAGTTAGTGGGTGAGGCCAGGGGTGCTGGTAAACATCCTACAATGCCCCGGACACCTCCGCTTCAACAAAGAGCGAGTGGCCCCAATGTCAGTAGTGCTGATGGGGAGAAATCCCGGTCTAGTGACCGGACTCAGCAGGCAGAGCGGGGTAGAGAGGAGGTGTCATCTTTACGGGCAATTTTTTTCTCTTGTTTTTTTTTTAAGGTTTTTTTCCTTTGTTATTGTTGTTGTTAAATTATTTATTTATTTATTTATTTGACACAGAGAGAGAGGGAACACAAGCAGGGGCAGTGGGAGAAGAAGCAGCAGCCTTCCTGCTGAGCTGGGAGCCCAGGGCTCAATCCTAGGACCCTGGGATCATGACCTGAGCTGAAGGCAGATGCTTAATGACTGAGCCACCCAGGCATCCCAACTGTTCTTTAAGTTTTCATTTAAATTCTAGTTAGGTAATGTATAAGGTAATACTGGTTTCAGGAGTAGAACTGAGTGATTCATCACTTCCATACAGCACCCAGCACTTGTCACAAGTGCCCTCCTTAACTAAGCCCCTCCCTGATCTAGCCCATCCCCCGTGGGCATGCAATCTCTACGGTGCACAGTGCAGCCTTCTCCCCAGGAAGCCTGTGGGACATGCTGTTCCTAGGAAAGGGAAGGAGATAACAAGTAACCCATGACAACACAACTCCACTTCTGAGGGCTTTGCTGGGAACCCAAGAAACCTGATTTTTGAAAAGGAAAACACAGTGAGGGGGCACAGAAATGACCACTTTGGAGAGAATGTGCTGGATACAACACAGGCAAGGGGGAGGCTGTTCGCAGCTTCTGCAGTGTCCCCTGTGTTCCTCCCTGCCCTCGGTGTCTTCTCACAGTTTCCACACAAACAGGGGGTCCCTCTCAACAAGACCCAGCAGTGGGAAAGGGCTGTATGTCGCTCTTCTGTGTATGTGTGGTGGGTGCGGCATGACAAAAAAGAGAAGTACGTGTATGACCAGAAAATTCATCCAAAAAAAAGAGAAAAACACACATGTTAACCAAAGAGTTCTCCAGAGTCTCAAATAAATTACAGAGAATAGAAACAAGATTATTCTTTAAATTATGAGACAACGCAAGGAGATTTCCTAAGTGAAGTTTAGTAAAGAAATGGAACGAACACAGAATGTAAGGGAAAACAACAATTAGAGTGACTATAACTGAGAGTGACTTCAAAAGCACAAGCTCTAAAGTTGAGTTAAGAAATATAGCAGAAAGGAAGAGAACAATCATATAAAAATAATTATGAAGATGACTACACGAACACAACACAAAGGGAGTCCATGGGAGCATAATCGATATTCCTACAGAAGAGAAGAGAGAAAATGCACTGAAAACCAATAAGAAAAGACATTCCGTTCTGGAATAAACACTTGAACCTGTTGATAAAGAGGACACTGCCTCCCAAGAAATTTGCTGTGGAATTATCAGCATGAAGACATGGCGAAACTCATCAACTTCAAACACAAAGACTCACATGGAAATGTGGGCAGAAAAATAAGTGGAGGTCTGTGAAAGGGGAAAGACTCAATTTGATCTTAGACTTCTGGACAGCAACATGGAGTGTGGGAAGATGACAGGGCAATGGCTACAAAATGTGGAGAGTAAGAAAGTGTCCTCCCCAAACTGTGTGCTCAGCCAAGCTGTCCTTCAACTATAAAAGCAACATACAGACATTCTGCAGCATTGAAAAAGGCTGAAAGAATATAACACCCAGGCGCTGGTCTTCATAACATTCCTGGATGACAAAATTCCAGGCAATAAAAGATACATCAAAATAAATAACTCAGGAAAGGAGAAAAGATGGTTAAAAAACAAAAACAAAACAAAACAAAACAAAACAAAACAAAAAAACAACTGAGGTTAAGAATTAAATAATTTTAGGGGCGCCTGGGTGGCTCAGTGGGTTAAGCCTCTGCCTTCGGCTCAGGTCATGATCTCAGGGTCCTGGGATCGAGCCCCGCATCGGGCTCTCTGCTAGGCAGGGAGCCTGCTTCCTCCTCTCTCTCTCTCTCTGCCTGCCTCTCTGCCTCTCTTCCTACTTGTGATCTCTGTCTGTCAGATAAATAAATAAAGTCTTAAAAAAAAAATAAAAAAAAAAGAATTAAATAATTTTAGATCCAGGAATGAAATGATGGTTATATACAAAAAATGTTAAAATAATGCAACAGAAAGTCAAGGGTTATTAGGAAAGTTACAAAGAGGAAGTTGTATTGTAATAACCCTTTTATTATTTATTTATTTATTTATTTTTAAAGATTTTATTTATCTATTTGACAGAGATCACAAGTAGGCAGAGAGGCAGGCAGAGAGAGAGAGAGGAGGAAGCAGGTTCCCCACCAAGCAGAGAGCCTGATGTGGGGTTGATCCCAGGACTCTGGGATCATGACCTAAGCCGAAGGCAGAGGCTATAACCCACTGAGCCACCCTGTAGTAACCCTTTTAACAAGAAGAGAAGAGATGATGGCTGCAGCTGAAGCACGTAGTTATAAAACAGCATTAAACAAAACTTTTTATGTTTTATGTTCCTTCATCATAATTTGTGCATTGGTTATATGGAAATGACAACTTTTTGAAAAAAAATTCATCTAACATTTAATGATTTCTTCACTTTAATCTCCAATTTACTGGTTTTAGTTAAATTTAGATAAAACGATATAATCCTTATTTTTTATTTGTTAATTTTTTAAAGATTTTATATATTTATTTGAGAGAGAGACAGCATAAGCAGGGGAGCAGCAGAGGGAGAGGGAGAAGCAGACTCCCCACTGAGCAGGGAGTCCAATGCAGGACTCCATCCCAGCACCCTGGGATCATGACCTGAGCTGAAGGCAGACACTTAACTGAGCTATCAAGGTGCCCAATATAATCCTTGTTATTAAAAATAACATGTGTAAAATTTTAAATGTGCTTTTCCCTAGCTATCTATCATTTTGCGACAATTTATGGATCTTTCAATCTGGATGTTTCTGAAGATAGATGCGTACAATCAGCAAATGCTGACCAGAATGATTTCTGGGTGGTGGGCTTTGGAGTGAGTTTCTTAGAAATGTGTTCTTTTCTGCATTGCTTTATTGTTTTCATAATAAAAATGTGTCCTTTAGAGTAAAAACAAGTCATTGTTTTAACTGGAAGGGCAGACGGAGACCACATGGCCCGTGAAGCCTATTTAGTATCTGTCCCTGTAGAGAAACAGTCTGTCACCCCCTGCTCTACCTCTCTGCTTGCTAAGAGAGACACCAGCCCCTCGTACACCAACCAGGCAGACTGAAAGCACGAACCTGGCTATTCTCACTCAGCATGCCTGTTTTCTTCTGACTTGTGTATGGGTCCGTAGCAACACGTTCCTGAGGATTCGGCATTTTTATAACTAGAAAGCTTATGTGCACCACAGCTGACACACACACCATCCGCTTCCTCTCTAATGACACGAAGCAAATGCTCACAGATGGTTATGGTCCTGTCACAAAGAAGCCACACTTCTCTTGAGCCACCAGAGAGGAAGGTTAAAAGGGCAAAAAAGAACCATCATGATTTGAAGCTGAAAAGAATCTGAGCTGGGCTCAGTGAGACAGAACATGAAGATTCTGAGTAATAAGAGAAAAAAAGTTCAAATGTCTGCTTTCGCAGGACGTTTGATTATAGCGAGGTATCCATCCCACTTCTTTTCAGAAACACAAGCCCAGACAAGCTGTGTCTGGGTGGAGAGAACACTATTCTCTGGACATTTTTTTTTTCCATCTCTTTGAGAAATAACCATGAGTTACTCTCAAGTATGGGTAAGAAAGAAAATTAGATAGCAGCTTGCATAAACACCTAAGACTTCAAAAGAAAAGGACACACACTCGTTTTAGAAAGGCGGAAAATGTAGAATTATGGAGTGCTTCTAAAAATAAGCCAGTAATAATTTGGGTCCAAAACAGATAGCAGAGAATGAGGAAGTTTTCTAAAGGTTGCCCTTCTCAGTCAAAGCTACTGTTACACAAGGAGTTGTTTTTTTTTTCCACCCGTGCCTCTCCCCACGACTTTTGTCATCATGTAAGGAAAATCCTAGCCACTTAAGGTTTTCTTGTGCAGTTAAGTGGGAAATCTTGGGGTCTTTGATGTTCACTGGAAACTAAAGTGGTTTCCAAATACTCCCATTCCTGCAGTACTCATGGGGAACTGCCTCCATCCTCCCATGGAAGAAGCAAACATGCCCGTCATGACAAGCTGTCCCTCCCCTCCCTGCTGTTGCCTAAAGTGTTCAATGCAGTTTATTGGAAAGGGTCTTTAAAAGCAATTTATGTTCCTGTTCCTTATTCTCTAAGGCGAGAAATCTCTCTCATTGCTGATGATTAGCTTCCTATCGATTCTGTCATGTGCTCACTGAAGCCTAATAAAACTGGTCTTTAAAATAAAATAAGATTTTGGGCGACATATAGCAATGGCACAGAAATCCAAAATGTAGCAGGAGGTGGGGATAAAACACTCAATAACTCTGTGGGCAGCGGCACTGAGTGGAAAATCTGCAATCTAGTGATAAACAGGCTTTAAATATCATTAGTCATATTTGTATATAAAAACCTTCCATAATACATCAAAGTCAATGACTCATGAGTGCGAGTGCCAACCTAACAATTTGGCAATTGTTCTTCAGCGCGTAAGTGTTTTTGTCCTAAGAGTGAAAATGGATGCATGGAAAATAATTCGACAGAGCATCTAAATTTAAACGGAATAGATTTTCATTTTAAGTTTTAACACTGGCCATTCTTCCTTTCTTCATTGCAAGGACAATCGTGAGACCATGCAGACATTGACGGAACAGATACCAAGAGAAGCAATAATCCATCAAAAAACGAGTTGAAAATTGGAGCTATTTTTCTTCCTTATTTAGAAAACAATTCTCCCTTTCCTTCCAGGAAATAGCCCTGCTAAAACTGCTTTTTAGAGGCAACACTATTTATTTTATATGAAATGGACCTTCAAGCAGAGTTTACTTGTCTTGTTATGGTATTCTCTGGTTCCTGTGAGAGGCTAATCAGGGAATATTTTCACCAAGAAACTGACACTAATTAGTGAAGACGGCAGCAGATAAAATACGCTTTATTAGGAAACCACTGTCATGAGAAAACCAAAGATCATTACACATGGATCAGATTCCCTTTGATGACGTTACCACCCTAGTTAAGCTAGTATTATTTTCATAATGTAAATTTGGGCATATGAGAAATGAAGGACACATTACTTCCCTTCAGTTTTCACTCCTGAGTCATAAAACTATGAAATCCTTTGAGGTAAAAAGACCCTCACTAGTTGAAGGGATGGCAAAAGATGGATGAACCATCCCCCAGAGGCTAGATATGATTCTACAGGCACCTAGTTACCCCTACACGAACCTAACTACTCTTGAAATTTACCCAATAAACCATCTCCTAAAGAAAAACCAGAAGTTCAATTGTGAGTCAACAAAGTTGCTAGAGAAATGTTCAAAAGCCAAAAAGCATGGTGGGAGGATATTGGTCAACGAGTCAGACGTAACCGGCCTTCCGTTCCACTTATTCCTATTACCAGGGGCTGATTTCTCCAGAGTTCAGCTTCCGTGTGATGTGACAATAATAATGGTCTACGACCAGTGTTGTCGTGCAAAATGCAAAAACAACAACAAAACAACTTAGCAAGATCTGGAACATACTGAGCATCCTCACTATGGTGGGAACGATTATTACTGAGGTTGCGTGTCTGAATCTGGTGGGACCATAATCCAACTAAGTGTGTCACAGTCCCTGTCCACCAAAAGCTTATCAGCTAGAGACATAAATGTAGGGGAAAAATGAAAATGCAAAGGCTTTATAGTTATGTGTGAAATGGGTACTGCAGTCAGTAAGGGGGTTACAATGAAATAAGACCATGAATGGAGAACTGGGTGATCAGCAACATCTCCTGTTGAGGACGACCTTGAGTTTGGATTTGATGCTCTTGCTCATCTATTAGATACAGGTTTCAAGGGCCAACAAAACAGGGGAACAAAGGTGTTAAGTCAGGGGAGAGTTAGCCTTGTCATGGAACACCCAGGAAGGCTCAAAATTCTGCAGTTTCCTCCCCATTCAAAGTGTGTTTCCTGGGCCAGCAGCACTGGCAACACCCAGAAGCTTGTTACAGATATGGAATCTCAGGCCCATCTTCGTAGGTTGTCTTGGACCTCCTACACAGACCAGGATCTTGGCAAGATCCTTGGGTAATGCATGTACACACTTACGTTTGAGAAAGGTGGACAACTTCTAGAACCCAGAATGCACCTACAGCCAGTCTCTCCAGGAGCTGGGCTCCAAAGAAAGTCCCAGCATACCTCGTCTTCCTGGATGGGCACCTGCTCCATGCACCACCAGGGGCAGCTTACTGCCTTTGCCTTCATTTTTGTCTGGTCTTGGAACTGGCTTTGGCCAAAAGAATGCCGCCCAAACGTTGCTCTTTCCTAAAACCCATGGAATGCACAAAAACAAGGGTGAACGCTAATGTAAACTACGGACTTTGGGTGATAAGGACTTGTCCATGTAGGCTCACCTACCATAACAAATGTGCCGCTCTGGTGGGAATTGTTAATAGTGGGGGAGGTTGTAAGTGCTGAGATGGGGAGGCTTTGTGGGAACTCTATACTTTCCACTCAATTTTGCTGTGAACCTAAAACTGTTCTAAAAAATAAAGTTAACTAATAATAATAAAATGATGCTCTGCGAGTTCCAAGCCCAGGCCATGAGCTTCTGGTATCTTGGAACCCAGCCACCATGCTATTAGAAGCCCAAGCTACATGAAAAGGCCTGTTGGAAGAGATTGAAGGTACACTGAGAGACGGCCCCATGGCTTCTGGTCAGCAGCACCAACTGGCCACCGTTTGAGGAAGCCATCTCGGACAGCACAGCACAGTCAAGACCCAAGATGACTGCAGCCCCAGCCAGTATCACACGAAACACAAGAACCACTTTTCGGAGCCCAGTCAATGTACAGAATCATGAGAATAACAAATGCAGTTGTGTTAAGCTACTACGTTTGGGGGATGGTTTCCTATGCTATGAAGTCATGGAAAGTCTTATTTGAGGGTTTATGGCAGCACATTTCTATCTGAAGATAAACTTCCACTAAAATTACTTAGTTTGTTGATTATTAGCAAGTGTAAGTTTATTCTGGATAAGGTTCTTGTCTAAAACAAGTCCTGATGTTATGACCCAAAGAAGTAAAGGGGATAACAGAGCAAGAGGGAACAAATGAAATCTTAGAGGACATTCCCTGTCATGAATGAGGCTCTTTTTCTTAAAAGGAACATGACATACCTACCTAAAATGTGGGCGAAATAATTTGAGAAAAAAGTTTAAGAACTGAAAAAAGTTTAAGAAGGGGTTTTCATTCTCCTGAATCAACCCAATAAAATAATTGTGCTCTCAGGCTTTCAATGATGTTCTGTTACTATTTTTTTAAAAGATTTTATTTTATTTATTTATTTATTTATTTTTTAATTTGACAGAGAGAGATCACAAGCAGTCAGAGAGGCAGGCAGAGAGAGAGGAGGAAGCAGGCTCCCTGCTAAGCAGAGAGCCCGATGCGGGGCTCGATCCCAGGCCCTGAGACCACGACCCGAGCCGAAGGCAGCGGCTCAACCCACTGAGCCACCCAGGCGCCCCAAAGATTTTATTTTTTAATTTGAGTGAGAGAGAGCTAGAGAGAGCACGAATGGTGGGTAGGGTAGGAGCAGAGGGAGAGGAAGAAGCAGGCTCTCCGCTGAGCAGGGAGTGGGGCTTGATCCTGGGACGCCGAGAGCGTGACCTGAGCCAAAGGCAGATATGTAGCCGACTGAGCCACCCAGGGGCCCATTAACATTCTTTTACTAATTTAAAGCATCTACTTACCTGAGAAATAAAAACAGGACATAAATTTTGCTTACATTTCTGGAAAACATGCAACATGTGAAATGTGAGTTTCTTAGCAGAAAAAAAAGGCATAATTTGGAATTCATTTCTCAACCATGGAGATGTTGCCTAGTGTTTTCAGAAATGACGACAGTAATCATACTGAATTAACTCTACGTGAAGTAATTTACAAGTATAAAGCTTCCTAGAAAGGATATACATTAGTTGTATGGCACACTGATTAACAAGCAAAAATCATAAGAGTCTGTAAAACTTTTATCCCACTATTTTATTATCTATGCTTTAGTCATGTCAAAATAAATCGTCACACTGTCAGCAGAGGAGAGGATGGCTCCAAGCCCAGAGAATGGAAGGGGCGCGCCACGGTTCCGAGAGTGTGGCCAGGCCCTAAGCCTCATTCCGTCATACGTGGGAAGAGGGTAAGAACAGTTCATACCCACCACACTGGGATTAGGACTAAATAAAGTAAACCCACACCCGATACCCCACTTAGTGTCTAACGTGTCATGAGGGCTCGACGGAAGTGGAGAAATTTGGGGATGAATGAGAAATGCCACCTTCACCACCTAAAATCCTGCAGCGTCCTTACGGGCATCAGAAATGAAGGTAATTATTCTGCGGTCCTCCAGCTTTCCAGAAACGCCACTGGAGAAGGGGAAGTGGGATGAGGTATTCACGCTGCCTTCCCCACACACGGGAAGGCACTGGGATGGACCATGCGCACAAAACAGAATTTGGTCACGCCCTGTCTCCTCAAACAGCACGCACTTCTCGGGCTGCTAGTTCACTCAGTCCAGCTGGGGACAAGGTTATCTGTACGGTCACGTCCTGCCGTTTTGCCAGGGGTGCGTCTGGGGAGCAGCGAGGACTCCAGCGGCCGGAGCAGAAAGAGAAGGAAGGAAGCAGGGAAGGAATAATGGAGGATGAAGGAAGATTCCACACGTCCATGCGGAGAGCAGCGAGGACTCTGATTGTTACTTGGAGGGAGGACTTTGAGCGCAGGGACTGTGTGATCTTTGAGGAGGAAGGTCGCCGGCCACTGTGTCACACACAGCACAGGACCCAAGGCAGAAGCCAGGGGGCCCGTTAAGAGGCTGCTGCAGTCACGCAGGTGAGGGAATGGGGGTGTGGGGGGCCGTGGGGATGGTGGCTGGATGCTGGGCATACCGTATTTTAAAGGTAGAGCCAACAGCACTCTGCCATGATGAGATGTAGAGTGTGTAGGAGGGACACAGAAGTCAAGAATGACAGCAGAACATGTGGTCTGAGCTAGCGGGACTGACAGGGACATGGACGGAGACGCTGCTTGTCAACACCCTCAAGGCAGGTGATTCTCCTCCCTGATTCTCTTCCCTCCCCAGAGCTGCACTCCGTAACGCCGCAGCAAACACGGAGCCATTGCTCCTGGGCAGAAAACATGCATGATATTGAACCGAAGGCCAACAGCACTGGAACTCAGGCCTGAAGGACGCTTCTCTAACGTGCGGGTTTTCTCCCTAAGGAACATCACAGTGCTTCTGCGTTTGGAGCACGACGCTTGGGAGCCGTTTGAAATGCGAGCACAACCATGCACCAGGGACAACAAAAAGGACACTTGTGTATCGTAGGAGAGCTGAAACGAGAAGGCACAGAGCAGCCCTGTTCCAGCTCACGTGGGGACACACGCCAGGCAACTGAAACCGATCACTGCTCTGCACACGCCCACCAAGGACCGTGAAGGCCATGCAAGTACTGATTTGGGTATTAAAACTGAATTTTAGCAAGCAGACGAATCTGCAAATACAGAATCCAAGAATAATGACGGTCGACTAGGTGTACTGAGTGCTCTGATGATGATTATTATGGACCCAGGAGGAAAGAGAGAATAATGGACATCAGGGAGAAGAATCGCAGAGGATGCACAGAGGAATGGTTTTCCTCGATTCGCCCTTTGCACCCACAGACGGAGACCGGCTTACCGACTCCTAAAAATGCCTGACCTGGAGGTCAGGTTCTCGCATGTCAGTAGAGCAGACGGATTGTGTGGGTGGAAAGAAACAGCACCCACCCAAGGACAGAGTGAAGCTTTGTGCATAGCCGTGGGGCCCGCGGAAATGCTGGGGAAAGGAGGCAGCTGGCCAGGACTGAGACACCCTCTGCGGCCACAAATCACGGCCACCATGCTTACAGCCCCAGTGTCATCAGATTTTCCAGATTTTCAGAGGAAGCTGAAAATCATGTTTTTCATGAAAGGGGGGGGCAGTCAACTAATTCAATTTATAGAATACTTCCTGACCAATTAAAAAAACAAAACAATCTATGGTCCCCATTGGGCTTAGAATTCCTCCCCGGTAGTGGCAAAAGACCTCATTTCCACTGATGTTTTTATTTTGATCTCTTTTTACATGTATGTTTTATGGAGGAAAAAGTTCCAGAGTTGGGCTTCAAAGAAACTAAAGTGTATAAAAATTCACATCCTCAGAACAGAGTGATATATTTGTACTTTGCCTTGTATCCATAGGGCATTTCCACAGCATTAACTCTGCTTTTTTCTTTTTTCTTTTCTTTTTTTTTTTTTTTTTGACATAAGCATGATCATGGACTTTAAACACTATATAGGCTGATTGAAAAATGGGTAGATGCATTTAAAAAATAAATCTACCAGGATTTACACAAACAAGTACTATTTTATTTCACCAGTGATCCCTGGAGGGCCTTCACCATTTTTCAATTTCTGCTCTTAATCCTCCTTCTTGGAACTGGTTTGCCAGTGACGCCATGAGGCCCGCCATTTCTCCTTCACAGCGAAACTAATCAATGCGAGCGATGACACACCCCGGGACGTGGGCTCCAGAGGCTGGGAGAAGCCACGGAATAAGCAAAGATCTGTCTGAAGCATCAGATTTGCCCTAAGCTTTGGTACGGAAAGTTTGAATTTGTGTGCTAGGAGAGTCTGTCTGTTGTACATGAAAACTAATAGCTTTTGTTATTGGGGAGTTAGCACTGACTTTAGGTCAACGGGGGCAAAGTGTATCCCTAAGGTAGAAACAAATCATTTCTGGCTAGAATATGTGATTCTGAGGGAGTGTCAGTGGAATCCTACCTTGTTTTTGCATAAAACTGCTTTTCACCTTATGGCTCAGTATTTCTTCCTAAGAGCTAGCCGCGTTGGTGCTCTACCGCTACTGAACAACTTACCATAGACCTAGCAACTGAGGTAACACCTGTTTACTGGTTTCACAAGGCGTCAGGCAGCCATGCCTACAGAGAAGCTCCGTTTCCTCTTCGAAGCTTGCTGGCCCCCTCCACACTGCCTCTCACACATCCAGTATCTCTGAGGTCAGGAAAACCTCAGTCCCTTTCAAGGGTTCGCTTGATGAGGTCATGCCCACAGGAATAATCACCCTCTGATTTAACAGCACCTGACCAGTGGCCTAATCGCAGGACTAATCTCCCATCCCAGTCACACGTCCCACCCACCCTCTAGGTGGGAAGGTCAGAGAAGCTGTGGATACGCACCAAGGGGCAGGAATTTTGGGGCCACCTTGGAATTCCATCCACTAGAAGAGGAATCTGTCATTACACATCTGTACATAAATTAGCTGTTGCTATAAATTATTTTAGAGTCTTGTTACAATTATGATGACAAAGACAGCTGAGTAAAAAGGAAAAAACTCCTTATGGAGAAATCTACATAAACAAACATCCAAACTCCTGGGTGTTACGTGTGCCCTTGCCCACACACTATCTGGAGGCATACAAATTTACATTGTTAGGGTCCACCAGGATTAAAATAGGAAGTTTAAATTGTAAATTTTAAATAACATATAACAAAATAATAAGGTAAATTTAGAATAGTCTGTAATCTAGAGAGAGTCTGAGAGTCATGGATTGATACCCAGGGAACCCACTCCTAAGTCTTCTGTCTAAAACAGAAGTGGGTAACAGACGGTAGGCAGAGAGGTCTACACAAATGACTGATTGTCCTTAAATGCTTCTGAAAATGTAGGTTTAGGGGTGCCTGGGGGGCTCAGTCAGTTAAGTTTCTGCCTTCGGCCAATGAGATTTTAAACTGATCATGTAGAACATTCCTTCCGTTGCTGGTGAGAGTACACAGAACACAAGCACTTTGGAAAACTGTTCAGCAATGTGTCTCAAAGCTGAACATATACAAGTCTGGGATCATGTGCCATAGAATTACAGGACACGAACACCAGAAGGCAAACAAAGGCAGCAATCTTTGTAAAGGCCCCAAATCGGAAACAAATCATCGGTAGACGGGCAACCCAATCACTGCCCATCAACAGTAGAAAGAAGAGAAAGTAAATTGTTATATTCACCAATGTCATGCAATAGAGCAATGAAAATATATAAATTCCATCTACACAGAACAGCATGGCTGAATTCCACAAATAGAACTTCAAGCAAAAGAAGCCAGAGATAAAAGGGTTCGTATATAACATCCCATTTATATGAAATTCAAAAGGAGGGCAAGCTTTAGCATTTGAAGTTAGTAGAGTGCTCACCTTTGGGGAAGCGGTTAGTCACTGAAAAATGTAAAGGTGGGAGCGCGTCTGAAGTGCTGAAAAATTATTTCCTACTTTTTACGTGAGTAGTGGTTACAGACAAGTGTTAATTCCAGAAAAATTCGCTGAGCTGTACAATCATGATATGTGCACTTTTCTGTGTGTTTTCATTCAATAGAAAGTTTACTTAAAAATCATTCATGCAGGACTAGACTGTTGATAACGTCAGAAGAGTGAAGTGAGCCCATGCACTTGGTTGAAGTTTTAAAAATACACTGGAAAGCTGGAGTGCCTGGGTGGCTCAGTGGGTTAAGCCTCTGCCTTCGGGTCAGGTCATGGTCTCAGGGTCCTGGGCTCGAGCCCTGAATTGGGCTCTCTGCTCTCCCTCTCTCTCAGCCTGCCTCTCTACTTGTGATATCTCTGTCAAATAAATAAAATTAAAAAAAAAAACAAAAAAACACTGGAAAGCTCCTCACAGGAGACAGAACCTGGAGTGGAGGTTAACCTCACACAGTGTCCGCTGTAAGAGTACGTCAGCATTCTGGAGCGCGGCTTCGTGGCCTCGGAGCACTGCCCACACGGCCCAGAGTGCAGAGAACAGCGCAAGCACCCGCACGTCCTCACTGGCTGAAGGGGCAGGAGGATAGCTGGAAATCAAACAGGAAACCTCGGGAGCACGAGAACTTTAGGATTCAAATCCAAACTCCGAACATAACCTGTGTAGCCCTGGCAGACAGCTCCACTACGAAAGGACACGGAGATCTGGGTAAAAGGTCACAGCAACAAGGAGCAAAAATAAGCCAATTTAAAATATGCCATTTCCTTAAATGAGGGCACAAACGTGTGCAGCCTGGACAAAAGAAAGCCTAAGGGGTCCACGTCCACAGCCCCAAACCAGAAAAGCAGCCGGAAATTAACAGGGTCTCTAGAAGCGAGGAAAGCGCAGAGAGGAAGCCTTATATCTTCCCAGAGACTCGGTGGACTGTCAGTTCTCACAGGGAAGAGCCAGAAGGCTGGGGGGTGGGGGGTGGGGGGTGCAAGTGGGAAGAAACAGAAAATGGGGAGGTCTGAGCAAATGCACATGATGGAAAGACAACGTGCAAACCAGAAGAAAATGTCTGTCAAGATTCAACACAGGCTGGGCCGTAAGACAAGTCTCATGGGATTTAGCAAGAATGAAGTAGCTCAGAGTATGTTCTCTGTCCACCGTGGGATGAACTCAGAGAGCGACACAAACACAGCTAACAGGTGGACAGCACACAACTCACTGGAAAACACAGCATACCAAAATTCACAGGAAGTTGATGGAGCGGTGCTTAAAGGTCCATCATGACCTCACATGCTGACATGCAGAAACAAAAAAGGTCACGGATTGATGACCTAATCCAGGAGTTGGTAACTGTTATCCTAAGAAGGCCAGATCATAATTATTTTAGGCTCTGAGGGCCATATGGTCACAGCTGCAACTACTCAACTCTGGCATCGTAGCACAAAAGCAACTGCGGACAATACTAACGAGGAACGACCATGACTGGATTCCAATAAAACTTTATTTACAGAAACAAACATTGGGCCATACTTGGCCTATGGGCTATAGTTTGCCTATCTCTGATCTCAAAGCTTTCACTACAGGAAAATGAGAAGCAAAAATAAACTCATATTAACAGAATGAAAGAACATAGGCAATGGCAGAAATCAGTAAAATACAAAACAGAAAATAAAACTAAAAGCTTACTCTTTGAAAAAAAGTTGATAAATTTCTCACTAGAAAAATCATGAAAGAAAGAGAGAAGAGAGAGATATACAAATTGCCAATATCAAGAAGTAAAGGGGAAAAATCACCAGAGAGTCTGTAGAAGTTAAAAAGATAATTAAAAAAAAATTATAAACAATTTATAGCCATAAACTCAACCATGTCAATAAGATGGACAAATTCTTTGCAAGGCATAAATTATCAAGATTCTTTAAGAAGAAATAGAAAACCAAGTATATCTATTCTAAAAAATTGGATTCATACGGCATCTAGGCACGACAGCTGGTTAAGCATCAGACTCTTGGTTTCAGCTCATGTCATGATCTCAGGGTTGTGAGATCAAGCCTCACGTAGGGCTCTGAGCTCACTGTGAAGTCTGCTTAAGTTTTTTTTTTCCTCTGCCCACACCCCTGCTAGCTCGCTCTCCCTCAAACAAATAAATAAATTTTAAAAATTGCATTGATAGTAAAAAAAAAACCTGACCAAAGATTCCATACTCAAATGGCTTCACTAGTGAATTCTATAAGAGTTTTGAAAGAAATAATACCAATTATAAAAGATTAACATCCAAAAATCGTAATATCAACCTGTTTTTTACTATATAATCATCTTAAAAGAGGCAAAAAAAGCATCTGACAGAATTCAAATTGATTTATGATTTTAAAAAAAGTCTCAGGAAACTAGAAATAATAAGGAGCTTCCTAAACTTTATAATGGACATCACTTAATGGTGAAAGATTTTCTCTCTCTCCCAAATTGGGAACAAAACAAGGAAGTCTTCTCTTACTACTTCTACTAAACATTGTGCTTTAAATTCCTAGCCAGTACACTTAGGCAAGTAAATAAAAATAAAAAGCACGCAGATTTTTAAAGAAAGCATTAAAGGTTTCTCTCTCATCACAAATGACCTAATAATATATATGGAAAATCCCAAGTAGTCCTTTTAAAAGTTAACCGAAATAAGACATGAATTTAACAAGGTTGTAGGAGACAATGTCTATACACAGATTGTATTTGAATGCAATAATATCTCTTTATTAGAGACGAAAAGTTGAAAATGGAAATGAGATGACGGGAGCTGCACATGAGGATTTTATTTTTAGTTGGGAGAAATAGCAGGAAATTTTGTTAAAGTCTTATCCAGTAGGGAGAGAGAAAGAAACTGCTGGGGCATTGCACTGCAGTCAGTGAGAGAGCATTGCATCTAGGGAAGGAAGGAAGGAATTGCGTAAAATGTGATTATCTTATGGATCATTTCAGCTGGAGTATGAGGGAAGCTGTGGAGTAGAGTCAGGGGCAGTGCAGATAGATCCTGGCATGTGTGTAGATGTAACTGGGGAATGTGGGCTTATTTTCCAACTGCTTCCATTTTGTCAGCAAAGTCAGAAGCAAGATCTGGGCATGAAAATGGGAGAAAGAATTGTCAGAATTCTGAAAGGCAAAGACAGAAAGCAGGGAACAGCTAAGTAGGATTCGGAACCATAAAATGGTCTTAAGAATCCTAATATGAGTTACGCCTGGGTGGCTCAGTTGGTTAAGCGACTGCCTTCGGCTCATGTCATGATCCTGGATTCCCAGGATCAAGTCCCACATCAGAGTCCCAGCTCAGCCAGGAGTCTGCTTCTCCCTCTGACCCTCCCCCATCTCGTACTCTCTTATTCTCTCTCTCTCTCTCAAAAAGAAATAAATAAAATCCTTTTAAAAGAAATCTTTAAAAAAAAAATCCTAATATGAGGAGCACCTGGGTGGCTCAGTTGGTTAGGTAACCGCCTTCGACTCAGGTCAGGATCTCAGGGTCCTGGGGTCGAATCCTGTGTTGGGCTCCCCGCTCAGCGGTGAGTATGCATCTCTCCCTCTGTGGACTCTCTTGCGCACTCTCTCAAATAAATAAATAAATCTTTAAAAAATTATCATAGTAGGGTATCTTGACAGTGTTAGGGTGATTCCTTGAGGTCATGGATTCTGGAGACCAGACACTGCTTCTCCTCCACCCACGTTCAGCTGCATGTGGACGGAAAGGGAGGAGGTGGAGCAGGCAGAAGTTTTAACGTCCTCAGTACTGTCATTTGGCCGAGCAAGTAGAAGGAAATAGAGAATATACACAGCGGTAATGACAGACAGGGACTTTATGGCGCTTGTGGAGAGCAGAGAAGTCCTCAGAGAGTTGAAGGATAGTAAAGACAGTAGGACTAATGGGCTGGAATTCCCAGTGAAGTCAAAGTAATATTGGGTATATTATAGGAGGTATAGGCTGGCAGGATGGAAGGTGGTGATAAGACAGAGGGACATATGAAATAGTGATTTTTGAGGGCGTATAGCTATTGGTAATAAGAAATGAAGTGAGTGGAAAGGACAGAACAGAAGACACAGTCATTAAAGAGAAGGGTAAGGAAGAGAAATTCACGGGGGACCTTGATAGCTCAGTTGGATGAACATCTGACTCTTGATTTTGGCTTCAGTCTTGGTCTCAGGGTCATGAGTTTAAGCTCCATGCTGGGGCTCCACTCTGGGCTTGGTGCCCACTTAAACAAACAAACCAAAAAAGAGAGAGAAATTCTTAAAAAGTGATATATATGATACATATATACATATTATATATAATTATATATGATATTTTATGTTTTATATATAATTTATATACTATATATTTATTATATATCATATATAATAAAACATGATATATATGATATGTGTCATATATAATGTTACATGTAAGAGGTAAATTTTATGTATATAATAATATATGTTATTAAATGACCAAGAGTTAAGAAAGAAATTATGTTATTCTGTTATACTACTATATTATTATCTATATTTATATATGCATATATACATATTATTAAATGACCAAGAATTAAAACAGAAGTTATATTAAAGAAATAATAAAACCCCAAGAGCTAAAGTCACACAAAAATGACCATGAATGACCCAGATGTTGTGGAATTATAGCAAAGATGATGGGAAATCAGAGATATATTGTGATGACATGATCTTCAATTAAGAAACACTTAAGACAAGTGAAGAGGGAAAGATCTGGTAACTGAAATAGTAACAAAATTTGAAATCCAAATGAAGACCATTAAGATCCTAAGATTATGGGAACCAATCAAATGGAGATTTATATGGAAGAAATCAATACCCTTCAAGCTCCCTTCTACTTTCAACCATTTGCGGTAACAAATAAGGTAATTTGACACGCATTTTTCAACATTTGCTCTGAGTCATTTCAGGTTTAGTTTTTAAAGAAACAATCCTGTCGGTTAAAAAAAAAAAAAAAAAGTCCATTAATCTCTACTGAAAAAGATTTTAAAGAGTATGTCTGTAAGAGGCGCTCGCCTGTTGGCCCTTTCAGTGGATAGGGTAAGTGACTTGTTTCTCAGCAAATACACTCCCCCAAAACTTCTCCAAAGTGACCTAAAAATATCACACAGCATCCTCCAGGCAGTTTAAGAAAATCTGTACTTCTTTCCTCAAAGATTACCCCAACAGTGCGAAAGCATTAAATCAATGTTATCATTTGCATATCAAATTCATGTAATCTTTCTTTTCGGAAATACCGTAACACCAAACATGATCTTTCTTTCTGGAAATACTGTCACACGAAGACCAAGAAAAAGAACTGCCCTCATGCTATACCTGATAGCGAGTGTTAACCTCTCGTCATTTCAGCCAGTTTTTCAGGAGCCATAAACTCAGTGTAATAATATTTTAGCCAATAACCAAGAGATAGGCAAGAAATTTCCTGGTGAAAAGTAATATGAAGTATCATTTTTCCAGTGGAAATACGATGACATAGAGGAGAAAATGTGCATGAATTTTTTAAATTAAAAGAAGCTGTGGAGAATCTCGACATTTTGAACATGTGATTGGTTGTCTCAGCTCATTTTCGTCAGCAGTCATGCAGGACATGTCCCTACCCCAAGCTTTAGGTTGACTTTCTTTCGTCGTTGAGTTCATTGTTGGAAAGATGGAGGACCAAGGCTCTGCGTTAACTCCTTTCGTCACTGACCTGAAAATTGCTTCAACCTCGTCTTCTTTTCCTTCCTTTTTCCTCCCCAGTCTTCCCTGCTCTGTTTCTGAAGGGAAGTCACCTTACAGGTGAAGCTTCAGAGACTCCAGGAAAAAGCCAGGTAAAGGCAGAGGCAAAGGTGGGAGTGGAGCAATGGGTTCAGATGACAGGAAAAGGACATGGATCCTGGACACAGGGGCTCCAGAAAATTCCAAATGACCATCTACTGACCAGTGCTCAGTATAAGTGTAATTGGTTGAGAGCTACAATTATATATTCCTGAAGCGTATGTGACATGGGTCAAATCTCTACAAGCAAGTATGCATTTCAGAACCACTCACCGACTTTAAACAGCAAACATGTAAAAACTATACAGCCACTAATAATAATTACATTTTGATACTGCTTACAGCTCTGTAAGTATTATCACAGATGGTGGCAATGTACAATTACCCATAGACTACTTACAAATTTGTAGGTTTTCTAGACCTTTGGCATTTCCTTATCTCTCTGCAATTACCTTGTTTTGGGACATTTTACCGTATCTCACTGCCTTTTTTTTTTTAGCACTGTGGAGAAAGAGAAGATTCCAGTCAGTCAAGCTCACTGTGTACTAGCAAGGCCCACAATGGTGACACTCAAAGGACGCTTCACTAGTAACTCCAGTGATACTTCTGGATTTGTGAGCTGCTTTCCACTCGTGCATCCCTCCTATCATTTAAACATAAGGGGAGAAATTATTTCTAATGTGTTTCTCTGTTAGACCAGAATCATGCCAAATATGACTCAAAACTGTCACAGTGCTGCTGCGTCTTCCTACGTCTATAGTTCCTAGAAAGCCACATTGCTGAATGTTTCTACCACTTCTACCTGCAAATGCTACCTTCATTTTCTCCTGTTTTCCCCATTTTCACTTGAAATATCTTTTTGCTAGCCAAACTCCTCCTACAGAAAGGTCTTGGAATTCTTATGCCCATGCTGGCAGCCATATCCATCACAGAGAGAAATGGTAAGATGTGAAATAGTAAGACGTCAACTTGGGACCAGAAGTGGAAGGTCAATGAGAAGAGTGAATTTTTCCTAGGTATCTTATAGTTTTGGGTGCAATTGTAAATGGGATGGACTCCTTAATTTCTCTTTCTTCTGTCTTGTTGTTGGTGTAGAGAAATGCAACTGATTTCTGGGCATTGATTTTATATCCTGACACTTTACTGAATTCCTGTACAAGTTCTAGCAGTTTTGGAGTGGAGTCTTTTGGGTTTTCCACATATAGTATCATATCATCTGCGAAGAGTGATAGTTTGACTTCTTCTTTGCCAATTTGGATGCCTTTAATTTCCTTTTGTTGTCTGATTGCTGAGGCTAGGACTTCTAGTACTATGTTGAATAGCAGTGGTGATAACGGACATCCCTGCCGTGTTCCTGACCTTAGCGGAAAAGCTTTCAGTTTTTCTCCATTGAGAATGATATTTGCGGTGGGTTTTTCATAGATGGCTTTGATAATATTGAGGTATGTGCCCTCTATCCCTACACTTTGAAGAGTTTTGATCAGGAAGGGATGCTGTACTTTGTCAAATGCTTTTTCAGCATCTATGGAGAGTATCATATGGTTCTTGTTCTTTCTTTTATTAATGTGTTGTATCACATTGATTGATTTGCGGATGTTGAACCAACCTTGCAGCCCTGGAATAAATCCCACTTGGTCGTGGTGAATAATCCTTTTAATGTACTGTTGAATCCTATTGGCTAGTATTTTGGCGAGAATTTTTGCATCTGTGTTCATCAAGGATATTGGTCTGTAGTTCTCTTTTTTGATGGGATCCTTGTCTGGTTTTGGGATCAAGGTGATGCTGGCCTCATAAAATGAGTTTGGAAGTTTTCCTTCCATTTCTATTTTTTGGAACAGTTTCAGGAGAATAGGTATTAATTCTTCTTTAAATGTTTGGTAGAATTCCCTAGGAAGTTGTCTGGCTTGGGGCTCTTGTTTGTTGGGAGATTTTTGATGACTCCTTCAGTCTCCTTACTGGCTGTGGGTCTGTTCAGGTTTTCTATTTCTTCCTGGCTCAGTTTTGGTAGTTTTATGTCTCTAGGAATGCATCCATTTCTTCCAGGTTGTCAAATTTGCTGGTGTATAGTTGCTCATAATATGTTCTTATAATTGTCTGTATTTCTTTGGTGTTGGGTGTGATCTCTCCTCTTTTATTCATGATTCCATTAATTTGGGTCCTTTCTCTTTTCTTTTTGATAAGTCTGGCCAGGGGTTTATCAGTCTTACTAATTCTTCCAAAGAACCAGCTCCTAGTTTCGTTGATTTGTTCTACTGTTCTTTTGGATTCTATTTCATTGATTTCTGCTCTGATCTTTATTATTTCTCTTCTCCTGCTGGGTTTAGGCTTTCTTTGCTGTTCTTTTTTCAGCCCCTTTAGGTGTAGGATTAAGTTGTGTACTTGAAACCTTTCTTGTTTCTTAAGAAAGGCTTGTATTGCTATATACTTTCCTCTCGGGGACCCCTTTGCTGTGTCCCAAAGATTTTGAACAGTTGTGTTTTCATTCTCATTTGTTTCCATGAATTTTTTTTTAATTCTTCTTTAATTTCCTCCTTGACCCATTCATTCTTTGTTCTCAGCTTGCTTTCTGCTCCCTCATCACCGTGAGGAGATTTCTCACATAGAGTACAGTGAGAAAAGTACATGTCTCCCCCCCTGTTAGATCCATCTGGTCCAATGTGTCATTCAAAGCCACTGTTCCCTTCTTTTTTTGTTTGGATGATCTATCCAATGATGTGAATAGGGTATTAAAGTCCCCTACTGTTATTGTATTACCATCAATTACTTCCTTTTTGTTGTTATTAACTGCTCTATGCATTTGGGTGTATTTGGGCATAAACATTTACATTTGTTATATCCTAGACAACAAAAGGAAATTAAAGGCATCCAAATTGGCAAAGAAGACGTCCAATTCTCACTCTTCGCAGATGATATGATACTTTATGTGGAAAACCCAAAAGACTCCACTCCAAAACTGCTAGAACTCATACAGGAATTCAGTAAAGAGTTAGGATATAAAATCAATGCACAGAAATCAGTTGCATTTCTATACAGCAACAGCAAGACAGATGAAAGAGAAATTAAGGAGTCAATTCCATTTATAATTACACCCCAAACCATAAGATACCTAGGAATAAACCTAACCAAAGAGGCAAAGAATCTGTACTCAGAATAACCATAAAGTATTCATGAAAGAAGTTGAGGAAGACACAAAGAAATGGAAAACATTCCATGCTCATGGATTGGGAGAACAAATATTGTGAAAATGTCTATGCTACCTAAAGCAATCTACACATTTAATACAACCCTTACCAAAATACCATCAACTTTTTTCACAGAAATGGAACAAATATTCCTAAAATTTATATGGAACCAGAAAAGACCCCAAATGGCCAGAGGAATGTTGAAAAAGAAAACCAAAGTTGGCAGCATCACCATTCCAGACTTCAAGCTCTATTACAAAGCTGTCATCATCAAGACAGCATGGTACCGGCACAAAAACACACACATAGATGAATGGAACAGAACAGAGAGTCCAGAAATGGACCCTCAACTCTATGGTCAAGTAATCTTTGACAAAGCAGGAAAGAATTTCCAGTGGAAAAAAGACAGTCTCTTCAACAAATGGTGTTGGGAAAACTGAACAGCCACATGCAGAAGAATGAAACTGGACCCCTTCCTTATACCACACACAAAAATAGACTCAAAATGGATGAAAGACCTCAATGTGAAATAGGAATCCATCAAAATCCTTAAGGAGAACACAGACAGCAACCTCTTCGACCTCAGCCGCAGCAACATCTTCCTAGAAACATCACCAAAGGCAAGGGAAGCAAGGGCAAAAATGAACTACTGGGACTTTATCAAGATCAAAAGTTTTTGCACAGCAAAGGAAACAGTCAACAAAACCAAAAGACAACTGACAGAATGGGAGAAGATATTCACAAATGACATATCAGATGAATGGCTAGTACCCAAAATCTATAAAGAACTTATCAAACTCAACACCCAAAGAACAAATAACCCAATCAAGAAATGGGTAGAACACATGAACAGACATTTCTGCAAAGAAGACATCCAGATGGCCAACAGACACATGAAAAACTGCTCCACATCACTCAGCATCAGGGAAATACAAATCAAAACCACAGTGAGATACCACCTCACACCAGTCAGAATGGCTAAATTTTAACCAGTCAGGAAACGACAGGTGTTGGTGAGGATGCAGAGAAAGGGGAACCCTCCTACACTGTTGGTGGGAATGCAAGCTGGTATAGCTACTCTCGGAAACAGTACGGAGGTTCCTCAAAAAGTTGAAAATAGAGCTACCCTGTGACCCAGCAATCGCACTACTGGGTATTTACCCTAAAGATACAAATGTAGTGATCCGAAGGGGCATGTGCACCCGAATGTTTAGAGCAGCAACGTCTACAATAGCCAAACTACGGAAGGAGCCTAGATGTCCATCAACAGATGAGTGGATAAAGAAGATGTGGTATATATATACAATGTAATACTATGCAGCCATCACAAGGAATGAAATCTTGCCATTTGCAACGACATGGATGGAACTAGAGGGTATTATGCTGAGCAAAATAAGTCAATCAGAGGAAGACTATTATCATATGATCTCCCTGATATCTGTACTCAGGAATTTGAGAGGCAGGGCGGGGGATCATGGTGGGCAGGGAGGGAAAAATGAAACAAGATGGGACCAGGGAGGGAGACAAACCATAAAAGACCCTTAATCTCACTAAACAAACCATGAGTTGTGGGAGGTGGGGGGAGGAATAGGGTGGCTGGGTTATGGACACTGGGAGGGTATGTGCTATGGTGAGCATTGTGAAATGTGTAACACTGATGATTCACAGACCTGTACCCCTGAAGCAAATAATACATTATATGTTAATAATAAAACAACAAACACACACACACACAAACAAAACCACGTCCCTTTTTCCTTAACTCCAACTTCCAAGTATTGAATCAGTCACCCCTCACAGTCTTGGAACAGCAGCCCCTTCTGCCCACAGGTCCTGTCCCTGTGCTTTAATCAAACCACCATTTTATACAAGTCTCAAGAATTCTTTCGGCCGCAGACTCCACCAAACCTCACCAAAAACATTTCCGAAAACAACATCCACACTACCTAAGATATTGCATAATTCAAACCAGAAAAGAAGAGATCCTTAATATGGAAGACCACCGTGCACCACCCAGACCTGATTCAACAATGGAAGTTTCATATGGGAGGGGAATCCAAGCATGTAGCAATGGACACCTGCAGGGCCTGAATGCTATTTTTTCCACCCCCCCCCCCCAAAAAAAAGATTTCCTGGGGAGAAGTCATGGAATGCAATGAGAAGTAGTTAGCAGCGGCAGGGGCAGGTAATAACCTAGAGAAATAGAAGAAATGTGATTATAGGGAACAGCATTACAGTGTGACTCACTCAACAAACCTCTTTGGTTTGAGGTTATTTCTCACTCAAGGCCCGCTAACCGGGTGTCTTACTGTTCCTCCAACAGGGCATGCATATGGCTGCCTGAGGGCCTTGCCAGACTCCCCCTTCCTCCCGGCCTCCCGCAGCGTTCTGGGGCAGGCTCCTTCAAATCTTTGGTGAAATGTCAAGGAGGCCAAGAAAGGCGGACTGTGATTTTTTCTAAAGAACCCGGAGAAAGGAATTTTCATCAACTGCCATGTTGTTCATAAAGAACTCAGCATCCATTTGGAGAAGTATTAAAATAGCTATATGTTTATGAAGGAGAACCAGAAAGGGGAAAACCGGTGGGAGGGGGGGCAACAGAGCCTTTCAGAGGAGAACTCGCAGCGGGGTGCTGCTGAGCGCGCAGCTGGGCCCGTGTGCTCGCGGGCTGCAGGGGAGCACCCGGGAGCACCCATCCTTCTTACGCACAATCAGGCCCCTCACACGCAAATGGTCGTGGCCAGCGCCCTGGGTCTAGAACCACCAGGGGATAGCTCTGATGATCACTGCGGTGGGTATCTCACTGAGTGTCAGGGAGATGATACGCACAGCACACACAACCATTATTACCAGATTTTCCAGTTCTCCAAGAAAAGCTGAAAATCCGGATTTTAAAATGTAAAAAATTCTTATTTGAAAGGTTGGCAAGCAGTTCAAAATTTTTAAATGCTACAACCCAAACAAAATATTTGGGTTTGGAGTTGCTTTCTTATATTCAAGTGAAGAAACAATTCACGATTTAGCGATACCATGCACATCATGATCTGCTAGAATTTAAGACTTAATGAATTCTGCTCCAAAACGTATTCTACAGCTGAAACACATTCTTGTCTGAAAACCTGTGCTCTTGTCAGCAGGGAGTTTTTTTTGTTTGTTTGTTTTTTTAAATGCTCTTCTGAACTAGGTTGATGGTTCTGTCGCTAAGAGAGGTTTATTTAATTTGTCAGGGTCAGCCACGGTAGCTGTATTTGGTTTGTTTTTCAGGTTTTGTCCTAATTCGAAATGCCTCCTACATCTGGGTAATTCATCTTTTTTGGTGATGATGAAAAAGAAGAGAAAAAAGTCCTATGATTATCCCAGGACTCAATCCAACCATATGTCATTGCTAAAGAAAAGAAAATCAAGCAAATTTTCCCAAACCCTATAATGTAAAGACGACAGATACGATAGTGGGCGCGGTGGAGCGGAATCAACTAGAAAGCTTTACAATTGAAATTACATGAGTGATGATCCAGTTGAGAAGGATAAAGGTTTTTACAGTATGCTTAAAAGAGACGAAGCCTAATATAAAAATCCAAATTAGGATGAGGAAGTGCATGAAATGATAAAGGCATTTTCTTGCTTCTGTAGCAGGAACACAAAATGAGTCCTGAACTCTTGACATTGGTGAAAGTGTGCAGGGGTAGAGAGTGGTTTGACGAGAAAGGCGGAGACTGGAAGCACAGAAAACTATTGTCTCTTGGTCCAACGCAGGTAAGTCACAGCATTGAGGAAATTTAAATACATGGGAATTTGAGTATGACAGTAGTATTAATATTAATGCCTGGTTAATATTAATAATTAACTTACTAATTATGGTAATTACTATCAATGATAGCATTATGCAGAAATGAATAATAATTAAGATCAAGAATTTTAATAGTATTATACAAGAATAAACAAAAAACCTTTTGGTCTTGCCTGGCATTTCATCCAGGGGAAAGGAAAGAATAAACCTAGTAAAATGAGGGAATAAAGCTAAAGGTAATTTGTGAGTTTATCCTATGGAACTCTACTTATTACATATGATGATGAAACTTTTTTTTTTTTTTTTTTTTTTTTTTTTTTTAAAGATTTTATTTATTTATTTGACACAGAGAGAGATCAGAAGTAGGCAGAGAGGCAGGCAGAGAGAGAGGAGGAAGCAGGCTCCCTGCCGAGCAGAGAGCCCGATGCGGGGCTCGATCCCAGGACCCGGGATCATGACCTGAGCCGAAGGCAGAGGCTTTAACCCACTGAGCCACCCAGGCGCCCCGATGATGAAACTTTTTAAGTTGGGACACAACATAGCAAGATAAAAATCGTCCTAATTTTGAAAGGCCTGCATTAATATTGGTAAAAATTTCTAATCGAGTTGGTACAAGTGTAAAAGAAAAAACTAATCCTATCTGTTAATGCAAACAAAAACCACAAGCAAACTATTAGCAGAAATCAGATGCAATTTTATTAACTAAAGCATCATCCCCAAGGAAAGGAAGTAGCCTAAGGAAAGCTATTGATTGAATCATTAACCATTTTAATAGCAGGCCATTCTTCCGTGTGGACTGAAAGAAAAACGGATGGGGGGCCTGGGTGGCTCAGTGGGTTAAGCATCTGCCTTCAGCTCAGGTCATGGTCCCAGGGTCCTGGGATCAAATCCTGACTTGGGCTCTCAGTGGGGAATCTGCTTCTCCCCCTCACTCTGTCCTTCTCCCCTGCTCATGTGCACACTTTTTCTCTCAAATAAATAAAATCTTAAAAAAAAAAAAAAAAAGCAGTGGATGAAAGTCATCTCCCATTCCTCATGAAAACTCCTTCTTTAAGGCAGGATATATGTACCCATCCCCAATACGTCGAACAAGCAAACTGATAAACCACACACACTCACACACACACATGCGCACACACAAGCCAGTGCCCTGCTTAGAAGAAACATGGAGAAAATATACGTAATACTAACAACAGAAAGGGGATTAATTTCCTTAGTATATAAAGATTTCAAATCAATCTTAAAGATTCAACAACTCAATTAAAAGCAATGAGCAAAAGATGTGTACAGGCAGATCACATAAAACAGCAATGGATTATAATCATGAAATGATAGCATAATTCTGGTTAAAGAAATGTCCCTTAAAAACAGAATTTCATTTTCAAAGTCCAGATTGTATTAATTGGTGTGGGAAACAAACAAACGCAGAAGAAAGATCATGAACTCTCCTTACTACCTACACCCCACTGGGAAGTCCTTGAAACAGGCAGAGTGCCATTCCTCTAGGGACTCAACTGCCTCAGTGTTAATATTTGCTAAGGGAAAAACAAAACAAAACAAAACTTTGCTAAGGGCCAAAGGCAATCCTAGCCTACGCCTCCCCTCCCCCAGGATCCTGTAAGTCTACTTGAATGTATAAAAATTCCCTCGGGAACTTCCTTCATCTCTAACCACCACCCCCCCAAGCATAGGGCCCACTGATACACATCTGAGGGGTCTCACGACTAAGGTTTTATTAGACGGTAATAAATGACCTTTTCCCAACAACAGCTACCCCTCTCGAGGTCCTGGAAACTTTGCTTCCAAAAGTTTCAGAGACTCACGCCATCCCTGACCCCCTCCCACCTTGAAAGGATATAACAGGTCTCCCCTCCTGACATCAGTGCAGCTCTTTCTGCCCATGGGTCCTGTCCTGTACTTTAACAAAATCACGTTTTTGCACCAAAGACATCTCGGGAATTCTTTCTCGGCCGTTCACTTTCAACCCTAACATAATCTTTCCTATATCATTAATAGGTACCGTTGCATATCCAGTTGGCTGGCTCGTGAATTAACAGGTTTTCTCATATACCATCGGACAAAGTGATGGAGAAAAACCTGGAAAAATGTCAATCGTGCTCCTGATTTCATCCTGCAGGCAAACTCCTGAGCTCGCACACTTGCGCTCACGGCAGCATTACTGGTACCATTAAGAAACTGGAAACATTAAAACAGATCCAGCAGCGATGGCAGAGTCGGGTGTACACAGGAGGCAGGAAAGTTACTCTTCGCTTCCAGACGCTGTAGACGTCCTGTTCACGCCAGCGCTTGTGGACAGCACTCCGTCTGGCTCAAGTCGTACGGCTCACAGCTCCCTTCCCCACGTTTCTTCCCTTAGAAAGCACCCCTACACCCCGTCTTCCAGTCCCAGCCCTAATCTCCAGGGGTGCTCCAGCTACCTCGGGCACCAGAGAAGGCAAGAGCCGTCTGATTGAGTGGGAACGCAATACGGAAACGGGGAGTGACCTGCGCATCTCTCGGCTCTCCTCTCCTTTGCGCTGCAGCACGGGCACACACAGCCCATGCATGGGATCGTGTCTCCAAAAGCTGACGGCAAACAGTGGAAGCTACTTTCTAGACCCATCCCGTGACCTTCGGGGACAGTGCTGAGACGCGGTGCTGCAGCTTCCCAGCGGGGCTGACCTCTCTGCCGCCCTCTGCCCCAGGACCTAGCCTCGGACCACCTCGGCTAGGTTCTGAACTAGAGAGGGGCTACTCTCCAGTGAGAATCTTTAAAGGTCCCCGGGAGATTCCCCACCAAGGATTTACCACGTCCTCTCATACCCTCTCTTGCTTATTGCTGGAGCCATCCTGGAACCGCGTCCTCTCTCCATCATTCAGCCTGTCCAACGCACTTTGCATTGCTTTTCCAGGCAAGGGAACAAACCTCTTTCCTCTCGCATATGCCACAGGCATCCCTGTCTGGTGTCTGACAGGGCTTCGTTGAAAGTAGCAGTTTACGTTCTCTCCGCTTGTCGGTGCGTCTTTGTGGGGCTTCTGTATGTGCATGTACTCGCGTGTAGTGCGTGTAAGTGTGTATGCATGTAGGTGGTTGGCAGCCAGGGAAGCACATCTCACCACGCTCTGTCGCGGGTTATTACTAAAGCGACATGCGTCACAGCCAGAATATTCACAAATGTGGCTTCTTCACGCAAGAGCGCGTAGGATATGCCCCATTTGCAGAAGCAACGTACACATACATATAACACATGTTTCTGCTTGTACATAGATTTATAATTTAAAAAAAAACACTTAGAAGTCTGCTAACAAGTTCTGGGAAGGGCGGCTCTAGATTACTTTTGAATGTCTTACTTTCTTTCTTTTTTTTTTTTTTTTGAAGATTTTTATTCATTTATTTGACAGAAAGAATGAGAGACAGCGAGAGAGGGAACACAAGCAGGGGAGTGTGAGGGGGAGAAGCAGGCTTCCCTCTGAGCAGGGAGCCCAATGTAGGGCTCGATCCCAGGACCCTGAGATCATGACCCTGAGCCACGGGCAGACGCTTAACGATTGAGCTACCCAGGCGCCCCTTATTTTCCTTTTTAATGTTTTTTACATATGTACTCTTTTTTTTAAAATAAAATATAGTCGATAAAAATACACCTAAAAAAACACAAAAGAAGAATTTGTAAATGGCAGGAGGGAAAGAAACTAGGAGATATCCTTAGTCTTTTTTTCTGGTATCGATTGTCCCGGCTGTGCTGGCCCCTTATACTTCAATCGTCTAAAGTCAGAAAGCATGAATGCTTCCAAGACGGTTACTTATGCTGCTAGCACTCTCCTCAAGGGTGAGTGGGAAGGCATTTTCTAGGTAAGCAAACTGCTGGGTAATAAATGTGCTGAGCAACACACTTAGAGAAATGTTCCAGAGAATGGATGTACTCGGAAATAGAATGAACCGTTGCTATAGGAGATTGTCCAGGCAAGGCACATGTCTATGAAAACAAGCTACTTCGGTCTTAAAACTATTCTTTGGGGCAGATTTTCAATGGTTTCACAAGTCATTCTAAAGAACTCAGGGTCTTTTTGATTTGCCTCCCCCCAGGACTCATCAGTGCCGCCTGAGGGGTCCCTGAACAATGCCCGCCTATGAGAAACATCATCTGTCAGTCGGTGGACCCCCACTTATCCCACTTTCCATTGCCAGAGACCGCAAACTCAGACACACACATCTCCCCCTGCCCCAGGGACTATCCTGCTCAAGCTAACCGAAGCCTCTTTCTGTCTTCCAATGCCCCCTGTGAAGCGGCCACTTAACACTTTATAAGGGGGAGACTCCAGTCAAATGTGGCACCTGCAGATCCTAAAACACGCTCTCACCCAGAAGGGCATGCACTGTTTACAAGCAGTTCACCTTAACGCCACCCAACCAATACTCTTTGTCAAAACACAGTTCCAAATAGGAAACTCAGGAAAGTCTTTATTTAAACAGATCATAAACTCTGGGGGAATGTGCGTGTTTTCCTTCTCTAGTTGTTGCTCAAGGAAAGGGAAGAGACCAAGTACCTCTCCCACCACTGACCATGGAAATGGCTGAAGAGTCTCTGACCACAGCAAACCATTATGGCTCTCGTCATGGCGTCAGTCAGTCTGTCCAACTGGGACCAGGCACATCTGGGTTCCTTGCAGGCAATGTTTTAAACAGCATCCCTCCCAAACACAACACCATAAGCATCACCAGGGAGAAACTTGCCCCCAATCTGGAGCCCCATTCAACAGCTCATGGCAGGACTGGTGGGAAATCAACCGTTTTTAGGTTCTCTGTTTTTAGGTTCTCAGTGGCTTCGGCATGAACTACAATGACAATTTAGCATCCTGAAATCCTATCTCTTGCTATCTGACTTAAAGATAATGAGACATAACTACTTCAACTTTTCTTGCAAGGTGCCCTTAACACAGCTAAGCTAAAACATTTAGCATTCAGCACATCTGTCCTGGTCCCAATTATCCCCCATTATGTAACCCGTGTCTCTCTTTCTAAACATTTCCCTTTCTAAACGTGTGAGAATGTCTTCTTCAAGTAATCAGAGTAACTTGCCCTTGCAGGCTGAGTTCTCCCAGCTGAGCAATGGATAATGTCCAAGCAATTATACTATGAGTCTATGGAATAACTGTTTTCACTGGAAATGGAATGAAAGAAGAGAATTTGTCAGGATTTTCTCCTGTGTTTTTTCCCTGCTCACATTTAGATTAAACCCTGTGTTGAATGTGTATAGCCAGACTCTTAAATGATTTTAATCTTTTTGACATAAGTTTAAGACAGAGTATGTCTCTACTGAAAACTCAAAACAGTATTGAATGTAAGTAGGCAGGAATGTTCATGTGCAAATTTGATCTCTAGAAAGATCTTTGGTTATGGACATCAGTGCTTAATGTGTAAGATTTTTATAAGCTAAAACTCCCCAATTCTCTCACCAAAAAAGAACATTTAAATAAATCCCAAACACAGTGCTTTTTTTTTTTTAATTATTTACTTATTGGAGAAAAAGAAAGAGCATGAACAGGGGGAGCGACAGGCAGAGGGAGAAGCAGGCTCCCCACTGAGGAAGGAGCTCAATGGGACTCAATCCCAGGACCCTGAGATCGTGACCTAGCGAGCCAAAGGTAGATGCCTTAAATGACTGAGCCACCTAGGCGTCCCCAAGCACAGTGTCTAAAATTTGACAGTAGTCTATTTCCAGTTACAAAGAAATCCATCTTTGAATTTATAGATACTTCTTTCATTGGCTAATGAAAATTTTCCCTATGTTAATTAAAATTATTTTTCAAATTAAATAAATTTTAGGTGTACTGTTCCCTTTCTTCAACTGGAAAGATTTCACTTAATCTCCAAGGATACAACCCAAACAAAATGGCCAAGGGCTAAAGTATAGAAATATCAATGACTAGCTTGTACAAGAAGAAAACTAATATGGAGGTCTCTGTTACAAGGCAATGATTTGGCAATCATGATAATGCAAATATATAAGTAAGCATATCATATTGCTGAGGATAGAAAATTTTCTTGAAGATATTTATTTATTTGAGAGAGAGAGAGAGAACAAGTGGGATGAGGGGCAGAGGGAGAAGCAGGCTCCCTGCCAAGTAGGGAGCCAGATGCGGGACTTGATCCCAGAACCCTGAGATCAAGACCTGAGCCGAAGGAAAACACTTAAAGACTGAGCCACCCAGCACCCCAGGATAGAATATTTTTGCAGGCAAAAAAAAAAAAAAAAAAAAAGAGCAAACCTTAAGGAGCAACTGGTGATTTTATCATTTGATCAACAACTTGGAGGCACAGAAGAAGCTGACCTAACGTATAATACAAAAGAGAATATGGAGGGGCGCCTGGGTGGCTCAGTGGTTAAAGCCTCTGCCTTCGGCTCAGGTCATGATCCCAGGGTCCTGGGATCGAGCCTCACATCGGGCTCTCTGCTCGGCAGGGAGCCTGCCTCTTCCTCCTCTCTCTCTCTGCCTGCCTCTCTGCCTACTTGTGCTCTGTCAAATAAATGAAAATCTTTAAAAAAAAAAATTATAAAAAAAAAAAAGAGAGAGAATATGGAGTGATCCAACTTCTACAAGATCTTGGTATTTTTCATTCCACTGGGTCAAACCCTGCCTCCACAAGTGCCTAAGAACAAGGAATAATCTAAAATATATTATCTATATAATATAATATAATATAATATAATATAATATAATATAGAGATATTATACCTAATAATCTATATTAGATTTTATGATTATTACTCATGCTAATGAGTTCACCCTGAGATAGAAGGGCAAGCATTTCAAACCATTCAGCCACTGTTGAACATACCAGATACTCTATATTCTGAAAAAGTAACTGATAACCTATGATTGCTAGTGTTTTAGCAGCAAAGCATTTTACAATAGTATTTACAACTCCAGTGTTCCTTTCAGATGAAGCCAAAGCCCCTTTTGCTCCATGGCCATGAGGACTCCATAGAAGCCCTAAGAAGAGGGTCCAGATTGGATACTGGGGAATGGGGATACAGACACCAGGCAGGGCATCCTGACAGACCACACACCAGGATCCTGGGCAGTCAATAAACCCAAGCAGGGCTTAAGAAACATCGAAACAAAAGAGAGGCTGAGTGTAGTGGCCCACACACCCAGTGCTGACATTATTTATAATTTTGACTCATTTCAGTCCTATATTGGGAGATAATTCTATTTTCAAAGACAGTTGGTCTTTATTCTCTCTGTTGAGTACTCCCTTCAGGGTAACTCCAAAGGGTCTTTATGAAATGTGCTTCCATTCACTGCCTTTGAATTTCTCTGGCCAGAGTTGACCTTTCTATGCAATGACGGAGGGAAAAATCATTACCATGCCCAATTTTAATTCTCATGTGCTTGATCCTACAATTATTGTCCCTTGAAAATATGAGTTTAACCTTAGGACATTGGCAGGGCCCATGTTATTAACTCATGGGTTTTACTCTAGGACCGTGAAGGAGTTCTGAGAAGACCTCTGAGAGAACTTGGACTTTCTCCAAACCTTGGCCTTTCTAAATCTCTCCACGTTTTGTCCCTACAGTGTGGAAAGAACTTCTTTTTCTGCCCGGCTTTTAGTTGCAGTGGTTCTCTGTTTTAGCCATCCCAGTCTAAGCTAAACCAGGAGGTGCTCTGGTTTGCAGTTGAGCCCACTGTTCCTGCCGCTCACACTGTAAATTAATTTCCCAGGAGAGAAAGGTAGGCAACTCGCTTGGTCAACAAAGAAAGATACATTGACCGGCCAGGAGACCTTTGCAAGTCATTCTGTCCACTGAGGAGGGGGCACAGACAGATGGTGAAAATAAATGAAACTGGCAACCTTCTCTGTTCCACTGGAATTACAATTCCTCTGAGAGATAAGAAATCTCTTCCCAGCCATTTTTCTCATATTATATGAATCTAGGGACACTCTTCTGGGGAAACCTCTCCCAGGACACATCACTGGAATGTTAACTTTGCCAAAGCCTTCTAGCTTTGTCAGAATAGGACCCTTGGAGATATTCTCCCTGTGCAGTCTTAAGCCTAGTTTTTGTCGTCACAAGATTTTTTTTAAATTTTTTATTTTTTATAAACATATATTTTTATCCCCAGGGGTAGAGGTCTGTGAATCGCCAGGTTTACACACTTCACAGCACTCACCATAGCATATACCCTCCCCAATGTCCATAACCCCACCCCCCCAATCCCCCTCCCCCCAGCAACCCTCAGTTTGTTTTGAGAGATTCAGAGTCACTTATGGTTTGTCTCCCTCCCAATCCCATCTTGTTTCATTTATTCTTCTCCTACCCCCTTAAGCCCCCATGTTACATCTCCACTTCTTCATATCAGGGAGATAATATGATAGTTGTCTTTCTCTGATTGACTTATTTCGCTAAGCATGATACCTTCTAGTTCCATCCACATCGTCGCAAATGGCAAGATTTCATTTCTTTTGATGGCTGCATAGTATTCCATTGTGTATATATACCACATCTTCTTTATCCATTCATCTGTTGATGGACATCTAGGTTCTTTCCATAGTTTGGCTATTGTAGACATTGCTGCTATAAACATTCGGGTGTCGTCACAAGATTTTTAAATGAACTGAATGTTGGACAACCAGCATCAATACTTCTTTTGTTTTCTTTCATTTTGGAATGCACAAATCATGGCAGATTATCATAGTTTGCTTACGTAAGGCAGCTCACGTAAGGCAGCTCACGTACAGTGGTGCGTGTTAGCTGTAAGTGCATGTATGCATGGGTTTATCTCTAATATATGTGCACATGCGTGTGCTGTCTTTTGCCCTCGTTCCTCCTCCCACCCTCTGGAAATAGCCATCCCAGTACACGTTTGTTGTACATGTTCATGTCAACTGTCTGTCCTTGGTTTCAGCCATAGATCCTTGTCTACATATTTTGTTGTCATGTGTTGTATAATGGCACAATTGTGTAATAGATTACATTCTACTTCTCACTTTTTTTTTTTTTTTACTCAACCCTGTGCTTTTTGGATCTGTCCATGACGTAGGACCCACACATACGGACTGCTGCACAATGCTCTCAAGTACGCACTTTCTGCACCCTACACATCTCATCTCCAGTGATGTCTCCAGTTTCTGGCCAGTGCACACATCCTCAGAATGAACCCACTTGGACAAGTGTCCCAGCGCTCTGAGAATTTATTTGGGTTATATACTCAGAGTACAAATTTGAGTCGCAGACTACTTTGATACTTAATTTGATTAAACACTATATATTTTTATACTGTTCCCAAATGAGTCTTCCTATGGTATCCTAGTTGTCTACGTTTTGGCCTTAGATTAGAACCATGCTATTTTCATTACTATGGCTTTTGTGTAAGTCTTAACATCTGTTAAAGCAAGTTTTTCCTGTCCAGTATTTTTGTCACTTCTTGTCATTTTCATGGAAATGTGTTCTTCAATACAAATTTAAATTAGGTTCATCAAGTTTCTAAATAAATCCAACCAAAATACTGAATTTAAAGATTAATTAGGAGAACTGACATCTGTCTAACATTAAAATTGTATCATTTCAGGAAAGGAACATATCTTCAGACATTCAGACTGTCTTCTGTCTTTATGGGAATTTTACATTTCTCTCCATAGACATACAGATCCTTGGTAGTTTCTGTTGCTGTTGTGAATGGTGTCTTACATTGGATTATATACTCAAGTTGCTGGTATAGAGAATTGCTTCCACATTTTGAGAGTTTATCTTGCTTCCAGCAAGATTGTTGAACTCTGAGTGTAACAGTTTGTCTACCGATTTTGTTGTTCTCTACGTAAATAACTGTTTCATCTGCAGATCTGCAGATGATATAGTATAAGAAGTCCTGTTCCATACCGTAAGAAAAGGAAAAGAAGTGAGAAGTGTATACTGGACCATTTCCGTTCTATCTAAATATAATATCTAAGCTTATTAATTATATCATTCAGATTTTTTTATAATGGTGGTTTTCTGATTGAACCACTTCTCAGAGGAGTATGTTGCAGTCTTAAACTACAATCTGTTTCTACTAAATCTATTTTCCCTGAATATGTGTTTACAGTGATAGAGCATTCTTATAGTAAAGCTCCTTATACAACGTAGTATCCCTCTTTGTTCTTTATGATGTTCATGTCCTAGAATCTACTTTGTTAGATTTCAAGTTTGTTACCCCAGGACTCATTGGTTCATAACTGACATCCTGTTATTTCCATGTTTTCTCTATCTTTTGACTTAAGCATGACTCTTCTAGGCTACAAATGGTTGAATCTTAGTTTGTAATCCATTCCTGTAGCTTCCATCTTTTAACTGCTGAGTGTAGCGCATCTAAATTTTTTCTATTGATTTGTTCCTACCATCTTGTGTCACATCTCCATTTGCTATCTTTAATCTTAGTTTTCACTCTCCTTTTCTGCTTTCTGTTGGATAGGTGAATTTTTTTCTCTTCCTTAGCTGATGCAAATGTAACACCTTCTATTTTTCTTCTGTACATGGTCACTCTTTGTTAGGGTCCATATTCACTACTGAGTTTTTTTAAAAATACATTTATTTAATTTTTTAAAGATTTTTATTTATTTGAGAGACAGAGAGAGAGTGAGCATGAGAAGGGGAAGGTCAGAGGGAGAAGCAGACCTCCTCCTGAGCAGGGAACCCGGAACTCCAGGATCATGACCCGAGCTGAAGGCAGTTGCTCAGCCAACTGAGCCCCCCAGGCACCCCTACTATTGAGTTTTTAGACTTATTAGTATCTAGGTCTTTCCCCTATTCTGTGTTTAAGCAAGTTCTCATATCTGTTTGATCTGCTCACTGTGTTGCCTACTGTTTGGTACTGTCCAAAAGCGTAGTTCTGAGTTAAGACATCCTTTGCCTTCTTCTTTTCTTAAATCGGTCTTGTTAGACGACACACAGCCCCTAACATACATGACCCCCTTCTGTATTTGTTGCAGCCTTCTCCTGGAGGTGAGCAATTCCTCTCAGGTTGATTTCAAAGTGGATTTTTGTCCAGCAAATCTTTTGAAAACCAGCACGCTTGAAAACATTTTCAACACACTCTCACATTTAATTGAAAATTGGGTTAAATATAGAGTTTTTATGTTCAAAGTAAGGATAAAGTATTACCCTGACAATGTTAGTCTGCTCAGGCTACCATAACACAATACCGTCGAACATTAAACACTAAACAACAGGAATGTGTTTTCCTACAGTTCTGGAGGCTAGAAGTCCCGCATCAAGGTGCCAGCCAATTTGGTTGCTGGTGCGAGCTCTCTCCCTGGCTTCTTGCTGCGTCCATCCTCACACAGCCTTTCCTCACTGGGTGCGCTCAGACACAGAGCAAGCTCCCTGTCTCTCTCTGCCCGTAAGGGCACTAATTCCATTATGAGGGCTCACCTTCCCAACACCCCACCCCCACATATCATCACATATATCATCACACTGAAGTCAGGGCTTCACCATGTGAAATCTGGGGGACAAAAATATTCAGCCTACAACACTTCTTAGAGTCAGTGCTGATGTTGAGAATTATGTTATCAGTTTGATTCTTGTTCTTTGGAAGTCTACTACTTCCTTCTTTGAACTTCTGGAATGCCCTTTGTTTCATTATTGAAAATTTTTAATTCAAATATGCCCAAGTATATGTTTTCCTTATTTATCATGCTGAAAACTCTTTGAATCGTTTCCATCAAATACCTTTAATCTTCTTCCTCCTCTTCTTCTCCTCCTCCTTCCTCTTCCCCCTCCTCCCCTTCGCCTCCTCCTTAGTCCTCCTCCTCCTTCTCCTTACTCTCCCCTTACTCCCCTCCTACCCCCCTTCTTCTTCTTTGCTAATAATGGAGCTTCTGTTCCTTATTTTTTTCAAAGAATGCTTCCCTTCCGTTTTTTCTTACACTTTCATCCGTTTTTCAATTTGTTTTCTTCTTAGAGGTTGCACTTTGGGTCTCGGTTATGTGAGTCTGTGAGTATACATTACTCTAGGACAGGGTTCTCACCCAGAGGCAATGCTGTGCCCCATGAGACATCTGGCAATGTCCAGAGCTATTTTTAGTTGTCCCAACTAGGCTACGGGAGATGCTACTGGCATCTGGGGAGTGGAGGTCAGGGATGCTGCTCCACGTCCATCAAGGGACAGGTCAGCTCCACAACCCCCACAACAGAGAGTTATATTTATATGGCCCCAAATGCCACTAGTGCTAACGCCGAGAAGCCCTCAGTTAGGAGTCTCAGCGCTCTGTCTACCAGAGAGGCTAAAAGCCCCTGGCCGTGCAAACCACTGTGGGCCCCTTCTTTTCCCTCAACAACACCAGGCTATCCTCTGGTCAGGGTTTTCTCTAATGCTCTTATCTAAATTTCATGTCCCGAAGTTCAGGTTCACCACTCCTGGGTGTTCAGAGAGGGTGTGGGCAGAGGAGGAGATGCCCAAGGAGGGCAGGTCAGAGCCAAGGAGACCTCTTTCATCAAGTCCTCACCTAGTGACGATGCTGTGCTGCCCTGATAGGATCACCCATCCTAAGGATATCGGTGGCCTGGCTATTGCATAGTTTTCTTGTAGCAAAGGGGGCAGGCAAGGACTGCCCAATCCCCACCCCGCCCCTCCCCACCCCACTCCCCGCCAACACACACACATACCCAAAGCAATACTGCGGAGAAGTAAGAGGAGAAATTAACGTTTTCCACTAATTCTCTCACTAGCCTTTTGGAAGCCTGGTCCTAGCTTGGCGAAGCACCTCCCACCCGTCACCCCCAGAGAAGTGCTAATCCATTTCTAAGAACCTTCAGGGAGCTCTGTGCTTTTTATAGGGTATAATCTCTCTTCCAGCCTTTCCTTCTGCTTCCATAGCCGTCTTGGTTGCTGTTGACGTTTCATGGGAAACCCTACCAACTTTCAAAGTATTAATCGTAGATGCCTGGTAAAAACTAAGATATTGAAGTGAATATTTCTATAAAGTCTATTCTTCTTTAATAGATGACATACCAGATTGTTCTAAATATGTTTTTAATGTTGTGGGATATATTCTTGAGTTGTTATTTCCGCCCATTTTATTATTTTTCTCTTGACTCTGACAGTTAGCATACACATGAATATTTAAATGATAAGAAAACTAAATGTTTTTCTCCTTCCCAGTTTCTACTGGATACTGTTTAACATCACAGGTCCTTTTATCTCAGAGAACAGAATCGCATTCCTAGCCACTAATAACATTAATCAAAGCAGTCTTTTATGACATGTAAATAAATGAATTTTCCTTTACGCACACAGGACAATAGAGACGATGTGCAGAGACTGCGTATTCATCACAGCGATATATTCCCATTATCACACTGCCATTATTGAGCCATTGGTTCAGGGAAAGTAAACTGCTTGGAACGTCAAGATACGGAGAGGGCAGTATAAAGAAAGAGAAAGGCTTATGGAAATTCAGAGATGGCTTTCATGGCCCATTCCCTGTTCTATTGTTAGAGGTTATTTACACGGCTTATAATCAGACTTAAGAGTCAGACTTAACATGGATAACAGTTTTTCATAAGAAAACAGTTTTTCATAAGAAAGCAGTTTTTCACGTCTATGTATGATATACATTGCAAATAACGCATCTTAGAAAAACATTAAGAACAAGCCTAAACTCTCTTTTTAAAAAAAAAAATTCTCTAAGTTTGTTTATTGTATAGCACAAGAGAGTATAATCTTCTTAAGCATTCCTGGAAATACTTCTTAAAATATAAAAGACTTATCTCAAACTTATAGTTGGTTTAATCAAAATGTACCACAAATATCCAGCATCACATCTGCTTTTTTTTTTAAGATTTATTTATTTGACAGAGAGAGATCACAAGTAGGCAGAGAGACAGGCAGAGAGAGAGGAGGAAGCAGGTTCCCTGGTGAGCAGCAGAGAGCCCGATGTGGGGCTCGATCCCAGGACCCTGAGATCATGACCTGAGCTGAAGGCAGAGGCTTTAACCCACTGAGCCACCCAGGCGCCCCACGTCTGCTCTTTTAATGAGATTTCTATACATTCAAATGCATAAGGAGAAAATGATTTTATTTTTTAACTATCTATATATCTATTTATCTTTCCACCTATCGTTTATTTTTGTGGTTTGGTATATAATCATTTCCCATAAAATGTCAATTGAGACCAACTGGTAAAGTACAGCCACTTACTTACAAAACTCTAGAAAGAGTAACTGTGGATGCAAAGATTTTTACCAATTCTAGTATATCATAAGCACTGGTGAGCAGAAAAAACAACCACCCAGATTTGATGAAAGTAGCACATAGACATTTTTAGACTAAACCGAAGAGGAAGCTGATTACCTGTGAACATTTCCTTCAAACTCCTCTAATGTAGTTCTACAAAGTATAGTTTAGGACAAAAACAAGTAAGAATTCAAAACTCTTGCATACTTCAGATTAAACGAACACTAATCAAGATAAAACAATTGTCCTCCTGCTCGAATTTTCCATTTTGGTCCTTTGGTTTAGATCAAGGGACCAGCCAACTAGTACCCTCAAGTCCAATAGGGCTCTTCATCACTTTTATAAATAAAGTTTTATTGGTACACAAACACATCCACTTAAAGATGAATTGTTTGTGACTGTTCTCATACTACAGTGTCAGAGTTGAAGGCATTTGACCCACAAAAGCTAAATTTCCTATCTGGCCCTTTCTGGAAAGAGTTTGCTGACCTCAGGCATAAGTCATGAATGAATGAACATTTTGAAGTTGCCGCCATGTTGTCTCCACTGTTAGCTGAACTCTTGGTGGTTGGAATGTTCTCCCCACCTCTGTAAGTCAGTCTTGGTATCTGCCTCATGTTTCCTATATGACGAACCTTGTTATTAAGTACTCTCTTCCCCCACTGTGGGCTGACACGAACAGTCTTTCCTGCCGTGGCAACTGCCAGCAACAACTTCCCAGTGATTCTGCACTTTCATTCTATGTGCACAAACATTCCCTTTGTGCTAAGCTTGGACAAGCAGTGATTCGTACTTTTTGTTGGCAAAATGAGAACCGCGATTAGAATCAATGAGATCAAATAGCGGCCATCGGTTACAAACGCTTCCAAAAAACTCTTTGCAGCAGAGTTGTATAAATGGGCACGACCTTGATTTATTAGGGAACGGATGGGTGCATAGTGAAAGGTATTGATTTTTCCATTTTTTCCCAGACAGTGGTAGCATACAACTGATGTATGGTATCATTAGCGCTGTTATGGTTCTAAGCATTTTTTAATTGCCATTGTTATCTTTCCAATAACTCATGTGTTATTTAGGGGTATATTTTTAAATCCCCAAACACATGGGACTTTATTAACTTATCTTTTTTATTGTTGATTCCCAATTTATTGCCTTGTGGTCATTCTCAATGGACGGGGTATAAGTTGTGTATGTATAACATAACTGGCTTCTTAATGTCATTGCTAAAACCTTCCATCTACTTTCTAATATTCTGTTATTTCGACCCACCAATTTCTGATAAAACATGTTAAAATATTAAACTACTAATCAATGTGTCCACTTCTCTTGGTGATTCCGTTAGTTTCCGTTTTTGGAGGTCAAGGTACATACATTTTGTATTGCTATATCTTCTTAATAGACTTGCCCTGTCGTGTTTATCACATACCATCTATTTTACTAAAATCTGTGCATTAAATTCTATTGTGGAGTATTGCCATTCCTAGCTTCCTTTTTATTTGTATTCTTCTTAATTTTGTTTAGCTGTGTCATTTTTATATAGCTGGATTTTTAGTAGATTAATCCATTTTCACTCACAATAATTACTATTATACTGCGGCTTGTTTCCACCATTTTATCTTGTGTTTTATATATTGTCATTGTTTCTCTTTCTTTACCTTTTTGTCCCTTTCTGTTTGTTTTTTAATTTAATATTTCTTCCTTTTATTTCTTCTCAATCTTGGTTGTTTATCATGTTTTATACCTTTCGTGGTTGTTTTCATTGTTACATATTTTTAAAAATCTGTTACATATTTAAAAATTTTTGTTTACATATTTTAAAAATTTATAAAATCCGAGGTTAATTAATTCTTATAAAATCTGAAGTTATAATTGTTATATATGTTATATATATAATACATGAAAATGTAATATACTATATGTTATACATATATTTAAATATATATTTATATATAAAATCAGTAATTGTATACTTCATCAAAATACTGCATTCCTGCCCTGTTATTGTTGCCAGAGATTTTATTTTCAACGTTTAGTGCAAAATGCGATTTTTACATTTAGCATTTAACTAAATTAGTTGCTATTATTTCCATCCACTTCTGTACCCCTTGCTTCTTGATCCCCATGTCTTCTCTCTTCCCTTCACATTTGTCTTTAGAATGGAGAACATCCTTGAATGTTGCTTTCAGTGCTGGTTCTATAGGTCTACGTACACAAACTCCAGCTGTGAGGAAAAACGCCGACATCTGAGGCCTCTTCTTGAACACTAAGGCGGTAACTGCTTTCCTTCTAGCCTCGGTGACCGCAGGCGAGGAGCGCACGGTTGGCTGCTCTGCCTTGCCCTCGCAGGTGACTTCATGTTCCTCTGGGTAGCTTGGGAATTTGTCTTCAATCTCCGTGGTTTGCAACTATTATACACCACGGAATGGACCTGGATGTGTCCTTTGAGTTCACAGAGTACACTTCCGATCCGAAGACTGCAACTCCGAATCGTTTTGGCTATGACTTCACTCCTCTCCACACAAGCTCCAGCCAGTTATCTCCTATGAAACTGTGGTGAGATAACAGTAAAGGATCTCCAGCTGGGCTCCAAATCTGACAGTGACTCTTCTGTATTTTTATATTTCTTTGTAAAAATCTTGTTTCTCACTCTCCTCTTTGGTCTAATGTTGTAACAACATCTCGTTACCAATTTCTCTTTGCATGTGTGTAGTAAGAGTTTATCTCCGAAACAGTTTGGTTTTACTTACGGATAACTGCCAAATTTTTCCATGATCTCTTCTTATGCTCATTTCTGCCTACCTCAGTAACTCCCTGCCCTTTTAAAAAGGACGGTTTCCGTTCATTCAGGCATCTTAAATACATTACCTGTAAACTCTCAGACTGCTCTAAAGCAGTCTTTTCATTTCAAGTTCATTGCATTTTTAAATGTTGGTCTCATGGACTGTAATAGATTCTTACGATGCGTTTCTTCCCAAGTGTTGGACGTTTGGATTGTGGCTCATTTGGAAGGTTGGTTTTTGTTTTTGTGTCTCTTTTCTTTCCTCTTTCTCTGTCTCTCCTCTCTCTAGGCTGACTCCTTGTGTCTAATAATTTCATGGCTGGCTGAACTCCCAATTCCTCTACGATGGTTCATTTTCTATGTCAACTTGGCTGGGCCACGGAGCCCAAATACTTGGCCAAACATTTTTCTACACATCCTATGAGGGTGTTTTTGGATGAGATTAATATTTACATTGACAAACAATGAATAAAAGAGATTCCACAATGTGGGTGGGCCTCATCCACACAGTTGAACACCTTAATAGAATAGAAAGACTGACCTCCCTTGTGCAAGGAGGAATCCCGCGGACAGATGGTCTTCCGACCTGAGAGCCGTTTCAGCTCATCCCTGCATCTCCAGCTTGCTGGTCCACCTGCAGATTTTGGATTTGCCAGCCTCTATAATCATGAAAGACGAATTCCTTATAATAAACCTCTATGTACATGTACACATCCTGTTAAGTTTCTCGGGAGTATAGTGACTAGTACATGTCCCCTCGGCCTGTCACGATGAGATATAATAATGGCACTGCAGGGCTGCTTTTGTGTGACAGGGACATTCAGCTAGAGCAGATCTTGTCCCTGAATGACTGGATGCCTTGGTCCAGTCCCTGGTCTCTACGTGTCCTTAACCCTGTCTAAACCTGGCTAAAGGTCCTAACCTCAGGCTGTGGTCAGCAGCTCTTCTCTCCCCAGCTTCTTCACTGGGGCAGGGGCAGACTCTCACTGAAGGTCCTAATCTATCATCATGAACCGGGATGCATGACAATTGTGACAAGAAATTCACAAGACACATCTGCTGAGAAGCACCAAGTATGGATATAACCGTCTTTGTCCCGGGCTAACCAAAGGATCAAAAGGGGGGATGACTTCTATGAAAATATACTTTGGAAAATGCCCTACGAGGAAAAAGAACTTCATCTAGAGGACCGGAAGGAAGAATATCCTGGTGACTTTCTGCTGTAGAAGAATTTCTGCAACTGACTGGAAATGGGCATCATTAAGTCACGGTTTCTACAAAAACCACTTGTCACACAGGTTGAGATTAAAAGATGATGTGTTGAGCTACAGAGAGATGGTGTTCTCTGCAGAACACCACTCTACCCTCCCCAACCTCGTTCTTTTAGCACTCAGATGAAACACTTCTTCTGCTTTGCCATGCTCAGACCTCACTCCTGCCCACCACACTACCACTGGTATCATCATGGCTTACTTTTTCTCCCCCTCCCTCCCTGTAAGACCCTAGACTTACCCTACTGACACATTCCACAAGGTACCGTTATAATTTATTTACCATCAGTGTCACTCATAACGAAAAGGCCATCTTTTAAGGGCTAGAGCTTCCTATCTAATAGATATTTGAGTTGGCTGTGCCTGGATCCATGCTTATTAGCACCTGATTCATTCCCCAGGAAATATTTTTTGAATGGCCAACTGGCTTCTCTTCATCCTGAACAGGCTTGCTATTCTGGGGCCTTTGTGACCTACATACAAAACTATTCCTATGCGACTTTATGGATGTACATTAGGATTTACAATAAACATCTGATTGACCGAGACATGCCCTTTCTTTGGTGCGTGGGCAGTGTGTATAGCCAGCAACAGCTGTTGCCCTCCTCTGCAGACCCCGCAGCATTCTTCTAAGCGGGAGCAGCTCCGCTCAGCCGTCCATGCTCTGCTACATAGCCGATGGAGGTCTATGTTTATGATCCTTCCCCTCACTTCCCACGTCATCTCACTGGAAATTTGAACAAATGATTATGGAAAAGTAAGTTTAAAATACCACTGCTATGTGAAAACTTTTATCAAACCACCTCGAATCAGAAAGTTAGCAGGACTCAGACAAGGAGTCAGCCGTCTGATGTGACTGCAGAAAGGCCTGCACCGATGACAGCATCCCACCTCCTCATTAGCAGGAAGGGCCTATGACACCTTAGTCAGAAACAGAACCTTACGGGGGTGGAATCATCGCTCTTACAGCAAATATTCTCTGAGGCCATTACAGAGTAACTGGAAGGAGTTCTGGAGGAAGGCCGTCCCGTCCCCTCAGGTCTTCACAAACCAGCCACTAAAAAACTCTTCAGAGCCCCGAACCATCGCCTGGAAACGCATTCAAGAGGAGCGACGTGACGTACAACACTCTGTTCCGAACCAGCACCAGCAAACATGACGGAGTAAGAAATGAAGAAATGGAGAATCGACGGCAGGAAAGATGCCCCTTCACATTCCACTGTGTGCATGTTATGTAATGTGTTCAAATGGGTGAGGAGGAGGGGAATAAAGGCATCACCATATAGACATCTGAATGTCTCAAGGAAAATATCAGATTCTAAATATAAATTTTAATACTTATTTGTCTCTACTAAATTTGCAACGGCTTTTCAAATAATTCACCAAAGCAGATTTGTGTCAGTGTTCACAGAAGCATTCTAAGCTGTGAGTGGTAGACATGAAGGAAGTTCTTTCAAATATTTTATCGTAAGATTTTTAATCTAAAGACACAAAGACTAGTTGAAACAACGACAGTATCAGCAGGAAAGGAAGACTGGGGGTTCTCGCTGAAGGACAAGAAAACACTAAACGCTTTAATGCAACACTGATTAGTATTTTCTCTTATTATAATTCTCATTGGCTCCCGCTAGATCTTCGTTCTACCAAATACAACCTGAGCTGTCCATCTTGATGCAGCAAACCTAAGGCCAGTGGGATGTAGGGCCCTGGGGGACCGGTGTGTAGATGTCCTCTTCTTCCCTCATTGTGCCCTTGACAGCACCAGCCCTTCCAGTAACCCTCTGTTATCGGTGCATTTGCTAAATTACACAGATATTGATGAGTCGCAAATATCAAACAGCTAATATCAAGAAGTCTTCCAAGTTCAACGCATCTGGAACCTCTGCTCGAATGAGGGAGAAAGAGGATTCCCCTCGAGCAGAGCAGCGTCCGGGCTGGTATTTCGTGCTCATTACAAAACCTGAATGGTGCCAAGGAAAAAGCTGGTTCTAACAGAATCACTGGCCAAGCACAGGAGGCCCCCAGCCTCGGGATTAATGGCTGCACCATCAAGGGCGAGATGGAAAGGCTGTAACTTGGCAGACGTCAGCATGGCTGGGACCCTCTTCCTGAGCACAGGAAGTGAGCCGTCCACACCAGCACGGCCAGGAGCGTCGGTGTCGGAGTAAGCCCGCACGGGAACAGCAGCCCCAGAGCAGCGCGTCTCTACAGACTGGGTTCTGCGCGCCATCTGGAAACACGGCTGGGTTCTGTGGCTTCTCCTTGAAACCCGTCATGGGACTTTCTGGTCTGTCTACCTGCGCCCGTCTGAATATCACACAGTCCAGGGAATTCAGGCCTCAACGTTATGTATTCTGCCTTTTGCGGCATCTAGACGCCCTCAACCAAAATAACAGCAGAAACTGATGCGATACAATACGGAACAGCACCGACTCTCACGAGCTGATGAAATCCTTCAGAATCCACTTAATGTTTGTCTGCAAATATTAGCTATGCTGCCCTGGTTGAAGCTGCTTGAGAAGGCTGAGCTGTGCTAACACAATTAATGTGCTCATTATATACATCTTCATCAGCAGGGGAAAGGTAAATTCCAGGGCAGCTGGGGATGGCATTAAAAATTCCAAAGGAGTGGGTTTTACAGAAGTGAGTGCTGAACCTTTTTCAATCTTACTGTCTCTTCCCGTAGTTCCAGCGTTATTTAATTCATTGTCAATGGCTATTCTGTGTGCCCATGTCCACAACACTAACCTTTTATAATCCCTTAACAATCCCATTACAGCTTTGGCTGAGAGTTTGCCAGCCGGCGGTGAGCTTCTGGATGTGGTTCCAGGCTGGTGAGTCAGAGAACCCCATGACGTAAGGATGCTCTCACTCCATTACATCATGTCATAAAGTCGGGGGTGTCTGCCCCCCTGCTTCTCCTCCCACCCCCTTCAATCTGCATCCTGAATGCTTGTTGTTGTCTCTCCCACGGCCTGTGAGTCTCTGGGCAGAGCGCCGTGCTGTTCCCTGTGTCAGCAAGATACAATTTCTATCTGTTGAGAATGTACCTGTCCCCTCACCCGCACCTCTAATGCTGCCTCCTCCATGCAGGCTTCTGTGATGTGACAAACCCATGACTCCTCACACTCCCTCCAACGACATTGATCAGCTTCATCTGTTTGCTATTCATAGTCAAACCTCCTTTCTCCAGCTCTATTTAAGAGAAGGGGATTAGCCTTCTTTGTGATTCTTTTTTTTTTTTTAAAGATTTTATTTATTTATTTGTCAGAGAGAGAGAGAGGGAGAGAGAGCAAGCACAGGCAGACAGAATGGCAGGCAGAGGCAGAGGGAGAAGCAGGCTCCCTGCTGAGCAAGGAGCCCGATGTGGGACTCGATCCCAGGACACTGGGATCATGACCTGAGCCGAAGGCAGCCGCTCAACCAACTGAGCCGCCCAGGCGTCCTCATTTCTTCCCTGGGCTGTGCCAGGCTCTGCATTCTGAGTATCGATTTGCCTTGCTAGTGCAAGAGCGCCTCTAGGGAGATCAAGATGTCTTTACTTGTAACAGGAGGATTTAAGGTCTTCCCTACACGGGAACCGCTGCTCCTCCTGCAGCACTGCAAGCCAGAAACGCCACTGACAGAAACTGTTCTCCATTGAGTGTCAGTGTGTCCAAATGCCAGCCGCCCGGGGGAAGATGAGGCCGTGGCAGCGGCACATTCTGTTCGTGAGACGGTTTGCCTGGGATGAAAGGAGAGGGGGCGGAGCAACCCACCGACTGGCCACTTCCGGCGGAAGAGAAGCCAAAACGAAACAGGTAAGAAATGAAGTCGGAAGGATCTAGAACGAAGTAACCGATGCCACAGGGCTAGCTCGGCAGTGGGGACGCCATTCTTAGGAGGGGACTGCCTGCAGGTTTCCCAGTGCCCGTCCCCCATCGGGCGCCGTGTGCAAGTCCTCCGGACAGCGTGCAAGTGGGGAGCACGAATCATGACCAGCCTGTGTACGGCTTCTCGAGCCCACGCTGCGCTCGGTGCTCGTGTCTGCAAAACACCTGAGATTCATCCACCTTTTCCTTGAACGTGAGGCCTGCCATGATGCATTTGATGTCAGTTGCTAAATTTCTTCTTTTCTTCTAAACTGGATTTCAAGACCCAGTGTGTCCAGACTGAGAGCCCTTGCAACACTATCTATTTAACCATGAGGATAATTAGAAAATGAAATAACTGCACGTCAGACGCATGGGGAAAAACCATGACAGCCCAAACTCTACCTTGGGCTAAATTTCTCCAAGAGCCCAGTGGACTTGCTGACAACAGGAGCTCAGCAAAGGCAGACGCGTATGTCCGCGCCAGAGAAGAGGCGAGAGCAGGGCATGACCGGGTAACAGCGTGGGCACACGGCCAGCAACGCACGCCTTTTCCTGATGGGTTTGCACAAACCAGGGCAGACTGCCCGAGCTACAGTGGGTTTCCCTACGGAACACACACAAAGAGCAAATCCTAAAACTCGCCACTGTGTGCTTCTCCGTTCACGGAAAGTGTAGATTTAATAGCTGTAACAAGAGATGGAAGGTTCTCAAGGCTCAGTGACTCATTTCACTTTTGGACAATTAAGACAAAAGAAATAATTCTATGAAGTGTGCTTCCCTGCACACGGGCAGAAGCTAACCCATGTGCAACAGTGCACAACACACTCACATGCAGGTCATTAAATGCTACAGGGAAGCAAATCATCAGTGCAGACTACACACCTTTCGCTGCATCTGAACAGGGCCTCTAACTCTGCCGATGGGGAAGGAGCCCAGACAAGCAGGAAGGGTGGCGTCCTCAGTGGTCAGTGCGGGGCGTGGGGGCTGCCTGGCCATGGTCGTCCTGGCGAAGCAGGGCAATCACAGCACCTGCCACTGAGGTTGGTTCCACCAGGAAACCACTCTCGGACCATCGTGGGACACGTCTGTATCTCCCTCTTTTCATTTATGAAGAAAGGGAAATGATACCGCTTTCGGGGACGTGTGATAGAGACATTGTAGGGACAAAAATGAAAACACATAATAATAGAAAAGATCTCTGGAAAACTAACATTAAAAATAATAAACCATACTTTGTGGCATGTGGCTACGGACCCAAAGATGACCTCTGCACAGAACGGCCGCTCACCCCGTATCTGCTGTGTCTGCTGGTGACTGCTGACCTGCCAGCTGCTAAATGTAGTGAATGCTTGGCGATCACCACCCATCTCCACTCTCTAAGCTTTCATGTGGCTCTGGTTAGTTCTTCTCTGCAAAACCTCTCCTTTGTCAACTTGTACTCTGTTGGTTCCTTCCATCCTTGGGGTTGCCCAAGGGCGGCTGCCGGCCGTGTTTCAGCAGGCTGTGCACTGCCACGGGTCTCCAGGAGTCTTGTCCCCAGGCCATCCCTCTGCTCCCACGTCCCAGTTACTAGGTTTGTCCCTGGCTCCTGGCTCTTCCTCTCCAGTTCCACCATCTCCTTTCAACTCCACACCACATTTCCACAACTCCCATGGTGCTTCATCACCGTGTCCTTAAAGCAAACGGTCATACATCCAGTCCCTGCCCCTGTCCCTGTCTGTTCTGAGAGTCCACAGTCCCTATGTTGTTATTGGCTATGAAGGACCATCGTTGTTCTCTTTCTCTTCATCCCCTGACCTCAGCAAACTGATCACAAGCCGCCTAAGTTTGTCTCGGACAAACTTCTTAAGTCATTCACTTTAGTCACATACAAGATTCATACTTTCATCAAATTATTGCTGAAAACCACTCTGTTGATTTCCATGACCTGCAGACTTTTCTCTTTCGAATCTAGTCTCTGCACAGCTGGAGATGGATCCTTCCTCAGCTGCATCTGGTCCTGTCACGATTTAACGCTCTCCCCTCCCCCAGCGGCTCCAGAAGCCAAGCCCGTATTCATTAGACGACGGCCATGAATGGGCCTCAGTAAGATCCCACTGCAGGGAGCACGGTGCGGGGAGAGCCCCAGCCGCACAAGCCCTCCGTGTCTGCACTGAGCCTCCCAGGCACTGCTCCCCACGGGTGATTCAGCACGATGGAAATACTGACCCAGACCCACTGCTGGGAGATATGGCACTGCTGTTGGGCTCCAGGACTCCCCAAAGGCTTGGCCGAAATTTCCTAAGAGCTCGCCGCCCAATCTTCTTTCTCCTTCATTTGGGGTCAGATTTTATTGAGGCCCAGAATCCTCTCCTTCTCAATTTCCTTTCACATGGGCATGTCCTCTAGTAAGATCCCAGAGAGTCTAATGCTGCCTTAATGTCTGCTTCCTGGCACACTCAGAATAACACACATTACAAACACTTACTTCTTTTTTTTTCAAGCAGTTATTTTTGGTTTTGCAAATTCCCACTAGCACCATAGAGCGAAGTCTTGTGTTCTTATGGGTTGTTTTTTTCCTTCCCTCTCTATCTTCAGCATTGTCTTGTCTTCTGGATCAGTTCTTACTTGTAAATAGAGCATCACTTACTTTTAGTTAAATTAGGTGCCTGTCCTTGATAATTACCTGTCATACCATGTACCATTCTCTATTCCATGTTATAATTTCACAATTATAATATATTGCCATTCCTTCCCGCTGTGAGAAGGTGAGCTTTTCGAAGGTATGAAGAGTCCCCTGGAGAGCCCTGGTATTTAGTCTCTTGGACAATATAAGGCACTCATGACTCCACATTCTCACAGTTAGCTTTTTGGTTGCCTACTGCTATGTAACAAATTCCTCCAAATTTAGTGGCTTAATACAGCAGCCACTGCATTAGATGTATGATTCTGTAGGTCAGGAGGAATTCAAGCAAAGGTCAGAGGGACAGCCTCTTTCTGGGCTCTGATATCTGGGGTTTCAGCGGGGGCGGCTCAAAGAGCTGCAGGTGGCATGGGCCACAGGTCAGGGGTCTTGGTTCTCTGTGTAGTGTTTACAGAGGCTGTAATGGCTCCTTTCCTTGCATATCTAATGCCTGGACTGGGATGGATGAAATGGCTGGGAGCCGGCCAGCATCACTTTCTCTCTCTCCATACAGCACCCCTAGGCTTCCTCACAGCCCAGCAGCCCGGGAATCGTCGAGCTGCCTACAAGACTGCCTTACCGAGGGAAAGAAACAACTGCTCCAGTAGAAACTGCAAAGAATACTCAGACCAGGGGGGTCAGAAGTCCTAGAATGTCACTTCTGCTCCATTCTATCGACCGAAGCAAGCACAAGCCAGCCCCACTGAAAGGGATGAAGGAATGGACTCTTCTTCATGAGGGAATATCATGTACAAGGAGAAGAGCGGATGGTGGTCATCCGAAACCCAAAGACCTGCGGACTCCCTCCTAACTGACGCTTATTCAGAACGACCTCCCTCCTTAGATACCCATCTAAAGCATGCTGTCCCCCACGAGCTGGTCTTTGTCATGGTGTTTATTCCCTTCAACACATCTATCAGGCTGTGACTCCTTGTCTATGAGTCCGTTATTTATGGACTGTGTGTTTGCTCAAAGACGAGCCCCACGGGGACAAATTCACCACTGCATTCCCAGCTCCCAACGCCGAAACACAACACCTACTAGTCATTAAGCGTGCAAACCAGAGAGAGACTCAGTTGTGTGACGGATCCATAAAGGGCAAATTTGCCCCAAAATAGACAGTTTCTACACGACAAGGACTATGTTTTTCTGAATCGTTCTCAGTGCCAAGGACAACAGAAAGCTGACACAGCTCAAAAAAAAACTTGTGGAGTCATAGTAATAATCTTGGTCCTTACCCAAAAAGTCACTGGAGGCCCATTCTTTCAGTATTTTTAGTGGGAACCGTGTTACATGGCCAGAGGGAATGACCCCAGGGGCCGTGCTAATACTCCCATGCTGCATACTTGTTGAACCTGCTTCAGGACGGATGTACCCTGCCAGCCAGTTCCCCCCATGGCAGTTTATCTCAGAGTCTCAGCGAGAGGCTGGGATAGTGAGAAAATGCCAGGCAACGAACAAGGTAATTGTCCTTGTTCAAATCACTCACCGTCTCTGAGCCATTTCTCTAAAATGCAGTATTGTACCCACAGAGTTATTTTAAGTGAGATAATACGTATCAAGAACTGATTGCCAAGTCCGCAGGAGGTTAAGTGTTGAGCTCATGGCATTTTCCTACTCTCTAATGCCTGCAGTTATAAAGGTACGCTATCTCTAATACTAAAAGTCTACACCTTATGTATTTGACAAGCTTTAAATCTAAGTGAATTGATGGGTTTTATCTTTTATTTTCAAACAAAGAGGAAATGACAGGACATGAGAAAGGGCCACCCGGTGTTCCAATTCCATTTGAAATAACAGAAGTGAAAATACGTTTCCATTAAGACATTTTACATTGGCTTGAAAGTGACTCATAACTCGTCCTCAGAAATGGCATTGGCCACACTTGATCAGTATAGCAAGGCTGTCAGAAAAAAACAAGGATGATTTTTGTTTTTCTAAACCACACTGACTCATAAAGGTTAAAAAGAAAGAACTGGCGTTTGTAAGCAGACCAGTGAATCGTAAATACTTATAACTCTGGACATCATGGGGACAAATAAAAAATAGATACCAAGACTTAACGCCAATAAATAATGCTACTTTCCCTGACCTTTCAGAAGAATATTTTTAAAGGTATTTCAAATGCATGAACAGAAATGTATATATTGCATAAATACCCATGCACGCTAGTCTCGGGTACTAAAGGAAGAGTGTCTGGTTGTCAAGTCACACGTGTCACCAGCTTATTCTATCTTTCTCCCTCCTCCTCCTAAGCTCTGACTCATCCACAAAATAATAAAAAGTTGTACCAAATAAGAGCCAGATGAGGAGAGAATTATAAAATAAAAGTAATTCCTTTTCGCAGATAAGATTTTTCTTGCCAACTTGTGGACAGCTGGAAGAGAGCTGAAGTATGTTTCAAGGTCATGTTTAGATTACATTTATTTATGCTTTCTCTCACCTCTTACTAGTGAGAGCAAATTATCTTGTTGCAAATAAAATGCGTAGTGCCAAAAGGTAGAGCCCATTTACTTTTTCAATTTTTTGAGAAGATTTTATTCATTCACGTGACAGAGAGAGCACAAGCCGGGGAGGGTGCGAGGGGGAGGGAAAAGCAGGAGCCCAGCTGAGCAGGGATCCTGATGCAGGGCTGGATTCCAGCACCCTGAGATCAGGACCTACGCCAAAGGCAGATGCTTAATGAGCTCCACCACCCAGAGGCCCAGGGGGCTCCGATGGTTAAACAACTACCTTTTACTCAGGTCATGATCCTGGAGTCCCGGGATCGAATCCCACATCGGGCTCCCTGCCTAGTGAGGAGCCTGCTTCTCCCTCTAACCTTTCCCCTCTCATGCCCCCTCTCTCTCATTCTCTCAAATAAATAAATAAAATAAAATCTTAAAAAAAAAAAAAAAGAAATTACATTATGAAGGAAAGGAAAGAGGGGACACTGATTATTTGGGGTGGGCAGTGCATACAAGGTACAGAACTCATACTATTATTTTAAAATCTTCTCTTAGACAATCTAAGCGCTTTTGTTATGGGTGTTGTTTTACTGTACCGAAGCCATACAAACATCTACTCTTTGGTTTAGGTGATACTATAGGCAAGGGGTCGGCGAACTTCTTCTGTGAAGGGATAAACAGTCAACGCTCTGCTGCTACAGCAGGACAGCAGCCAGAGGCGATACATACACGAGTGGATATGGTTCTATTCTAATAAAACTTTATTTACAAACACAGACGGCCCGCCTTGCGTGGCCCATTCGTGGTTGTCTGCTAACCCCTGCCATAGCACAGCATAAATCTACACCTCCTGAAGCAGACACGGCTCTGCAAGTGAGAAAGATAAACTAAAATGCACACGCACTGCCAGGAGCAGCGAAGAAAAAATCAAAATAACACGTGAGTTTTGCATGTATGTTTTAGTAGCTGCCAGGGACAGACACCGTCTCCTTCTACTCCTTCATCGTCACCCCCTCCCGACCCCCAGAACCACTGATCTCATCACTCACGGCTTGTGTTTCTGGGAATGTCAAATAAATGGAATCATAGTATCCGTCGTTCTTTGAAACTGGCCTCTCACTCATGAAAGGTGAGGAATCGAGAATTCACACAGGTTGCTGCATGTGTTATTAGGACGTTTCATTGTATCGCTGAGTAGTAAACAACTGTATCCAACCAACGTCTGTGTGTGTGTGTGTGTGTGTGTGTGTGTGTGTGTGTGAGAGAGAGAGAGAGAGAGAGAGAGAGACAGAGAGAGAGGAAAGGAATTTACGTCAGGGAGGCCAAAACTGGGAAGACAATGGGCTAGCCTCTCAAAGACTGTCTCTCTCCAAGCAACTTTTTAAAACCCATTCATGGGTTCCAGTGTATTTCCAGCTTTTGCCTATCACAAAGCTGCTAGGAACATCTGGGTACCAGTTTTTGTGGGGATGTAAGTTTACATTTCCCTAGGATAGATTACCAAGTACTGGTGTTACTGTGCTGTATATTGAATGCATATTTAATTTTCTACAGAAGTGCCAGTCCATTTCCCATTATCCAGATTTTCTAATCAGCACACTCACTCTTCTACATTAGGACGTAGCGCCCTTCAGTGAAGGTCCCACATGTGCGGGCTTAGGGACCTTGAGCCAGTTCTGCAGGACTTAACCCTTTCGTACTTTAAAACTGGGGTAACTTCATTTGAGTTAATGAGACAATGCTACCATAGCACTGAGGTTAGTAACCACACCGGTGGCCCCCCCAGCACGGCAAGTCTACCCCTACAGGAACCTGGCAATGTGTGCACACATGTTCACTGTCACAACGGAGGGAAGTACCATGGGTGTCTGCTGGGTAAAGGCCAAGGATGATACTAAACTTCCTACAATGCACAGGACAGGCCCCTCGACAAAGAATTACCCATTCCCAGATGTCACTGACGGCACGACAGAGAAACACTGGCCTACACAGAGAAAACACTCAACAAACACTTACCATCATCACCATCAGTATTAAAATGGATATTTATTTAAACTCAGCATATACTCAACTCACTCAACAGGGCTGGGCAAGTACACCCCTCAAAAAGAATGGTCACTCTGAAGGAAAAGGAGTAGTTCTCTATAAAGCCAAAGTCAAGAAAGTGAACATATAAATAAAATAAATCACCATGGATTTTTTTTCCCCCAAAATTTCCGAAGAAAAGTTAATGTCCAAAGATTTTCCGAAGCTTCCCGGGAAAGCTTACATACGCCTAGAATCCCGATATGGTTATCCCTGATGTTAAAAATAACATCAAATATTTCTACATTTTTCACCACAGAAAAATTCATCTTCAAAGTATTAAAACACACGGAAAAAGAAACACTTACAGGTCAGTCATTCATCAAGTCAGCTTCAGTTGGGCACATGAAAGAACCGCTGAAGATCTAACCGAAGATGGGAGAGCGAAAGGAAAGTCCTCGACCACGCCTATGATGGAGTAGGAATTCAACAAACACCGTTCCCCTCCGATCCTCCTCCCCAACCTTAATTCTTCTGGTAGAAGCAGAGAAGCGACGCGCAACTGTACGTCCACGTAGCTTCCCCAGCGCACTGCCACGGAACGCCGCCGGTACGCTGCCACTTCCCCCCGGACACTGGTCTTTTCACCTCAAACAGGTGCAATGAGCCACCAAAGTCCCTTTCAAGTCAAATATGCTCTGGGGAAGTTCTACTGCCAGTCCCTGGTAGGGCGGGCTGTGGAAAGAGGCTGAGGAGAGACGTCCACCGTTCCTCTCCTGCTCCCATCCCAGACCTAGAGTAGCAACCCGGGTCAGGTTAGGCATCCCAGGGGTCCTGGTACATCAGGTGAGTGCGGGAACTGGCGGACTGGTGAGTTTCCAGGGAAGACACGCACTGAGCTTGCTTCTTTGTGTATTATTTAATGGTTTAAACACAGAATTTACTCAAAGTGCATCAAGCAATCCTTAATGACCTTTAATGGCCCCCCTCCTTACATGATTCCCCCTGCACAATCTCCCCACAACATGCTTGCATTAAAAGAAAACAAAACATACAAAAAACCCACTTACATTCTATTAAGAAGCCCAAGGAGGGGGACAAATGTCCTGAAAACAGTTGTATTTTTTTAAGGTATTATTTATTTACTTGCCAGGGGTTGAGGGGAGGAGCACGAGCAGGGAGAGCTGCAGACAGAGGGAGAAGCAGACTCCCTACTGAGCAGGGAGCCCCATGCAGGATTCCATTCCAGGACCCTGGGATCATGACCTGAACTGAAGGCAGACGCTTAGCCCACTGAGACACCCAGGGAGCCCCACAGATGAATTTTAAACAAGAGGAGCCACTGGGTCCCTAAGGCACAAAGGGCACTGAGCAGTCCTTGAAATAACATAAACATGATACAACTGGCACTTTTTTGCTTGCTTGGTTTTCTTTTTCTGGTTTTTGGGGTCTGTAGCAGTTTTACTAAGATATAATTCACACGTCTATACAATTTCCCCATGTAAGGTGCACAGTTCAATGGTTTAATGCGTTCAGAGAGTTCTGCAGCCATGACCACAATTGATTTTTTTTTTAAGATTTTTTATTTATTCATTTGACGGAGAGAGACCACAAGTAGGCAGAGAGGCAGGCAGACAGAAAGGAAGGGAAGCAGGCTCCCTGCTGAGCAGAGAGCCCAGTGCGGGGCTCGATCCCAGGACCCTGAGATCATGACCCGAGCTGAAGACAGAGGCTTTAACCCACTGAGCCAGCAGGCGTCCCACCACGATCAATTTTAAAGTATTTCACCACCACCCCCAAAAAACCCATACCCCTCCTTATAACTCCCCCACTGTCAAGTCTAGCTATGCTGATAACCATCAAAGAGAATTTCGCAAATCCTTTAAAAGCTACTGAATGTTCATTTTTCTTTTTGAAAGTTACTGACTTTTTGTTCTGGGTTCTGGCTGCATTTACCGCAAGGTAAGGACTAGCTGAAGGATGAACCCAGTCTCCGGCTCAAAGTCTAAGGCAACAGTGAAGAGCTCAGTTCTCAAGAAAATTACTACTGCAATATAGTATTTTAAAAATTAAAATGAATCCAAAAGCCGCAGCATTGTAAATAAAGGCAGGACACCCTAATCATTTCTGTAATAAGATGTTATTTACAAAAATCGGCAGGCAGACCACCGGCATAGCTTACCAACTCAATTTCTGAACATACTGCATTACAATGTTACGTATGTTACGTATCTGTTTGTGTGTGTGAGACAGAGTGTGCACCCACATGTGTGCATGTGAGTGGGGGGGGAGAGGCAAGTGGAGGGGGGAAGGGAGAATCTTAAGCAGACTCCACACTGAGCGCAGAGCCCAACGTGGGGCTCGATCTCACAACCCTGACGTCATGACCTGAGCAAATATCGAGAGTCTGACGCTTAACCGACTGAGCGACTCAGGAGCCCCTAATGTTACAAATCCCGATGCCTGAGTGTTTTTGGTGGCCCCTTAAGTTTTGCACCTTACACAAGTGCCCCACTCTCCTTACTTTTGTCCTAGCCCAGACGCTGTTTGCATTTTTCTCCCTTCATTTGCCCTTTGAAAATGGAGTAGTGTAAAACAAAATAATTCTGAAAGGTTGGGGAGATTGGTAGAAGAGAAGGAAATCAGATGCTCTAGGCACTGTTGGGCCATCAGCCCCGAATAATGGAGGCACTGCGTGCAAACATTTGCAAGGACTCAGGTCGTGGACCTGCCAGGTAAACACACAGATCTCCCATTGGCGTGACGCTTGACAGGGGCATCAGGGAAAACACACGCTGCCTGAGGTATTTATGAATGACTTCAGGGACAAGGGAAGTACACAGGTAGTAAAAGTTGCTGATGAAAATTTATTAAGTTAATAAAAATTATGGAGGAACATAAAACGCAGAGTAATCTAATAGGGCTCTGTGAACGAGCCACCTGATAAAATTTAACCCAGAAGAGAATAATTGAAGGAATAAAGCCCAGGAGTACTTGAGAAAAACAGCCAGCAACCAAAAGCCGTAAGAAGCCCTTGGCGTGGCAAGATCCAAAATGTGTTCCAGGTGCTGGAACATATTAATGAAAGGGTGTAGAAAAACTCAGAGACACACGGCTGTACATGCCGTGCCTCAGTGAACCTCCTCCTTATATAACTCCGCTACAACAACCTCTCCCTAGAATAGCTGCTTTTTAGGAAACTGGTACATTTGGTTAGGGAGCCGAAGATGGGGAACAAACGTCCTGAATGTATCATGTTTTATTCTATTTTTTTAAAGATTTTTTTTATTTGACAGAGTAAGAGCACAAGTGCCAGGGAGGGGGAGAGGGAGAGGGAGAAGCAGGCTCCCTGCTGGACAGGGAGGCAATGGTACGAGGCTCGTGACCCGAGATGAAGGTAGATGCTTAACCGACGGAGCTACGCAGGGGCCCCTGTCCTGAATAGTCACATCTTAATGAAGAGGTAGAGTCAGGTCAAGGCAGCTCAAAAAGAAGGAGCTTCAAGAGACATATGCAGAGGAAACGTGTCAAAATTTGGGTCTTTGCACTCAGAAAGTTTAGGAGTCAAGACTGTTTTATCAAACGTGGCAGGCGTACGAAGAGTAAAGAAGAATGATGGTAAACTAGGACCCCGCGTGCTCATTCCTCGTGAAGTACGAGAGAGAGCGGATGATGAACAAGCAAATTAGACGGGCAAGTAGAGGAAAAGGAAATGCTTCCTACAAACGGCCCAATCGATAGGCGTTATTGACATCCAGCGGGGAGCTCGTGCTTGGGATTATGATCAAAGGAGCCATAAATAGGTACATTTAAGCAAGGGCGGAAAAGAACACAGCGCCAGGGCCTCTAGGCTCCACAGCAAGCACAGGAACGGGAAAACCATCCTCCAGAGGACCGTGTCTGAGCTCCCAAAGCTCCCTGGAAACACAGAGGAGCCTGAAGACACTTCATGTGTCGACGTCTGCTCGTTTCTCCTTCTCCGTGCCTGGCTGCCCTTCTACCGGATTTACCCTACTTATGCTCTCACGGTCCAGTCTGCGCAGGCTGTGCCGCATGGGCGCCCGCGCCTTCCAGCTGCTTGCGGTGTGGTAAGGAACCCTGGTGCAGGACAGGGCACGAGCCTGCGCGGCCTCCCTGAGACTACGCCCAGCACGACTGAGACTTCCCCCAAAGGACTGGGACACGCTTGAGATCCTGTCAACATCCTTGGTCAAGCGAACGAGGCTTTTGCCTTCCGTACACTGGGGTTTCAGCCTTAGGACGGCCCGACACTGGCAACCTCTCGTTACACTCAGCATTTCTCTAGGGAGGCAGGAGCACGATGTCCGTTGTACAGACCGGAGCCCGGCGACAAAGGGAAGCACGGCCCAGCAGGATTTTGTTATTATTGTGCAAAGACACACGTCATGAAAAATATACCATTTCAGCCGTTTTTAAGTGTGCCATTCAGTGGCACTATAGCACGACTGTGCAACCACCACTTTTCCAGAATTTTCTCATCACCCAAATCTTCAATCTCTCTTTAAAGATTTTTTTGTGGCAAAGTATGCATAAAACTTGCCACTTTAAGTGTGCACTGACATGGCATGAACCATTTATGCACATCACCATCGGCCACCTACAAAGGGTTTCACCTTCCTACGCTGAAACGCTACTTGCCCTCAATGACAACCCCACCCCCGACCCACGGCCCCTGGTGACACCATCCTACTTTCTGTCTATATGGATGTGACCGCTCAAAGTACCTCCTAGAAGTGGAGTCAAACAGCACTTGTCCTTCTGTGTTTGGCTGATCCATTTACCGAAACATCTTCAGGGTGTGTGTCCCCCTGGTAGCATCTGTCAGGACTTCATCCCGAACACCGACTGTATTCCGTGTGCGCGTAGCTCACACTTCGTTTATCCGTGCATCCGCCGGTGGACATCGGCATTACTTCACCTTCTGCTTCCTGGGAATAATGCTGCTGTGTACGTCCAGATACAGTATCTGAGTCCCCCGTGTTCCGCTCTCTTGGATATGAACTTAGAATTGCTGGATTGTGTGGTAATTCTAGTTTGAATTTTTGAGATCTACATGGGAGTTTCAGTATTTTCTTCAACAGCAGGAAATAAAAGGTGAAAACCCGTTACCCTCATGTCCATTAGTATGTAATTTTAATAAAGAGATACTAAACCTACAAGAATTTCCAGGGGAACCATGTGAAGAGCTATAAAAAAAAAATACAAGGTATCTGAAAGGGTAAAAATCCAATCTCTGTAAAAAACCCCCTTCCTGGGGGCGCCTGGGTGGCTCAGCGGGTTAAAGCCTCTGCCTTCAGCTCAGGTCATGATCCCAGGGTCTTGGGATCAAACCCCGCATTGGGCTCTCTGCTTGGTGGGGAGCCTGCTTCCTCCTCTCTCTCTCTCTCTCTGCCTACTTGCAATTTCTGTCTGTCAAATAAATAAACAAAATCTTAAAAAAAAAAAAATCCCCTTCCTGGTGCCGGACAGATTAATACTGATTCCTTACAGAGTTGCTGAAAACGCAGTCATGTCACAACAGAGGCATTGTCATTCTTTGGAAATTAGTTTCAGAAACACCTTGTTAAAACTTTACTTCTTCTGGTGAAGAAGTGAGTTATATACTACTATTTTTAGGGATATAATTGCATGAAAAAAATCCTTATTTTGAAAATGAAAGCCCTGCCACACCTACACACAGAGACGAGAAGGGAGAAAGACTAAACTCTCCTTTATTCCTCCAATCTTTGAGCCCACACCTGCACTAAAATAACCCCCATCCCACCCCACCCTGGAGCTGCTCTACAAGGCTCTCTTTGCTCTTCCCCATTAAATGTAATAAAATCTCAGGGGCAACTCCGTGCTTTTGCCTCCCCAGTAAGAAGGGAGTCATTTATCATCTGGCAAGCGTGGTGTGCAGTCTTCCACACATGGATTCCTGCTTCAAGCTGGGGTCAGGACAAAATGTCAGCTGCGCGTCCCTATCTAGTAACCGCATCAGGTGGTGAGGTGCATTTTGAAAAGTGATTAACAGCGGTTGTGGGAGCTGATCTGATCCTTAGTGACAGGGACAGGTCAGCGCCGGGGAATTCGGCGTTGCTCTTCCAAACGTCATCTCTGAAGCTCATTTTGGAGTTGGGATCTCCATGACGGCAGGGGCCTTAGGAGACTGACACACTCACCCAAATTTGTTCCATAGCAGGGCTTCACGAACACCCAGAATGCTGAGTCTGCACCTCTCATCAGACAGGCCTGCCCGGTCCCAGTAATCCGAGGCCTCCCAAGAGAAAAAGAAATGGCAGCTCCTTTTGCAAGAACAGTGAAATCCGCTGCGCGCCAACACAACTCTCATTCAAACATGGGAGGAAATACATATCCTCCCTTTCTTTTCTCTCTTTTTTTCAGTTTTAGGGAAAAAATGATGACAGTGTTTAGAAAGATTTTTTTAGAAATCTCTATTTCCTGGGCACCTGGGTGGCTCAGTTGTTAAGCATCTATCTGCCTTTGGCTCAGGTTACGATCCCAGAGTCCTGGGATTGAGCCCCACATCGGGCTCCCTGAATGGCAGGAAGCCTGCATTCCCTCTCCTACTCCCCCTGCTCCTGTTCCTGCCCTCGCTGTTTTTCTCTCTCTGTCAAATAAATAATAAAACCTTAAAAAAGAAAGAAAGGAAGGAAGAAAGAAAGCAAGCTCTACTTCCTGAGGAAGTGGAGGATGGATCTGTCACGGACAGGAAAGCAGGCAGAAGACACAGTCCCTCCGTGCATCTCGGATCTTAGGGTGCCAGAAGTCACCTGATGTGTGCTGGTTATGAATGCCAGTGCATGGGCTCCACGTCCAGAAAGTTCTGAGTCTTTAGCTCCGAGCCCCAGGCATGTGTATTTGTAGCCCCACATCAGGGGATCCGACAGAGGTTTGGTATTAGAAATTGCCAGAAACCGAATGGTTTATAACATGAATTTCTTCTCTCGCTTCTGGAGGCCAGAAGTCTGACAAAAGCCTCCCCAGGCTAAAATCAAGGTGTTCTCAGGGCCTTCCTTCCAGAGGCTGTAGGGGAGAATCTATTTCTGTGCTTCCTCAAGCCTCTAGAGGCTTTTGGCATTCCTCAGCTGATGGTCCTCTCCGTGCATCTCCAACGCAGACAGCACTGCATCTGTCCTCACATAGATTTATTTTTGGCCTCTGCTGGGAAAGGCTTTCTCACTCTGTACCACTCTGATATGCCTTTTCTGCAGTCAAATCTTCCTCTGCCCTCCTCTTAGAAGGATCCTTGTGATTACGTCGGACCCACCTGGATCACGCAGGATCACCGCCCCATCTCAAGGTCCCTGGCTCATAATTACACCTGCAAAGTCCCTTTGACCCTGCAGTCAACACACTCCCAGTCTCAGTGATTAGGCTGCACATATATTTTGCGGGAGAGGATGGACATTATTCTGCCTACCACAAGTGGTCGACAGGCCAGACTTGGGAAAAAAACTGTAAGAAGCAGTGTTTACTTCATTTTTCTCATGACCTACCATACCCAAAGGCAGTGGTTCTCAGCTGGGCGAGGGAGGGGGTGATCTCTGCGCTGGGGACATCTGGCAATGTCTATAAGGACTCCTGAATTAGGATGGAGATGGAGACAAGAGGCAAAGAGAAGCCACAAGAAGAAACGTACCTTGTCTTCTAACCCACTAAAAAGCTACGTGGTTTCTACATGTTCTCTCCTCCCTTGTGCAGTGCTGATGGAGACATTCAGCGTGGGGTCAGAGGAAACTGAATGTGTGTCCCAGCTCTGCTGGGCGTGATACAGAGATTGCTTTGTTAGCTCTCCCAGCCTTTGGTGTCCGAATCTGTGAGTGAGAAGAGTCAGACCTCTGTCAGGGAGGTGAGATGAGCCCTGGGGTGTGATGGCTAACACCCCTGGTTAGTTCCCTAACTGTTAACTTTGGAGTGGCGATCTCAGTCTTGCTCAGACAGATGTTCCCAGAAGACAGGGACTTTGAATTCGTGAAGGTTGCATTAGGTCTGTGTCTGTCTGGGTGCTTACACCTAATCGACAGTGGTCTGTTCAAAAGGAAAACAAGCAAGGAAGCAGCTGTGTCTAGGACATAAACCACAACAATTTAGGAAGGGATGATGAAAAGTCATCAAAAACCAGAAACAAGCCTGTTACCAATCTAATCCCCAAAGCAATGCCGACACAGTGACTGTTGTGAGCATAAACGACGGATAGCCAACCAAACGCCTATAAAACAAAGAAAAGATGAAGAGGAGGGGGGGGAGGGCCCTGTATCCTCCCTAGATGAAGGGGTGACCTCTGCAGGAGTGATACTGGGCACTGCACATGGCTTGCTCCTCTGCACAGCAGATGTGGCTCAGGTGCTAGCAGCAAGCCAGCACACCTTCCCCGTGCAAGCCCCGGCTGCCAAGTGAGAGCACCTTCCCCGTGCAAGCTTCAGCTACTGAGTCTTGTTAAAACAAAACAGATTCTCGCTGAGGCTCTGTGTGCATCCTGCCAGGTCTTGTTTGTGGAAATGAGCACAAAGCACGAGCAGGTGACTCCCCTAACTGAAAGTGCGCTTGTGGGAGGCTCTGCTGGGGAAGCCAGCTACACAGCTCGCGCCTGGCACCCCAGGGCACAGCAGAACACATCACCACCACCACCCATGATCCCTGAATGTGGGCGTGAAGAAGGTACTCACACCCATGAAGCCAGGAAGGATCCCCATGGAAACGCTTCATCACTGACATTTCAGCTCCTGGTGCCAGTGCCGACGATAGGAGGCGCTGACTATGACCTATTGCTAACAGTTTATCAAGGTAAGGAGGGAACATCTTGCCTTTTCCTGGTCAGAAACAACACTGGAGATAGCTTTCCTTTCCTTGTTTCCTGTACTTAGGACAGGCCTTTAAAAAAATCCATATTGCACGCTTTTCTATCAGGATTGCCCCCAAAATAGAATGAGATTTAACCTAAAAGCCGAAGATCTATCAAATTTCATTTTATTTTTAAAGATTTTACTATTTATTTGAGAGAGAGAGAGAGACGGAGAGCACACATGAGCCAAGGGAGCAGCAGACTCCCAGCTAAGCAGAAAGCCCGACGTGGGGTTCGATCCCAGGAACCCAGGATCATGACCTTAGCTGAAGGCAGAGGCTTCACCCACTGAAGTACCCAGGCACCCCAAGAGCTACCAGACTGTAAAGGTGAGAAGGCATAGTTTTCATGGCAGACCAATGTGTAGGGTACAGCTCCATTATTCTCTGAGAGTTACCCTGCGGAGTCACACAACTGTAAAACAGAGCACCAGACTGCTGCTCCGCTGTCACTGCAAGCCTAGGTCGCCGGCACGCTTCTGAACTCCAGGAAATGTGCTCAAACTCTTAACTCCATCACGGTGGACAAATGGGTTGCTATATCTAAAATGCAGCACCTTCACATCCACTTATACCAAAGGCACAAAAAATTAAGAGAAGGATTTGTTATCCTGGCTTTAATATGAGTGGACTGAAAAGCCTGGCATTTCCATGAATGTGTAACATGGTTTCATGGGTAACAGTGAAGAAAATATTAAAGGAAAAAATGCTCGACTTTGATCCATATAAACATAATCATCTGTACTGATTTACTACCTTCAACTTTTTGAGGGTCTCTTATTATCATTATCTTATTAATCATCCTTTCTTTTTAAAATAATTCATTTACATATATTGTTACGAGCTAAACTGTATCCCTCCCAATTCACATGTTGAAATCCTAACACCCAGGGTATCAGAATTGGAAGTGAGGGTATCTGGCGATGGGGCCTTTAAGATAGATAATGAAGGTAAAATGTGGTCACTAGGGTGGACATTTATCCCACATACCTGGGGTCCTTATAATAAGAGGAGATGAGGCCACAGACAGGCACAGAGGGATGACCACGTCAGGACACAGCATGTGTGAGCCTGCACACCAAGGAGAGAGGCCTCAGGAGGATCCGGGCCTGCCGACACCTGGATCTCGGACCCCCCAGCCTCCAGAGAGGTGGAGAGAACAGAAATGTCTTTTGTTTGAGCTCGCCAGGCCATGGCAATGTGGCAGCCTGAGCAGACTCACACAGATGTGCTACATCAACTGCTGGATGTTCTCCTTTCTTTGTTTTATAGCCTTTATTGAGGACCTGTTGTATGTCAGGCCCAGGACAACGAGTTTTTATCTCTAATTCAGTTAGTTTTCTGAGCAAAGATATACAATATGCATTAGCAGCCCTAGTTTCTGAATAAGAGCCCAGAGGCTCGGTATTATCGATGTGCCCCAAATCACACTAGATGATGCAACTGAACTTCCCATCCAGACAGATCCAGAAACAGGTCTCGTGTTGTTTCACTTTCTCTCCCTCCAGGACCAGGATGCTTTAATGAGGAAAGTGTTTCTGCATATCAGGAGGAACATCTGTGCATGAGTGAGGCCTGGCGAGAGCCGCCAGCTGTACTGCACCCACCTGGGAAGGGCCCACCAGCAACACCACGGTCACCAAGCATGCATCACCCAGAGTAGGGAAGCGGGGCTGTGACTCTCCCTCCCTACGCACTCAACCACAGCAGAACACACGCCCACCTCCTTTCCTCTCTTCCCTGTCCCACCACATCTGCAGTATGGCCCTTCCACTAGCTTCAGATCTAGATCAGTTAGCTACTGCTACAAAACAAATGACATCAACTTGGCAGGTTAAAACACCCATTTCTTAGCTCACAGATCTGTGGGGTAGAAGTCCAGGATGGCATGACTGGGTTCTCTGCCGTGGGTCTCCTAAAGCTGTCTCCCAAAGACAGTCCCAAAGGGTCAATGCAGCTGGGCTGTCGTTACCTGGAATGTTCAGGAAGGATTCATTTCCAGGACCCTTCGTGTTGCTTTATCAATTCTGCTCCTTTCGTTGCAAGACCGAGGTCCCCAGTTCCTTGCTGGCTGTCATTAGCCAGAGATAAGGCTCTTAGAGGCCAGATTTCTGCTCTTAGAGGCCACCCAGACTCTTTCTCGTGTGGCCACTCCACTCCCCCAAACCACCAGAGGCATCTGCTGTCCCTCTTATGCTTTAACTATCTCTGACTTCTCCTTCTGCTACCAGCTGGAAACATGGCTCTGCTTTTAAAGGGCACGTGTGAGTGAATGGAGCCTAACTCGCCCCAATACTCTGTTTTACATATATAAGGCAACATCATCAAGGAAATGACTTAGGGTCACATAATGAGCTCCTACCTGCCCTCAGTGAGGAAGGGACTGCACAAGGGAGGGGCAGCCTTAAAATTCTGCCAACCACAGCAAGTCATATATATGCCCCTGTCCTTGCCATGTCTGCCGTTCCTCCTATGCTGACATTCTAATCCACCTCTCCCTTCTAACCAATCTCCCATTTTCCACCCTGGAGAAACAGTGATCCGTTACTGAACATCAGTGTGACGGGGCCACTCCTGTAGTTAGTGCTTGTTTTATTCACTCAACATTTACAGAGCCCCTCTGCAAACCTCCCCCACGAATATTCTGAGCCCCATAATGAGAGAAGCCCGCCAGAGAAACCTCCTGAAGGACACGCCCTCAAGAAGGAGAGATGATCCCCAACAAGCACACAAGTGTGTGGGCCAGAAGAAGCAGGCAGCTGACCATGAGCAGTCTGGGGATGCTGTTCTAGACGGGCATCTGGGATTCTAGACGGGCAGCCTGGAAAGGTCTGACTATGCACAGAGAGCCTGCACGGAGCCACCACAGGAAGGTATTGAGGATAGAGAGTTCCACAGAGAGACCGGGAGGCTGCAGGTCCTGAAAAGGGGAAGGACTGGCTGTTGGAGGAGCTACAGGGACAAACATACAGAGGCAGGGCTCCCACTGATGAGGAGCTCCTTGAAGAAAGCAAGTGAGCAAGATGCAATGGTTTATGGGAGGCTGGTCTATTTGCTGAGTGCAAAGTGTACCGGTGCACGGTGCAGGTCACCTCCATCACACGACCTATGACCCACAGCAGAGCCACACAGCCAGCCTAAGGTGATCGCGTGCGGAAAGGTTTCGGGGAACAAACGCCCCTCTCTCTTTCCCTCTTGGCTCCTGTCAGGGCTCACTTTAGCTAGAACCAGTGTAAAGCCCAAGGGCAGGCACCCGGTTGCTGTGGTCCACCGCCATCAACTTTTAGGGGTGGAGTGGGGGATGGAGGCAATGTAGACTGCATTTGGGGACATAAAAGGATGAACACAGCCCTAACTCTGAAATCTGGAAACATGCCCAAGTGGACAGCTGGCACTCCCTACTTTCCGGTCTCCTACACATTGAAGATTCAGCCATTAGAAGGCATTGCTGATTATCCGGGTCTTTATTTCAGGAACCTCCGAGTTACTTACAAACCCCACTGAGAATTCTGCCTCCCTCCGGGCTGGGCTGCTGTCTCAGCTGATGCTGCCCAGAAGCAGAGGGCACTGCCCTGCTCTGCGCTGGGCAGGCAGCTCCCTTCACATGTCCTCCCAGCCAGAGCCTCCACACCCGTTCTGGGACAAGAGGGCTCGTCAGCAAAATGCGTCATCTTTTCAGCAGAGACTTTCTATTCTGGGCCACGTTTACTTGGGGTACAGTTATCAATCACCCTGCGATTTCCAGCTGAATAACATCTCTATCCCTCCCTAGTAAAAAGGCTCTTGAAGTCTGCAAACCTTCCCAGGCCTTCATGAGACTCTTTTTCTCCAGGAGGGGTGATGCTCTGTCCATCTCAACCTTCTTTTATCCCCAGTCCTTTGAAGACTGTCCACTCTCATTAAACATTTACAGAGCGTACAGTCTGACAGCGCACTGGCACAGAAGACTCTACGTGTCCACGAGGATGAAAAAAATGCCCTGGACAAGTCAGGAGAACCCTGTTCCCACAAGATCAACATGAGAGCTGGCTGAATGTCTAGGTGTCCCAGGTTTTTTCAGTGAGGATAAATAGAGCTTAACTTCACTCGGGACCTTCTGCTTAGACGTCCCCATCATCCACACTCGTTCCAAACATGCCGTGGCTGGTGATGCGAAACAGCAGGAGGGAGGTATTGTTGAAAGTGCATTTTGGGGGGCAACAGGAGGGCTCAGTCAGTGAAGCGTCTGCCTTCGGCTCAGGTCATGAATCCCAGGATCCTGGAATCCAGTCCCACATAGGTGCTTCTCCCTCTCCTTCTGCCCCTCCCCCTATTTGTGCTCCCTCTCACTCTCTCAAATAAATAAACCCTTTTAAGAAAGTGCACTTTACTGTGTGCCCACATGCAACGCGATGACGGTTGTATATGGTAATGGAATCATGGGGATTATAGTCGTATTTACTCAGTACAAATTTAGGCAGTGAAACGGCCTTAGCGGGTGCCTCCTTACTGATGGGGTGCCCGGAAGTGAACAGACCGCCAGGCACTCCACTGCCTGCCATCGTCTTGTTCACACGGAGCAGTGCCGGAAACTTTGGAGCTATGAGCGTTTCGGCCAGATAGCTTTCTGTTGCGGGGTTGTGGGGGGCCCAGGAGGATGTAGAGAAGTCTTCTATATATTTGAGCTGAGCCCTTTCCGCTCAGTGCTTTGTAACTGGAAGTGGGTTTGAGCGCTCGGCCGACTGGTATGTGTTGCACTCGCCCTAAGCGGTGACGACCACAGGAGCCAATCGTGCGCAGCCTTCGCCTCGAATACGCTCGGTTCTGTGCTTTCTAGCTGAGTGCTGCTTTCCACTACTCCCCCGAAGTGCCTTCTTTCAAAGCATGTCTTCTCTGTATGATTAGGGGTTCTCCTGGGGCTGTGAGAGACCCAGAGGCACTCTTCCAGCAGGACGTCAGTCGCGAGGATAGGAACAGGAGGATTTAAGGCGCAGAGCAGGCCTGGCAAGCAGCCTGTTGGCAGACCCAGCTCTGTGACTCTGGGGACCGACCAGGCTCTGTTCTGTGCTATCTTTATAGTATGCTGCTCAAGTCAGTGCACAGCCCCCCGAATGGCTCACCTGCGGGGGTTCTTCTCAACCAGTAATTATGTCTCATGTCCCAAAGGGCAGCCCTTTCAGTTCAGCCCCTGGCTTTAGGAAAATAAATACCCTTTTCCAGTAGCCCGGAAAGCACCATTAGTCTCTTTTGCATAGCCAATGCTCCTAATGACATTTAATAATTATTAACGTCCCAAATGGCATCCTATTTTGTTGTTGTTCAGTAAGCTTGATTACTCCTGATTACCTTAAATTACACCATCACCCAGGTTCACGTGGCACTCATGGAAACCGCAGGCTCTGCCTCCTACCCAGCTCCCCCCAAAGAGCTTTATGAAATGCAATGCCTGCTGTTGTCCAAAAACACTGCCTATGTTTCTAGCCATGATTTCCTGTTTTTCTCATGTACGGCTGGAAAAAATGTAGGCTTTCCCAAGCTTAGAGTCTGGTCTGTCACTCAGCAACTGTGACCTTCCACTGGTCAGTCGGTGTCAATGACACTGGGTTGTCTCTAAGGTGCCTCCTGTTGGGGATCTTCTTGGATGCTCCTTGGACGCCCGCCCTCTTTGTGGGGGAAACTGAAGTAAGGATGTGTGTCCATGTGGGGAGGAACTTCCAGTGTTGGGAGAAGCAGGACACACTCTACTCCTGACCTCCCCTCTTACCCTGACGCGGCCCTTTCGCTGGCTGCATGAATAAATGGATGCGTGAAAACAGTAATGGTGGCGGAAGCTGGCTCCCTGTCCTGTAGCTAGCGACCATCCCAGCACGTCTTTCCTCTCCCGGCTTTATCGACATGTAACTGACACACAGCCCTGTGTAAGTTTCAGGTGTATGATGTGCTGGTCTGATACATTTACGAATTGCAAAATGGTAACAGTCAGTGTCAGGGACCACCTCCACACCATCACATAGTTCCCGCTCCTTTCCGTGGGGAGAATTTTCAAGCTTGTCCTACTCTCTGAACAACATGCAAGTATATGGTACAGTATTATTAGTTCATAACCACCATTCTCTACGTTAGATGCCCAAACTTCTTAATCATATATAACTGGAAGTTCGTACCCTCTGAACAATATCTCCCGATCTTCCCTACCCCCTAAGGTCCTGGTAACTAGCATTCTACTCTGTGTTTTCTAAATCTGTCCTTTTTAGATTTCACATTTAAGGGAGATCATATAGAATTTGTCTTTTTCTGGCTTATTCCATTAAGCATAATGCCCTCCTGTGATAATAGGTGGTGATACGTATATGACATATGTCATAATGCCTAAGGTGACATATATTATACATATAATAGTATATGTCATAATAATATATATGTCATAATGCCTAATGTGGGATATATATAATAATATATAGGTCATAATGCCTAATGTGATATATTTTATGTATAATAATATGTCATAATGTCTAGTATGATACATATTATATATAATTATGTCAAAATAATATATATGGCATAATGCCTAATGTAGTATATATGCCATAATAATATATTTGTCATAATGCCTAATGTGAGATATATTTTATACATGTCATAATAAAATATAGGTCGTGATGCCTAATGTGATATATTTAATATATATCATAATATATATATATGCCAGTGAAATATATTATGTATAACATATACAATGCCTAATGTGATATATTATATATGTTGTCATAATAATAATTACACCATAATGCCTAATGTGATATATTATATATGATATGCCATAATAATATATGTCATAATGCCTAATGTGATATTCTATATATACGTTATAAAATATATGTCTAATGTGAGATGTATTATACATATATCTCATGTCATAATGCCCAGTGAGATATATTACATATAAAATATCTATCTCATAATGCCTAATGTGATATATTATATATATGTCATAATAATATGCATGTCATGACTAGTGAGATATAGTATATATAATACATGTCATAATAATATATATGACATGCCTAGTGAGATATATATGTCATAATATATATGTCATAATGCCTAATGAGATATATATATAATAATACAGATGTCACAATGCCTAATGTGAGATATACTGTATATAATATATATGTCATAATAATATATAGGTCATAATGCCTAATGTGATATGTCATAATATATGTCATAATGCCTAGTGAGATATATTATCTATAATTATATATGTCATAATAATATACATGTCACAATGTCTCATGTAAGATATATTATATATATAATAATACATCATAATATGTCATAATCCCTAAATGATATGTTATGTCATAATGCCTAATGATTTAAATATGTCATAATAATATATATCATAATGCCTAGTGAGATATGTTATATATGTAATAATCTATATGTCATAATGCCTAATGTGATATATGTCATAATAATATACATGTCATAATGCCTAGTGAGATTTTATATATATAATATATATGTCACAATGCCTAATGTGGGATATATTATATAGAACATAAATGTCATAACAATATATATGCCATAATGTCTAAGGTGAGATATATCATATATAAATCATAATAATATATGCCATAATACGTAGTGAGATATATTATATGTATATAATACATGTCATAATAATATATGTTATAATGTCTAGTGATATATTTTATATATACAATTATGTCATAAAAATGTATGTCATAATGCCTAATGTGATATATTATGTGTTATGTCATAATAAAACTTATGCCATAATGCTTAATGTGGTATATTATATATATATATATCATAACAATATATATGTCATAATGCCTATTGTGATGTATATATGTCATAATGTCTAATGTGAGATATATGTTATATATATATATGTCATGATAATATATGTCATAATGCCTAGTGATGTATATTACATATATAATGATATATATGTCATAAGACCTAATGTACAATATATTATATATGTAGTAATATAATATATTGCCTATGTTGTGATAATGCCTAATGTGAAATACATTATATATGTCATAATTCCTAATGTGAGATATATTACATATATATAGTATATTACATATTTTATATATATCCCATTATCTTTGTTCATTCATCTATGCGGACACTTAAGTTGTTTCCATATCTTGGTTACTGTAACACTTCAGTGAACATGGGAATGCGGATATCTCTTCAGGACAAGGATTTTAATTGGCTTAACATCCAGGAGTGGAACTGCCGCATCCAATGGCAGATGCTTTTCAATTTTTTGAGAAATCCTTGGACTGCTTTCCCTATTGGTGGCAGCGGTCTGCACCGCCAACACCAGCGTACGAAGGTTCTCTTCTCTCTGTACCCTTGCTGACACTGGTTATGTCCTACTCACCTCATTCTCTGAGCAACCACTGCACTAGTTCCTACTGCCTTGGACTTTTATTTCCTATTTGCATTTACCTTCCTCCCATTTTTTCCTAGTTTCTGATAGACAAATTAGTTACAAACCAAGACAGCAGGAACTGTGGTCTTTCTGTAAACCCATCTTCTCTCCTGGAGGACTGAGCCTGTAGTTCCTTTGCCCCCAAGTTGAGACGGTCACTGGTGCTCTAGCTGACATCCCAAAGCGTGCTATGTTTCCAGACTGTCAGTTACCTGAGGGCCAGAGTCTTGTGTGCCTTTATAGCTTCAAAATCTTTCTCAGAGCCTGGCCCAGGGTGGAATCTCAAATGTTTGTAGGATAAAATGAGAATAATTTTATAGTCTCTCCTAAAATAGAGACTATCCATTCCCTCAATGAATACTGGATAAGAACCAACTGTTTCTGGTACTGGAATACTGGCAGAAGCCATGCAGACTAGTTCCTTGGGATTTAATTTCTTATAGCAGAGACAAACCAAAAAAATAGGGGGGCTGACTTCACATACATGCTATGATAAAAAAAAAAAAAAAAAAAAACAAGGCAGTGTGATAAAGGGACAAATACATAGACAAATGGCCTTGGTCAGATTCTCTAAGGAAGTGACTCTTTAACTGAGAGAACTGAATGATTTTTTAAAAAGCCAATCACAGGGGTGCCTGGGTGGCTCTGTCAGTTAAGCATCTAAATGCCTTCAGCTCAGGTCATGATCTTAGGGTCCTGGGATGGAGTCCCACACGGGGCTCCCTGCTGGGTAGGGAGTCTGCTTCTCCTTCTCCCTCTGCCTGCCACTCTCCCTGCTTGTGCTCTCTCTCTCTTTCTGTCTCAAACAAGTAAATAAAATCTTTAAAAATATATAAAAATAAATAAAAAGCCAATCATGTTAAGACCTAAGAAACAAAGTCTTCCAGACAGCAGAAGGAGTAGCAAGTGCCAAGATCCTGTGGTTGGCATCTCGAAGAAGTAGGAAGACGGCCAGTGCAGCTGGGTGTAATCTGGAGTCCTGAAGAGATGGAAAATGAAGTTGGAGGATAGTAGAGCCACTAGGTCAGTAATTGTGTAAACTAATTAGTGTTTCACGGGAATAAGGAAAATCCCTTTCATGAGCAGCAGAGGAAGGGAGTTGCGGTATTCTCCCTGAGGTTACCAATAAAAAGAAAACACCCTTTGGGTGTCACTGCCAATCACAGCACCATGTTCTTCATTCAGGACCCCCCCAGCCACCAGATAGTCATTCATCCAGAACAACTTCCCTGTCTGGAGAGGGAGAGGCTTTCTCACGTGGAACCTTAAGCCTAGTAGGACAGTCATGTCATCATGCCATTTACACTGCAAGTCCTCTCTTGATCATGGCCTGGCATGTGCCGTTCTGGAAGGGAAGGCGGAATGTCACCAAAGAGAACAATACCTAACCCCACCCCATCTTCTCCGTTTCAGCATATCGCTTACTTAAACCGTAACCAAAGTGGAGAAAGGAAACACTTCTAGAATTGTCCCAGATCTGGACGTTCCAAGATAGAGAAGCAAGCTTAAAAAGTATGTCAATAAATAAGCGGACAAGATGTGATTTCACACATACCAGACTGTCAAAGACAAAACCAGCAATGTGAGAAAGTGGGAACACACACATGTGACCGGTAGGAAGAGAACTGGTACAACCCCTTTGGAGGCAATTTTGCAAAATCTAATAAAGTTCAAGATCGTATATTTAACAACCCAGCAATTCTACTTCTAGTTCTATGCCCCAGAGAAATTCCCCCATGTGCCCAGGAAGAGGGAGGTGCATAGGTGTTTACTAAAGCATTGCCTGTTATAGCAAACAACAAGTTAAACAAAAAAACTAAGCTCCAGCAAAAGGCAAATGGATAGATTAGGATATAGTCACATAATGAAATTAATGGCAATTAAAATGAAGAAACCAGAGCTACTTGTGTAAAATGGTTAAACTGGAAACACCATGTTGAATGGGGGTTAAAACAAGTTGAAGTAATTGGTAATTGCATGAATTTTTTCAAACCTTTTTTTTTTTTTTTAATTTGACAGAGATAGATCACAAGCAGGCAGAGAGGCAGGCAGAGAGAGAGGAGGAAGCAGGCTCCCCGCTGAGCAGAGAGCCCGATGCGGGGCTCGATCCCAGGACCCCGAGACCACAACCCGAGCCGAAGGCAGCGGCTCAACCCACTGAGCCACCCAGGCGCCCCCAAACCTTTTTTTAAAAAGATTTATTTGTTTGAGAGAGATGAAGTGAGCGTGAACAGGAGGGGCAGAAGGAGAGGGAGACGGAATCCCCAGAGACTCCCTGCTGAGGGCAGAGCTGGACGCAGGCTCGATCTCACAACCCTGAGATCACCGCCTAGGCCGAAACCGAGAGTTGGATGCTTAACCAACTGCACCATCCAGGCACGCCTGGTAATTGTATGAATTTTTTAAAAAATTCAGACAATCCTCCTTTATTAAAACTCTAAGAGGGTGCCTGGGTGGCTCAGTGGGTTAAGCCTCTGCCTTGGGCTCAGGTCATGATCTCAGGGTCCTCAGATAGAGCCCCGCATCGAGCCCTGCATTGACCCCCGTAGCCGGTTCCCTGCTCAGCAGGTAGCCTGCTTCTCCCTCTCCTGCTCCGCCTGCTTGTGCTGTTTTCTCTGTCAAATAAATGAATAAAATCTTAAAAAAAAAGAAAAAGCGCCAAGAACAGCATTTCTGTATTAGTCATTAGAAGGGACACAGGACTGGACAGAAATGTGTGTCACAGACTCTGGGGGAAAAAAAACACTAGAGGAAAAAAAACAAAAAAAATCTGGATTAGTTAGGAATCCGTTTAAACTGGTGTTTAAAGAATATTATGTAATGACATTGGTGAACATGAGAAAGCTCTTATTATCACAGATGGTAAGAAAATCGCTGTCTTCTTCCCCCAAACAACCCTGAAATTATAATACTGAATAATACTGAGTTTCAAAACTGTTAAAATAAAATTGGAATGTGTGCAATGATGGGAAATAAGGAACATCTATAGTTACCATTTATTTTTTCCAAACATACCACTAGCAAGAGTGGCTTTTCTAATAACAAGAAAATTCTGTTCTTACCCAATGGGATAATATATAAAAATATTCCCTGCTAGTTCTATATTCTTTTTTTAAAAAGATTTTATTTACATTTGAGAGAGAGACAGGGAGAGCATGTGCCAGCATGAGTTGGGGGGAAGGGCAGAGGGACAAGGAGACTCCTCACTGAGCAGGGAGCCCGATGGGATGCGGGGCTCTATCCCAGGACCCTGAGATGGTGACCTGAGCTGAAGGCAGACGCTTAATGACTGAGCTACCCAGGCGTCCCTAGTTCTATAATTCTTTATTTGAAATTTGGCAGAGTGCCTACACTGCTCTCATTTTGAGGATGGTCTGCAATCATTATACTGACCAACTCAAGATAAATGGAAAAAGTCAGCCATAAAGCATTTTCTATTTGTAGCTCCTGCCTTCTCTTCCTTTCTGTCTTCAGAATATTCCTCTAGCCCAGCAATAGGGCACGCTACAGTGCTGGCTGGGTGCACCATCATACTCCTCTAAATATGGGTTCACAAGTGAAGATAAAGAAGGATAACAGACTGGCTCTTCCTGGCAGACAGAAGAACAAATCAAAGTCATCCCGAAGAGAGGTGGCCGTGAGCCTCGCTGTCCAGAGAACCGAAGGATAAGGAAAACATCAACTGAGGAACTTAGATGAGCATATGAAAATACAGTACTTGAAAGCGCCAGGACTAGTTTTCTTTCCTTGGAACAGCCACTCCCCAGTGAGAATTCCCATTGTTCTATTGTGTAACAAACACAGAAAGCCTCATTACTGTCTAATCCTGTAACAAGCACACTACTACTTGGGAGTTAACACACTTAACCCTTTCAGGGTCAAAACGGCCACTTGGAAGTGTGACCCGGAAAAGTTCTTAACCTCATAATGGGCTAATGCTCCAAGGTGTTTGCACATAAGAAGTATCTTGGTTAAAGAATGACTTTGTTTAGCATCTTAAGAAATCTCCAAATTCTGGGGGTGCCTGGGGGCTGAGTCATTAAGCGTCTGACTTTGGCTCAGGTCATGATCCCCAGGTCCTGGGATCGAGCCCCGCATCTGGCTCCCTGCTCAGCGGGAAACCTGCTTCTCCCTTTCCCACTCCCCCTGCTTGTGTTCTCTCTCTCTCTCTCTCTCTGTCAATTAAATAAATAAATTAAATCTAGAAAGAAAGAAAGAGAGAGAGAGAAAGGGCAGGGAAGGGAAGGGATCATCAAATTTTTAACTCACTGGTCCATATTCTGATTTTTAAAACCAGGCAAATATCCTATGCACCTCATTATAATTCTAAACTTCGGCATGCAAAACTGAAAGCCTTGTTGAAAAGGACTTCCCTTTTAGTTTCCTGGTTTGTAACACGGTATTTCTTCTCTGTACAGCACTGGAGCAGAAAATACCGCAGTTTCCCCCACACACCTGTTCCACTGATAGAGAGATGGCCAGTGGTCAGCTTTCTGTTACTCACTCGATCATTTGACGGTATTTGTTTGAGCACCTCCTATGTGGCCTGCCAGCAGCACGTGCTGGGAATCGTGCAGGCGACAGAATCCCAGACACTGCAATCATAAGCTAGATGCTTTGGAGGGAGGTGCAAATGGCCTGGGGAAAGGGAGACAGAGTGCCGAACCGTGGACAGGGTGTACACAGGTTGAACAGCAATGCAGAGGACTGAGGAGAACAAGGCAGTGAGTCCAGTGGATCCAGCAGCAGTGGGGCAAGCGCTCCCGACAAACGCCCTGAGGTGACAGCGTGCTTGAGGCAGCTGAGGACCAGTGAGACACCAGGGGGCTGAGATGGGATGGGAGAGCCAGGGGGGGTCGTCAGAGGGGAAGTCGGCTGGAAGCAGGTGCCAGCTACACAGAGCCATCCGGGTCACTGTAAGAAAGGACGGGAAGGTGTTATGGCGTTGTAAGGAGAGAGTGGCCATGAACTAGCCTGTTGTGAAAGACTCGCCGTACACAGCCACGAACTAGCCTGTTCGGAAAGACTCACTCTACATGGCAAGGGGGAAAAAGGAACTTTACAGGGAAGAGACCTGGCAGACGGCATCGGAGCTGTGTCTTCACTGTAAGAAAACGACAGACAAACCCAAATTAAGGATCTTATTACAGAATACCCAACCAGTCCTCAAAACAGCGATGGAAGGGAAAAACAAGAAACTGTCGCAGATCAGAGGAAACTAGGAGACATGTTACCGAAATGCAGTGTGGGGTCCTGCACGCAATTCTGAGACAGAACAACGGTCATTCGTGGGAAAACGCAGGGAATCCAAATATGGTCCCTAGCGGAGTTAATAGGATTGTGCCAATGTCCATTTCTTCATTTTGACAAAAGTGCTGTCATCGTGTACGATGGGAACATTAGAGGAAGCTGGACAAAGGAAGTGTGGGAACTCTGTGTAGCGTCTTTGCAATTTTTCATAAGTCAAAAATCACTCTAAACTAAAAAGCGTTTTGTGGGGAAAAGAAAGATAATCTGGCCATTTCCAAGAGACGCATGTGACAGCAAGATGAGCAGTTGGATGTCACAATGAAAGCAACTTAGATCAGAGTGGGAGAAGTCGGGGCGATGAGAAGTAGGACGGTCTGGGGCACGTTCTGGAGCAAGAACCCATGGAACGTGCTGTCAGGTGGGACGTCAGCAGTGAGGCAGACGAGTCAGGGATGGCTCAGAGTCTGGGCGTCTGGGAAACAGGCAGCACAGAGGTGTCGGTGAGTGAGATGGGCTACATGGGGTGAGGAGCAGCTCCCCAGGAGAAATCAAGACTTCACTGTGGACACGGGACGTCTGAGATGCCTGTTCCCTGTGTAGCGGACAGGCAAAGTTGACATCCTGGAGAGAATGAGGCTACTAGAGCTCCGGGGAGAGGTCAGGGTTTGAGGCCCAAAGGGAGCAGCATCAGCAACAGGGCATAAATCCCACAAAAGCGGGATACTTGTGCTCCCAGCGCACACGTGGGTGGGTGTGTGGGAGGGGGGGATGGAGGGAAGGAGCAAGGGGTGGGAAAGAGGCAGGTCGGCAGGCAGTCCTGCCATCACCGCTGACACTGCGGTAACATAACCAAGCATCGAGCAAGCGACGCTGGAGGCTGAGGAGCCCAAGCTCCCGAGGGCGGCGACCTGAACGCGTCCGCGCGCCCGTGCGGGTGAGCGGGTGAGCGGGTGCGGCTGTGCGGGCACAGACTCCGTGCACACGCGGACACGCACGCGTTCCCCGCCGACTGGCGCTCCTTAACACGGGCCTCTCCAAGCTCCCTGGGGACGTCCGGGGTTTGTGCGTCGTGAGCCGCATCCGCCACTCACGACGACCTGAGAGGAGACCGCGGGGAGCCCCGTCGGTCCTTCTCCGCCAAAGCGCTGAGCCCGGGCGTCGTTAGCAGGGAAGTGCGCACAGAGGTCAGGCACTCGGTGAAACTCCACTGACAACACACACAACCAACTCCGTAAGACAGATGTACCACGAAGGCCAAGTTCGGAGGGAGGCGGTCTCGTGAGTGAGCGCTTTCTGCCCCTTGCTCTGGAGCCTCAGCGGGACGTTCCTGGCACCCGCGGAGAGCGCGCGGGGTAGGAGCTGCGGAGGCTGGGAAGGCCCCGGACGCAGCCCCTGGGCTTCTCCCGACCGAGCGCGCGGCTCAGCCTGAATCAGACACGACACGACGCTCCACACTCCTTCCCCAGATCTTTTCAGGCCGTTGTTCCCTCGCCCGGAAACGCACGGGCGCATCAGCCGGCTCAGGCGTCCTTTGGGTCGTCAGCCTCGGGACGGGTCGCGCGGCCCCTCCCAAAGCGACGGCACGGCCTCGCGCGTCTCGGGCTCGAGGGGAGGCGCGGTGTGGCGGGTCCCCATCATCCACGGCTCAGGAGGCCTCCGCGCGACTCGTTCCCGTCGTTGCCACTCCCAGCGACACCGCGGCAGGTACGACGCACAGGGAGGCACGGGCTCAAAGGGAAGGCGCCGACAGGGATCCGGTACTGTTGCCGGCGAATGAGAAGCACGTCCGGACCCGGTAAGGACAGACTTTGGGAAAGGACTTTGGCCATGGAGGACAGACACTGTTGCAATATGGGGCGAGTGACAATGTAGGGGAAGAAGGAAGAGTCTCAGACTGCAGGGCTGCGAGCGTTTCCAAAGGGGCAAAAGGGGTTTTCCTGTACCAAGAGGAGTGGAGAGGCGAGAGGAACCGCGTGTGGGAAGCGGGCGAGAGGGTGGCTGGACAGGCCGGGAGATCCGAGAACCGCTTCCTCTGAGGCCGGCCTGTCCTCAGCAGGGGCTGTGCTGGCTCCCGCGGAGGGCGGCCAGCGTGCGGGCTCCGGGGCAAGGAACGAAGCTGGACCGGAGTTTGGGGAGTAAGTGTCGGAGTCCGTTCCGGCAGCGGAACTAAATGCCACGTTCATCACTGCTCGGTGCACACATGGAGCAAGTCATTGCCTTGGACACCTTAAGCTTGAGCAGTGTCACACGTCAGTGAGCTCTCAATGACCCTGCGGGCACACAGCGCAGCCTGGGTAGCCCGCGAACAACGGACAGGTATTTCTCACGGTTCGGAGGCTGCGGGTCTCCGATCAGGCCGCCTTCATGGTCCCATGAGGGACCGCCTCCCGGTTCACAGACGGTGACTTCCCTTGGGGTCCTCACGTGGCAGAGTGGGCAGCGGAGCCCTCTGGGGCGTCTTCTGTGAGAGCACTAATCCCACTCACAAGGACTCGAGGCTCAGCGCCTCATCACCTCCCAAAGGCCCCACCTCCTAACACCAGCATCTTGGGGGTGAAGACTCAGCATATGAACTTGGGGAGGACACGAACTTCCCGACCACAGCGGTAAGCATCCTGTTTCCGCGCATGAGTGAGGACAAGCGGTTCAGCCCGTCATCTGTGAGGCAAAGAATGGGAACTTGGAGATGGTGTGTCTTGCCTGCGCGCCGCTAAGCAGAGCGTGGGAGGGGTATCTGCGGGCTGGGGGCTTTGCAGACAGCTGTTTTCCAGAAGGCCAAGGGCAGTGGCATGTCTTAAACACAGGGCTTGGGTAAAGTTTACACTGACAAGACCAATGAAAGAAAATTCCGAACTCTGTAATCAAAAGACGAGACGGAGCCTTTAGAGGTTTCGCTGGGGATCTAAGCAACCAGGAAAGCTTCTCCGAACTCACCCCAGAGAAACACGCCATTTTGCAACTTCTTAAAGTCCAATGATTGCTGTTTCTCCACGTCCCGAGAAGAAGAAATCCTGCAGCAGAAAACTGCAGTAATTGCTGAAGTAAGTGCGAGGACGGCAACGGCGCCCTGCCCATTAGGGCTTCCCGGATGGTGGAAGGTGCGGGAATACCAGATGCTGGACCCGCACGAGCGTCACGACCTTTCCTCCAAGATGGGATTGCAGGGGAATGACCACAGAGGTGACACCTGTCCCTCACCCTGCCCCCACTGCAGACTCATCAGGGAAATATTTTATAGTCCCCCTTTAACAGCTCAGTGCTTCTGGAAAGGACCTCAAGTTAGGAGCTGATCCGAAACTCGCGGGACTCCGGGAGCGCTGTGGAGGGAGAGAACGGGTAGGCAGCCGGGAGAAGCTGCTGTTCTGTAGCTTTCCCCCAGGGGTAGCCCTAAAACGGTGGAGAAGCCCATCTGACGACTTCGCTCACTCTCACGATGACTGCACGGAGGAATTTGGATTTTGACTGGGTTTCTGCAAAGGACCTTCCCGTTTCCACAGACCACGTGCCTTGCCTCCACTCTTCTCTGTGGGTGAAGCTGCTCCTTTACCCTCTTCTCTGGGTGTTAATTAAGTTTTCAAGCTCAGTGGAACCCAAACTGGAGAGTTTCTATATTACAGTAGTTTATTTTACAAAAAGGCTGCTTCTATAAGACCAAGACATGTATTTCCACTGCAAGAAAATCCTCAGAAATAAAAAATGAGACCGAAATTTAATAATCGTCAGGATTTTTAGTGATTCGTTGTAGAGATAATTCGGGTCACCTGTATTTATTAAAATTTTTAAATTTAATTAATCTAAATTTAATTAATATTTAAATCATTATTTAAAATAACAGCATGTGTGCAGAAAACAGCACGATTTACACTTTATGTTGCTCACTGTGAATGCAGAAATGAAACCACCACCGCCAAAATCCTGAAATAGGGTTGTAATTCCCAATACGACTTTGCTATTTATACAGTGTTTGAATTATATGTGATTTTATTTAGTGATACAAGGAATCCATCCCAGAGGAAGCAAATGACCATATTATCTTTGTTATTAAAAGCTCCCGTGTATCTGAGAGTTGACCCTGTTAAATAAGAGTTAGAAACATCAAGGAGAAACTTAGCCTCTGATTTTAAAAGAAGTCTAACTACACCAGAGGTCACTGACAATGAAATTTCTAACCACCTAGCGAAAGAAATGACCTAAAGCATTCTAATTCTAAAGTGCTTAATTAAGGCCACTTTGATTTTACAGCCTGTGCCACGTGTATCCAAGAATAGAATTCAATGAAGTCCGTCATCAGTAAAGCAGCTTAAGGGTCATCTGGATCCATTTAACTTCTAAAGCTTCAGATAAAGTACGTAAAATGTCTGATAGAATGCATAGAATCTACATGCATCTACATGTAGATGTATCTACATCTACGCAGAACCGAGGTTGCAAATCCATGCTTCCACCACTACTCTGACACTAGGGGTGTGGGTGGGCTGGGAGGAGACAAGCAATGCATTCCAGTTTTTAGCAAAGAAACGGAAAAAGTCACAAAGAAAAGGACGATGAACAGGTGTTCACAGCAATTAAACTTTCATAAAATATATCCAGTAACTCAAGTGCCATGGGAGCCAGTTTTATGCCCACCTGCAACAAAGAGTCCCCAGGAAGATGACAGGAGAGGTGGCCTGAAGACACCACTGCTTAAGAATGACTTACAGTCGGTTCCTGCAGCTGAAGAGCACAGGCGGGTGGCCCCGAGCTGGAGCTACTGAGCACTGTCTGTATTAGTGATGCACAGTGTGTCAGAACTCCTAGAGGCTGGGAGAGGTGCAAGTTTCATTGTAGAGAAAACACTATCAGACCGTTTTTTGTGTCAAGGTTTAGTCAGGTTTTTTAAAAACAGAAAACATTAGATTTTAATGCAGATTATCCATTTAGGGGCTGCAGGCCCCTTCGATGAATAACATTGTACCTAGTTAACTCTCCATTAACCTCAAGCAGATTATCTACGATTCGATCGAATAGATTTGTTGAGTATCGGAAGGCTCCATGCTAACAGCTACAGATGAATAAAATAACATTCCTGCTGTCTGAGGACTTACAGTCTAGTGTAGAGAAAAATACAGAAGCAGCCAATTAAAATGAGACAGGGCAAGTGCCACACGGAGAAGAAGAAGGGCACAAATCTGCTGTTTTGGTTTGGTTTTGCCAGAGGCTGAGGAAGGTCTCAGTCAGACAAAAGTGACATTTAAGCTGTGCATGTAGACTTCTGGGTTTAAAAAAAAACAAAAGTGGGGATGGATACTCCAGGCAGACAGAGCAGTATAATTAAGGGACAAGGGTATGAAAGTCAGGAGGACCATGGAGCCATGAGGAATCCAGTGCTGGCAGGGCACAGAGCACATGGGGAAGGTCACGGAGGGACTGGAAAGGCAAGGCTGGTCTTTACCTTGAAAAGGAAGTCAAGACCCACCGGAAGTCCACACCCGGTGGAGTGGTCTGCCTAGATCTATGTTTGGAGATCCAGAGCTCCGTGCGGAGGATGGATTAGAACAGGGGATGATAAAGGTCTAGGCAGGAATGTGCATACAGTACAAAGAGGGAACATCTGTGACATTTGAGACCCAAGTGAACGTATCTGATGCCCAAATGGAAGTGTGAGGTCAGGAAAGGAGGAGTAAACAACTCTGCAGCTCCTGCTGAGGCAACTGGAGGTTGTCCTCACCGACAAGAGCTGGGAACACTGGAGGAGAGGCATGGAGATTGTCCTCACCAACGGAGCTGGGGAACGCTGGAGGAGAGGCGTGTGACGGGGGTCTGATGGCAACAGGGCATATTAGCTTTGAACACACTGATTTTGAGTGGGACACAGGACATCCAAATGGACTTGGATGTCCAGAAGGCAGTTAGTAAAGGACTCAGAAGAGAAGTGGAGATGGAAAAACACTCGTGAACACCATCATCGTGTGGATTTGGCAATGACCCAGCACTCCTTTACAACATATCCCCTGGAAGCCCTCACTACAAAGCTGTTCCTACCCACTCAGTCACAGCTGATCTCACCACTTGCTACTGCCAACTTTCCACAAAATCCTAAACACTAAATGTAGGTCAAGGTAACAATACGGTGCCATTTTATTTGACTAAAGCATTAAATGTTATTGAATGTATATTAATTCACCTGATGTCAAACCATCAGTTCAGCCAGAGGCTATATATTTAGGTAAATATTCTTTCATTTCTCTTCTTTAAAAAATGTAGGTATTGCTTTGATTCCCACGTTTAGAAAACATATAAACTACTGCTTTGCGGACTGATGATGCTAGCAATGCAACAGGGCAACATGGCTTAGGGGCAGGGGAAGTTAGAGAGCCACACACTGGAACAGCCGCGTAGCTCTATCTACTGGCGGCAAACCAGCAGAAAAGTGGACTTTTTGGGGAACACGACAGTCATAACGAAGCATAAAATTGAGCCTCCCTCTCCTTTTCGTAACATGAACGGCACCTCTAAGTTTGTGTCTCACTTCTTCTATTACTTCGTGTGTCTCAAATTCACGAATGAAAGAAAATATGCTTACCAGGTATTTCCCAAACTAGAAACTTAAAGTATGCTTATTGAAAAAGGATAATCAGGCCAAGAAAAGAAGCCAGCCTTCTCCTCTTTCCCTACCCCATTTTACTCCACTCCTTCAGACATGTACACACCCCTCCCCGGTAACAGTTTCCTATTTGTTATGCCATGCTTTTCTCAATGCATATATTGTGTCCAAACATAATTGTGTCCAAACATAATTCTATCCTTTCAATAGAAGCAACTTATAAAATGTATAGCAAAATGCATTTGAATTTTTATAAGACTGGAAACCTCTTAAATTACTTCTGATCCTTGAGTTCTAAAAAATCAATTTTTAGGGGTGCCTGGGTGGCTCACTTTGGGAAGGGTCTGCCTTCAGCTCAGGTCGTGATCCCAAGGTCCTGGGATCGAGTCCCCCACCAGGCTTCCTGCCCAGCGGGGAGCCTGCTTCTCCCTCTCCCTCTGCTGCTCACCCTGCTTGTTCTCTGTCTCTGCCAAATAATAAAATCTTAAAAAAATAAAAAATAAATAAATTTTTAGTTCAAGAACTTGGGAGAGCATAGTTACAGAGGAGCAGGGAAAGTCCCATCAGTATTCAAACGGATACCGCCGATATTTGTGTTCAGCATGAAAATGCCACTGATGTGCATTTCCAGATTTAAGTTCTGTCTTGAGCCACACAAGTACCCAGAGAATTTCTAACCACCCTACATACCCAGGTTCCCTAGATCATTCCAGAAGAGTATAGATAAACAAGTCCATTCATCAATGTTCAATTAACAGGTGAATTGAATTCTATTTGGCGGTTGACTGATTAAAAAATTTCTGAACTGGATTAATTTGAATGTATTTAAATGTTTACACCTACCAGCTTCCAAATATCACTGAAATATTCTGAAGTTAAAATGACTGTCTGATTTTTCATACCCAAGGCAAAGTCTACACACCATACTAATTGCTTCTTGTTGTTTAAGGCATTTGGATTTTTTAAAATCCCGTTCTTGCACGTCAGCATTTTCTCCAAGAGTGAAGAAAGTGTACTCAAGCCGTATCTCGAAGGAAACAGGTCTCGTTGATTTTATGTCGCATTCCCTTCATGCCCTGCGTTCATAATCTTAAATATAATTGACTTTGAAGTATAAGTTTAGTAATATGAGTATCCTTATAATTTTTTTGGCTAAATTTCCCCAATACAATAAACTGAGGAGGAAAAAAACAACCTTGGAATTTCCTGATTGGTGTTTGTTTGTTTGTTTTGTAGAAAAGTTACAAAGGCTAGAACAGGAGCAATCTAATAACTGGTCATCCTAACAGATCATTGAAAATGTGATGTAGGGACGTCACAAGATTTTTGCCAAAAAAAAAAAAAAAAAAAAAAGGAACTTGGTCTTTATGACTCACACTTTCTTTTAAATGGAAAGAATGAAATCCTATGGACACTCATCTTTTCAAGATCCCATTCATTCAAGCATCTGTATCTGGCCAAAAATAACTCGGAAGCAGTGACCTTCCAGTCCCTAGGAGCTCTGAGCCACGTCTCAGAAACTCTTATGAATGTCTGCACTGCTGGGGCCTTGTAAGCGGACCTGACCTCGGGCAGGACAGATCCTTCTCGCAGGAGCACAGCAGAGGGGCTGTGCTTGGAAGTGCCTGTCTTCCGTCACCACTGTGTTGATTAGCTGTGGCTGCATGACAATGTCCCCCATCTCAGCACCCTAAAGCAGTGATGGGTCTCATGACTTTGGGGGTTGACTGGGTGCTTCTGCTGGTCTTGCCAGAACTCACTAGTACAGCTGCTGAAAGTTCTAAGAATGCCTTCCTCACGTGCCCCACGCCCGACTGGGATGCTACAGTGGTGGGGGTGGCTGGCTCCCCTCTCCATGTGGTTTCTCATCCCTGGATTCCACAGAGAGGGTGATCTCAGAGTCCTGGGAGTGTGAGAGTAAAAGCTGCAAAGACTCTAGAGGTTTTCCCTGGGAGGTTCACAATGTCCTATTCTGAAAGTCAAAAGGAAACCAACTCAGCCTCCCAAGGGGTACAGAAATGGACTCTACCTCTGTTTTTTTTTTGTTTGTTTGTTTGTTTGTTTTTAAGATTTTATTTATTTGAGAGACGGAGGACAAGTAGGTGGGGGGAAGGACAGAGGGAGAAAGACAAACAGACTCCCCGCTCAGCAGGGAGCCCAATGTGGGGCTCCATCCCAGGACCCTGAGATCATGACCTAAGCCAAAGGCAGATGCTTAACCTGCTGAGCCACCCAGGTGCCCGGAGGCTCTATTCTTAATGAAGTACTTGCCAAAAACCCAAAGCCATTTGTTTTCAAGATTTTATTTATTTATTTGACAGCGAGTGAGGGAACACAAGCAGGGGGAATGGGAGAGAGAGAAACAGGATCCCCACTGAGCAGGGAGCCAGACGTGGGGCTCAATCCCAGGACCCTGGGATCATGACCTGAGCCAAAGGCAGATGCCTAATGACTAAGCCACCCAGGCGCCCCTCCAAGGCCATTTTTAATCCACTTCAGGAAATTAAAAATCCCTCCCACCTCTGCCCAGCCCCATCCCATCTGAGCCTGGACAAAAGCTGAGGATGGACCAAGGGTCCTCTCCACTTTCTACAACTTACATGATGACTTTAAAATGGGATTCTCTATGGTGCACTTTTCCCAGTAAAAAGGTAGAAGGACATATAATACAACGTAATGTGATGCGGCACACCACGATTGTAACAAACGGAGAACCAGTTTAAAAGGCATCTTTAGTTGGAAAACGAACCAAACAACAGATTTACATTTTTATAATTACCACTTGCAAAGGTCAGTGATTCCTTGCATGATATATGCCAGTTTTAAAAACAACTATTCACAAGGGCAAAAGAGAAGATCTTCCATAATTCCCTGTGTATCATTAATTCCCAATTAACAAGGAATTGGCTATAAACTGCTGGCCTGTATATTTCTACACTGATGAGAAGAGTTAAGAATGGCTCGTTATCATCTCCTCATGGATCAGTAAGAGTCAAATCACCTACCTCATAGGATTGGCTTAATAATTAGATATTTTAATGTGTGCAAACGTTACCAAACAGTGGAACATAATAAGTAATCTACATTATTTAGTGAAATAAAAATTATTAATGTCACCAAAAGAGTTTATCTTTTCAGTAGTGGTGAATATTTTATTTAATTTCAGAGATCTGGAAAACAATTATCCTTGCATTTCTGTAACAAACAATAAAAAATAAGAAAAATCTTTAAAATAAAAAAAAAAGGTGGGGGGCCTAGATGGCTTACCTGGTTAAGTGTCTCCCTTCAGCTTATGTCCTGATCCCAGGGTACTGGGTTCGAGTCCTGCATGGTATTGGACTCCTTGCTCAGCAGGAAGCCTGCTTCTCTCTCTACCTGTCACTCCCCCCGCCTGTGCTCACTCACTCTCCTCTCAAATAAATAAATAAAATCTTTTTAAAAAAAAGATCAATGCATGTAGGGTAGGGTATATAACACACACACACACACACACACACACACAATTTCAGCCATCTCTACCAAAACTTTCAGAGTAAGCAGACAGAGCTTGCCTTTAGAGTCACTTCATTTAGTAAACACATACACGTGCTTTTCTTACATAAGGGACTGTTCTAGAACATTTATAGATAGTAATTCATTGGGTCTTCATAACAAACTGATAAAGTGGGTGCTTTCATTATCTACATTTTACTTATTTTTTTTAAAAGATTTTATTTATTTATTGGATAGACAGAGATCACAAGTAGGCAGAGAGGCAGGCCGGGGGCGGGGGGAGCAGGGTTCCTGCTGAGCAGAGAGCCTGATGCGGGGCTCGATCCCAGAACCCTGGGATCATGACCTGAGCCGAAAGCAGAGGCTTTAACCCACTGAGCCACCCAGGCGCCCCCATTATCTACATTTTAAAGATAAAGAAACGCAGGCACGTAAGAGTTCCCACAAGCTAACGGAAGAGCTGTGAGTCCAATGCAGACGGTTTTGCCTTTAGAATCCTTGCTCCTGTCCTCTAGCCTCCCTTTCCACGTGCTGGTTCAAAAATGCGTCATCCAAATCACTGCACAGCTATGCGGCTAGCAAGACATGCCCCCTGCTAAAGTCTTCTGAGAATAATGTCTGAGAGAATGTTCTCTGGCTACATCAGCACTGGCCTAAACACCAAGGGCTGAGGGATGGAAAACAACTGTAAACGACTGTGAGGCTTTGTCTGGAGGTTCAACTGCTCTATTGTAAAATACTATGTATCAGAAAGCCCGAGGGGTCGAGGCAGAGCTGGAGGACACTGGGGATCAGGATTATAACTTCAAATTCATCTGTCCTTACATTCTAAATCTGCCAAGAGGGACAATGGATTATGTACTCACATAACTGTCCAATTCTTGCTTCTGAACCCAAGCTAGCTGGTTCCAAGAAGTGGCTCTCTGAGGACTGATTTCTTCCCCTGTGGACTAAGAACAAAGAGAAAATAGAGGAGTACAGTTCTCCATTTATTCTGAAAATAGGACATGCTTCGTAAATGCTTGTTAATGTTCCCTTGCAAAACACAGTGATCGAAACTCTGCTTTGGTTTAATTTAAAATGAAGCAGAATCACAGAAGCTGTGGTTTGCGAGGCCTCCTCTCCTGGGCCCTTCCATTTATTCTTCAGGACCCTGCAATTACCAAAAAAAAAAAAAAAAAAAAAAAAAAAAAGTCTACAGCAAATGGCATTCATTCTCCCACGAAGCCTGAAAGTACTGGGGGACTTGGCAACAAGGGCTGACCTCCGTGAGAAACACACACTTCAAAAGAATCACTGTTTTGTATTAAGAATTCAGCCCACAAGGATCAATTCAAACAACATTCAGAAAAGTAAAGTAAAGCAGGTCCCTTCCTCTTTCATGCTGTCACGAAATCCAGAAGGAAGGTTAACTTGGGATCTGGCTGAGCTGCCGGTGTCCACTGTCCGCATCTCGGCAGAACGATGAAAGGCACACTCCCGCTGAAACGAGTCTAGGCTTTCGGGTCATTTTAATCCCCGTGGTGGACTCCAAAGAGCAGAACATTCCTTAAAAGCTTGATATTGTGATTAGATGATTAGGGTTTTAGGGTTTAAGTGCTATTTTCCTTTCAGCAGAAGTCTGCAAAAATTGAATGACTCTTCAACAAATATCTGCCTAAAAGGAAAAAGCTTTCATTTTCTTAGTGTGATCCCAACCGGGACCATACCATCATTGGTCCTGGCTGTTTTCAGACAGCTCGGCTTACCGGGGCAGGCAAATAAGTTGAAAATGCCCTTACCGGAAATGTTCAAATTTCCTTTCCAAGGCAGCAAGTCTGAGCACTACCTAATTTCCCCAAACTCGCTGCGGGATAATAGACCGCGCAGGAGATAAGAGTATTAAGCGTGCGTTGCCTCACACAGGAGCATCGTTTCATGACACTGAGTCTCCCCGACGAACCACCGAGGCTCTTTGCTCACGATCCCATGTGAGGCCAGCCCTGAAGGTTATGGAATGCAGCCCACCGGTCGTTGTTCTTCTTTTCTTTTTTTTTTCTTTTTTTTTTTTTTTACTAACACGGGTCAGTTTTCATTTATGTCCAGGACAGTATGGAAACTAACAGGAGACGTCCTCAAGACAAAGCATGTGAAAATGCTGTGTAAAATAGAACCAGCATTCTTTTAGATGTTTAATTTTACTTGGGAAACAGAAACAGTAAGGAAATTCCCAGGGACCCCAAATGGCAAGGACACTGAACACAAAGTTCTGGGTAAAAGCCCGAGAATGCCTGCCGCTGACCGTGTCCAAAGCCAGGAAGAAGGCCTTGCATCTTCACGGGTGGCAGCTGCCATGCGACAGTAACAGCAGGAGGTGCAAAGGAAGGACTGACAAACATTCGCCCTCTGGCCCTGGCTGTGGGAAAAGAAGATTTTCATGAGTGTTAATAAACGAAGGTCACCTTTGCAAGAAATTAGAATTCATATAATTACATCCTGTACGTTCTGGGAACACTCAGGCTATGATTTTTTAAAGCAGTCCTGTGATGCCAAGAAGCAGCAAATTAAATCATTTTTTTCCAAGTCTTTGCTCAAAAGCCACCTTCTCAGCAACAACTTCCCTGGACACAGCGTTCAAATTTGCACCCACCCACATTCCTCTTCTCCTCGGCGCGCACTGCCTTCTAGTATTACACTCTGTAAATTGCTGTTTTATTGGGTTGTCTGCGTTGTCCCAAGCATCAAAGACGTTCCCCTTCGGGGTCTCTGTGATGACTGGCGAGCCCATGACTGGAGAGTCTCAGGAAGCATTTGAGCCCAATTGCTCCAGGCTTGTTGGATGATGCGGGTTACATATGGGCCCTTCCCTAAACGTGTCAAGGCTCTTTACTGAGTCTTGGGGTGGGGCATGTGGATCTGAACTTGGCTGTGGCGAAGCGGAATTCAGAAACCGCATGCTTGTGTGAGTCCAGCAATTTGGCGGGTGGGGAGCAAGGGGCTTACAGGACTGGAGCTGCGGAGCACAGATGGGATGCAGGAACCGCACGCAGAAAACCTCACACGCCCAGCCCGGGAAAAGCAACAGAGGGGCTGACGTATCTGAACGTACATGACAGCACAGTGGGCATGAGCTGCGCAGAAGGTCTCAAATATCTTTCCAAGAGAGAGGCAGATACTGGTAGATCCAGCTTGAGCAGTGCCTGGAGAGGAGAGCTCCGCCGCCCCCGCCAATCAACTGAAAAGGAAATATCATTTATTCATCAACACAGTTTCTTTTCTTTCTTCCAGGGGTGCCCCAGAGAGCAGCTAAAAACACACAATGGCAAACCCAACAGTGCTCATAACACAGAACCCCATCCAGGAGTCCACAACGAACAGTGCTCTGAGTTTTCCGGTAATTGTAGGAAACAGTTAAAGCCTGGAGCCCCAAACACCGTCATGGTTGAATGTATCATGGTCTAACACGGATTGGGCATTCTTCCTCATCCACGTTTCCCTCTCTTCTTCACATGGCAAGCACAGGTTTCTCTGAGACTGCGCCATTAATACTCCAGTTGTAGGGCTCCAAGGGGACCTTAGAACTCAATTCCTTGCGGAGGACCATCTCAGGAAATAAGCATTTTACAGACACAGAAGACAACACCTGTCGTATTTCATGCCTCTGAAGCTTTCTGAGGAACAGAGTTAAGGACTGGAGGCTTCCCTCTTTGTTGTTTTTGGTTTTGCTTTTTATTTTCAACATTCCACTTCTTTCTTTCCTTTTTTTTTTTTCCTCAAGATTTATGTGACAGAGGGAGAGAGTGCACAGGCAGGGGCAGCAGGAGAGGGAGAAGTGGGCTCCTTGCTGAGCAGGGAGTGTGACGTGGGTCTCAATCTGAGGACTCCAGGATCATGTCCTGAGCCCAAGGCAGACCCTTAACTGACTGAAGTCACCCAGGCGCCCCTCACTCTATTTATTTCAAATGACCACATACACAACTCCTTGTCTTCCCCTTCAACTTGTCGTCTGTTTCGTGTATCTGATCTTCTTTGTGATGCAGTACCATTAAAAAAAAAAAAATCGGGGCATCTGGGTGGCTCAGTGGGTTAAGCCTCTGCCTTCCTTCGGTTCAGGTCATGATCTCAGAGTCCTGGGATCGAGCCCTGCATTGGGCTCTCTGCTCGGCAGGGAGCCTGCTTCCCCCTCTCTCTCTGCCTGTCTCTCTGCCTACTCGAGATCTGTCTCTCTGTCAAATAAATAAATAAAATCTTTTTTTTAAATCTCCCATTTTAATTTTTTTTTTAAGATTTTATTTATTTATTTGACAGACAGAGATCACAAGTAGGCAGAGAGGCAGGCAGAGAGAGAGGAAGGGAAGCAGGCTCCCTGCTGAGCAGAGAGCCCGATGCGGGACTCGATCCCAGGACCCTGAGATCATGACCTGAGCCGAAGGCAGAGGCTTAACCCACTGAGCCACCCAGGCGCCCTCCCATTTTAATTTTTAAGTAACTTTCAGTGAAGCCTGTTAGAAGGTAAATGCAAATCTTTCACAACTGGGTAAACACTGGAGTCTATCACTTTCCATTTTATTCCTTGATGGATTAATATAATAAATCCCTTTGGAGATACATTTATCAAATTTAATACCACAAAATATGAGATACATTATTTAGCAAAGTGCTTCAGTACCTGTAATCAAGAGCCATTGTTCTGTGGTCCAAGACATAGAATCTATTTTCCTGTATTGCTTAACATAAAATAGCTCTTTTCAATTCACACTCGATATATACAACATTTAATGTACATTCCGCCTGAAGAGAGGCAGGCTGTGATTCATTCTCACCAAGCTCTGTGCATACAAATGACCAGGAGCAGCTTCGTGACAGTCAGGGTTACAGACACAATCTTTCTGGGGTTACACAGGGAGGGGACCAAGAGCGGTGGCTCGTTTATGAAATAAAGAAAGCTGTCAGAGAAAATTACCTCATGTGTAATGCAGAACTGGCCAAGGCAGACAGAAATATCTCGAGATTTTTTTTTTTTTATTCCAAGGTGGGGATCTGTATTCTCTATTCGGAGGAGTTTTACTGTGGTGGGCTGAATAGGGGGCCTTCCCCCAAATGTCCACATCCTCACTCTGGATCCCGTAAATATGTTCCATTACAGGGCATAACCGACTGCAAATGCGAGATGTGGGGGTGACCAGGAAACAGTGCGGTGGGCCCAGTGTCAACGCAAGGATCCTTGCAAGAGGATGGCAGAAGGCAGAAGGAGGTGATGGGGTCTGAGACAGTCGACCAGCCTGGGTGGCTGGAGGGAAGGCACCGCAAGCCAAGGACGACAAATGGCCACTGGAAGCTGGAAAAGGCAAAGAAACAGTGTCCCCTTGAGAAGGATCCAGGAAGTACACGGCTGGTAACCCCTTGAGTTTAGCCTCACACGGTGAGGGATCTCCAGAGAAGAGAACCGAGGGGAGATTTATCCAGACGACTTGGTGCATGTGATTCTGGGGCTGACCAGGCCCACACTCTGTCACCTGTCCGCTGCACACCCAGGAGAGCTGGTCGTGCCATTCAGTGGAGTCCAAGGACCTGAGAACTGGGGGATGGAAGGTGTACATCCCAGTGCAAGGGCAGGAGAACATGAGAGGTGATGTCTCCACTCAAGCCATGAGGCAGGCAAACAAGGCATTCATTCCCCCGTCCTCTGCTTTCTGTTCTCTTCAGGCCCCCAGTGGGTTGGACGACACCCACCACGCTGGGGAGGACCCTCTGCTTTGCCGAATCCTCTCACTGGATTGCCAACCTCACCAGGAAACACCCTCACAGAGACACCCACTACTCTGGGCACCCCATGGCCCAATGAAATGAACACATGAGACCAAAAGCCACACCCAGTGAGACCAATTCTGGACTCGTCACCTCCGAACTGGGAGATAATACATTTCCACTGCATCAAGCCACGGAGTCTGCAATCATTAGAGCCGCCATCAAGGTGACAGACAGGAGTCGGGACAGTGTGGCAGTGTGGCTGTTAAGAGAGGGAGACGAGAATCAGCATGGCTGGCAGTGGACCCATTCTGCCACTTAGTAGCGTTTGGCCTCAGGCAAGTACCCCAAACTATTATGTTGCAAGAGGATATGATACGTATGTACCTGTGCAGCTTGGCACTCCTCAGAAGCAGAGCCTAAGACAAGGTTTCAAATGCAAGAGTTTATCTGGAAGTCCAGAGGACATGCATGGGGGCGGGTGAGGAAGGGATGCAGGCACGCAGCTGCGAGGACAGCAAGGACACAATGACTCATTAAACCACCCACCACAGTGGACACCTGACACTTAAGCCCTCGGGGAAGTGGTAAGTGGTGCAGCGCCTCCCTCAGAGCGACCTCATCTCCCCTGAAGCCCTACTATCCCTTTCCAACTCTTAGCTGCCCCCAGGAAGGACGTATTTAATGCGAATCCCAGAAAAATCACTGGTTGATGGCTGCTTCTGGGAGGTGTTATTCCCCATTACTTCCTACCAGGGTTTGATCAGAATGGTCTTTAGCACTTTCAGTTCTAGCAAAAAGCAAGCCAGCCAGCCAGCCCAGAGATGCAGATGGTGGCGGCTGGCTGCCAGACGAAGGTCAGAGGGATGGGAGGGGGCTGAGCACCTGCTATAGCCTTTTGTAGGGTGGTAGGGAGGAGCGTGAATCCCCTGCTTCCATCTCCCCCTCACTCAGTGCCTAGCACTCAGAAGGAGCTCCGTCAAGGTCACTTACAACCACTAGCTCCCTTTCTTCTGTGTTCCCAAAGCATCCCAACAGTGGCACTTGCTAACCACCTTTGGCAGCTTGTTTGCGGCCCTAATTCAGCTGTAAGCAGCCGGCGGGCAGCGTCTGGGACGTCCTGACTCATGTACGGATGCTATGAAGGCACATGGCGGGAGTTTCAGGAATGATTGTCGCGTGGCTGTTGCATGGATAATAAGCAAAAGCCTGTAGCACTTAGCAGTAGGAACGGCATTTTAAGGGAAACAGAGGCAACACAGACACCCTCTACGAGTCAGCAATTCCATCCCCAGCTTGTACCCCCCAAAGGATGGAACACAATGACTTCAACAGATCTTCATATACGGACGTTCACCGCACCATTATTCCCAACAGCCAAATGGTGGAAACAACGAAGAGACGTATCAGCCGTTGAACGGATAAACCAACAGCGGTGCATCTAGACAAGGGCGTTACTATTTGCCCATTAAAGGGAAGAAAGTATTGATAGGGGCTACAGCACAGAGGAGCGTCAGAAACATGAATGGAGGTGGAGGAAGCTATTCACAAAGAAAGCTGCCGTATTGTAGGGTTCCATCCCTGCACAATGTCCAGCATCGATACGTCCGTTAAATCTGTGCAGACAAGAAGCAGATCAACGGCTACCAGGGACCGGAATGGAGGTGGAGGGCTATGCAGGGAGTGCTTAAGTGGGTGGAGAGTTTTGTTTTTGAGAGATAAAATGTTGGGCAACTGGACAGCAGTGTTGCCTGCATAGCGTTGCAAATATACAAAATGCCACAAAACAGGTCACTTCAAAATGATTAAAACAGTAAATTTAAATTTTACGCGCATTTTATCTCCTTTAGGGAAAAAAAAAAGAAGAAAGAAAAATAGCTCTCTCTCTGTCAGGAAATCAGATTACTCTTGGAGCACAGGACCACCTCTTCCTGTATTTCTGGAAGCAGAAGAGAAAAACTGCAGAGTTTAAAAGTCAGCAAATGGGGTCTGAATCTTAACCCTAGTCACTACTAGCCACACGTTTTCAGTGGTGCAGCGTCCTTTTCTGTGGACTGGATATGCCTGCCTCCTAGGATTGTTTTAGAGGCATAACAGGAGGAACAGAGGAAAGTTCCTACCACATAGTAGGCCCTTTAATGACTGTGGATGTACAGCCATCCTGACCCTGGGGGCTCCATCCTACTCAGCAGTGTTCCTAGCTCTTCCTCAAGTCCAGAAGAAACCTCATCACAGGCTCACAGTGTGGTGACTTTTGGATGTATCGAAAAGCTGCCACACTTTTTGTGGCCAGGCTTCTCTAGGTAAGAGACTCACACAATGAGATCATGTCCTTCACTGATGAAAACCAAAAAACCCCCGAGTCTTCATGGAAGGACCCACCAACGCAGCCGGTGTCCCATTCAGGTGGTATTTTCAGATCGTGCAAGGGACCATCTGTGAGAATAGCATCTACTTAATTCTTAAGAATGATTTGGAACCAGAAAAGACCCTGAATAGCCAAAGGAATGTTGAAAAAGAAAACCAACACTGGTGGCATCACAATTCCGGCCTTCAAGCTCTATTACAAAGCTGTCATCATCAAGACAGCATGGTACTGGCACGAAAACAGACACATAGATCAATGGAACAGAATAGAGAGCCCAGAAATGGACCCTCAACTTTATCATCAACTAATCTTCGACAAGCAGCAAAGAATATCCAATGGAAAAAAGACAGTCTCTTCAACAAATGGTGTTGGGAAAATTGGACAGCCACATGCAGAAGAATGAAACTGGACCACTTCCTTACACCACACACAAAAACAGATTCGAAACAGATTAAAGACCTAAATGTGAGACAAGAATCCATCAAAATATTAGAGGAGAACACAGGCAGGTACCTCTTCAACCTCGGCTGCAGCAACTTCTTACTAGACCCGTCTCCAAAGGCAAGGGAAACAAAGGCAAAAACGAACTACCGGGACTTCGGCAAAATAAAAAGCTTTTGCACAGGAAAGGAAATGGTCAACAAAACCAAAAGAAAACCTACAGAATGGGAGAAGATATTTGCAAATGACATATCAGATAAAGGGTTAATATCCAAAATCTATAAAGACCTTACCAAACTCAACAACCCAAAGAACAAATAATTCAATCAAGAAATGGCCAGAAGACATGAACACACACTTCTGCAAAGAAGACATCCAATGATCAACAGACACACGAAAAAATGTTCAATGTCACTCGGCATCAGGGAAATACAAATCAAAACCACAATGAGATACCACCTCACACCAGTCAGAATGGCTAAAATGAACAAGTCAGAAAATGCCAGAAGTTGGTGAGGATGCAGAGAAAGGGGAACCCTCCTACACTGTTGGTGGGAATGCAAGCTGGTGCCATCACTCTGGAAAACAGTGTGGAGGTTCCTCAAAAAGTTAAAACTAGAGCTTCCCAATGACCCAGCAATTGCACTACTGGGTATTTACCCCACATTTATAAAGATAATAAGAGAAGGGGCACCTGCACCCCAGTATTCATTGCAGCAATGTCCATAATAACCAAACTATGGAGAGAGCCCAGATGTCTGTTGACAGATGACTGGATAAAGAAGATGTGGTTTTCATATACCATGAAAACTACGCAACCATCAAAAGAATGAAATCTTGCTATTTGCAATGACACAGATAGAACTAGAGGGTATTATGCTAAGCAAAATAAGTCAATCAGAGAAAGACAAGTGTCACATGATCTCACTGATACGAGAAATTTCAGAAACAAGGAAGAGGATCAAAAGGGTAGAGAGGAAAAAATAAAACAAGACAAAACCAGAGAGGGGGGCAAACCATAAGAGACTCTTAATCATAAGAAACAAACTGAGGGTTCCCCTTTCTCCACATCTTCTCCAACACACGTTGTTTCCTATCTTGCTAATTTTGGCCATTCTAACCAGTGTAAGGTGGTATCTCTTAAGTAAAAATAGAGCTTCCCTATGACCCTGCAATTGCACTACTGGGTATTTACCCCAAAGATACAGATGTAGTGAAAAGAAGGGCCATCTGTACCCCAATGTTCATAGCAGCAATGGCCACGGTCACCAAACTGTGGAAAGAACCAAGATGCCCTTCAACGGACGAATGAATAAGGAAGATGTGGTCCATATACACTATGGAGTATTATGCCTCCATCAGAAAGGATGAATACCCAACTTTTGTAGCAACATGGACGGGACTGGAAAAGATTGTGCTCAGTGAAGTCAAGCAGAGAGAGTCAATGATCATATGATTTCACTTACTTGTGGAGCATAACAAATAGCATGGAGGACATGGGGAGATGGAGAGGAGAAGGGAGTTGAAGGAAATTGGAAGGGGAGGTGAACTATGAGAGGCTGTGGACTCTGAGAAACAAACTGAGGGTTTTGAAGGGGCAGAGGGTGGGAGGTTGGGGGAGCCTGGTGGTGGGTATTAAGGAGGGCATATTTTGGGGTGCCTGGGTGGCTCAGTGGGTTAAGGTCTCTGACTTCAGCTCGGGTCATGGTCCCAGGGTCTTGGGATCGAGCCCCGAGTCGGGCTCTCCGCTCTGCGGGGAGTCTGCTTCCTCCTCTCTCTCTCTCTGCCTGCTTCTCTGCCTACTTGTGATGTCTGTCAAATAAATAAATAAAAATCTTCCCAAAAAAGGAGGGCACGTTTTGCATGGAGCACTGGGTGTGGTGCATAAACAATGAATTCTGTTACACTGAAAATAAATTTTAAAAAATAATAATAAAAGAAAGAAAGAAAAGTTGTCTTTTAAAAAAAAAGAACCCGAGGGCTGCTGGAGGGGAGAGGGTAGAGGGGATGGGGTAACTCGGGGATGGACATTAACGAGGGCATGCGATGTACTGAGCAGTGGGTGTTACATACAACTGATGAACCACAGATCTGTACCTCTGAAACCAGTCATACATTATATGTTAATTAACTGAATTTAAAGATGTTAAAAAATAAAAAACAAAAAATAAATAAAACAAAACCAAAAAAAGACTGATTTTCCAATCCTCGTCTCTGAAAAGAGACCAAAGCAAGGCCCCAAAGGAGAAGGAAAGCAAGAAATCTTACATGTTTTGGTGTCTTCCACAACCTTTGCCTCTCAGACATACTTGGCTGAGCTTATGGTCTTCATAAAGGTTTAGCTACAGTCAAACTTAGTGTATCCCCTTTAAACCAACCGACAAAACCCACGGATTAAGACCCCCAAACGCTCTGCCAACCTCTTTAGTCTTGCAGGGAAGCCTGTCAGATGCAGGATCTTTGCAGACGGGTGCATAGTGAGAGCCGCCCCAACTCCACCAGACATTTGCAGACTCCAGCCTTTGCCTGGGCTGCTCTAAAATGCATCACAGTTGCTGAAAGATCACCGCTTTGTTTTTTAAAAACTTTTCTAATAGGGTCACAGAGGTGAGCCCTCAGGTCTAGCATACAGCTCTCGTCAAATTTAGATGATAAAGGATTTCCTTGCTACCGTCCATTTGCCAGGCTTCATGGGAATAAGCAATACTCCTGTTAAATGTAAGAGGTATTTAAGGAATGTCAACAGGGAGTCCAGATCCGTTTAGAGCCGTGGTTCCCACTCTGGGGCCACGGGGCACCCCCAAAGGACCTCAGAAAACATTTTTGGTTGCTGAGACTAGGGAGTGGGTTTGCCACAGGCATCCGGTGCGCAGAGGCCAGGGATGTCCATCCTTCCACGCAGAGGACAGCCTGGCCCCACAAATAATACGGGTCCCAGATGCTAATTATGCCAAGGTTGAGGAATCCAAACTTACTGGAACGATCCAGTAATTGAAACATTCACCTCACGGCCCCCCAAATGAAAAACCACAATGCAAATTCGTTTTTAAGCATCTGTTCATTCTTCCTTTATTGATTCATTCGTGAGTTTGTGTCTATGCCGATCTAACGAGGGTTTCCTGTCAGGTTGCTCTAGAGCCTGTCTGTGTTGCTTCCTCTTTTTCTCTAGGAGTTTTTGAGGAGGAGAGAAAGTCTGGGTCTTATCCCTGGGGTAATGGATAGCATCATCAGACACAATTCCAGCAATGTAGTTCGGATTTTTTTTTTTTTTAAAGATAAATCAGATTTATGCAATAAAACATCTCAGCAGGGTTTTGGCTTTATTTGGGTCATTCTTCAATTTCAGGAGGACATGTACCAGCACTGCATCACCTGAACAAAAGAAAACTGAAAGTGGAATGCTCATTTCAGGAATGAAGTTGGTCCCTGGAGGGAGGGGCTGCATCCTCAGAGGGGACGGGTCCCACCATAATGGGGGCAGAGTCCCCTCCGGACCCGCGGCGCAGCAACAGAGCGGCGCTGCTCACGCATGGCGAGCATCAGAATCACCGATCCCCGGGCCATCCCGAGGCGCACGGTGGGGAGCGCACGCGGAAGCGGAAGCCTCGACGGGGTGAAGCCACACACTCGACGCAGATGTCACGTGCAGAGATGCGTGCGTCAGGAGAAACAGGCTGCAGGCGCTTCCCAGGGTCCCCCCCAGTTTCTGGCAGATGTGCCCTCTGGGCTCTCAACTGCTTCTTCCTGACGGTCCGCTCGGGTCCTGTTGCACGCTCTGGGGCATGACATGTCAATGCAGGCGCAGTGGGGGGGAAGAAGCCCACCGAGCGTGAAGGGGGAAGACTGGGGCTCCGTGGGACACGCGCAGGCGTGTGGACATGGTGTGAGAGTGTGACGGCTCCTGCAGAAGGAACCCCTAGCCCAGCACAGATGGCTTCTCTGCGAGGCTTCTCAGCCACATCTTCATAAGACCGGGTACTGGGTATGGCACCAGATGGCTCAGTTGGTTAAGCGACCGACTCTTGATTTCGGCTCAGCTCCTGATCTCAGGTGGTGAAACTGAGCCCCACGATTCACCTCCGCACTCGGCAGGGGGTCTCCTTAGACGTCCTCTCCCTCTGTCATTCCCTGCTCCTTGCACGCTCTCTGTGTCAGTAAATCTTAAAAAACCAAAAACCAAAAACCTGGGCACTGGGTGCTGCCTATGCGTCTGTAAAGCATCATGCTAAAAAGACTGACGGTAGTCTGCATTCATACAGAAGTGATCGGTCAGCCACCACGCAAATAGAATCAATGCACACGCTTATCACATTGGAAGCAGGACGCTGTCAAGCCAAGGGGGGGCGGCCTGCAGGTGTCACGTTGTGGGGGCGCTGCTGCCTCCATTATGGGGACACGGAAAGGTCCATCTTGCACATCCAGACGAGGCTGAAGGAAGAGACAATGCCGCCATCATTTGCACAAGCCCAACCACAAGGAGGCCCCAGGAGCACCCCTGGTGCAAACTTCTGGTCCTTTCCGGGTAGTAGTAATATCTTCCCTCCTGCCGACCACAAGCCAAGGGACACAGCCAGGCTGGGAGAATATCTGTGAAAACAGGAAAGAGGTATTGCTGGTCCCTAGCCTGCAATGAAAGAACAGAGCAAACAGCACCATTTTCTATATCTCACATTTCAGAAATCCTCAAATGAGTACAGCTCTGAAGACAGAACCCCTAAGAGCCTCCTGTCTTATTGGGGAGATAGAAACATCAGGGATCAGAAGAGGTTTTTTCTTCTTTGTTACCTTTCATATATAATATATACATAAATGGCATTCATTTCTGAATGATGTCCCCCTCAACAGTTCACGTACTGATAGCAAAGACGTACACAGAAGAAAGTCGCTGCCATTGAAGGCTGGGTTGGCCTGTCTCTAGGGCAGGTACGAAGCCTGTCTACGGGGCTGCAAGCTCGGCGCCCTCCGCCCTCAAGATCAGACCCAGCACAGGTCATCTCTAAGACGGCCCTGGGTGACGCGCAGTCCTCTGCCCGGGATGCCATGACCAAGTGCCCCAGGCTGGGGGCACAAGCAACACACACTGATGTTCTCCTGCTTCTGGAGGCTGCAAAGCCAAGCGCAAGGTCCCCACAGGGTCGGTCTGTCCCAAGGCGCCTGTCCTCGGTTTGCAGACAGTGACCTTCTCCCTGTGTCCTGAAGCACTCCTTTCTCTTGGGATGTGCCTCCCTGCAGTCTTGAGGACCCTCTTCATGTAAAGACGGATTAGTGCTGCCCCTCGTGACCTCACGGAACCCTAGCCTCGGCTTTGAAAGCCTCCCACCCACATTCAGTCATGGCAGGGTTACGGCTTCCGCACGTGAATGGACAGCAGGTGGGGGGAGACACAATCCGTCTACCACAGGACGGGCATGTGACGAAGTGTGGGGCTGGGATCTGTTCTCAGGGATGCTCTTCTCAACACAGGTTGCTGGTCTACACCACAGCCAGGCACAAACCGAGCTATGCATCGAGAGAGCTTACCCTCGAAGCTCAAAGAAGGGACGGATCCGAAGCTTCAGTACTGTGGCAGATGGACACTCACTCCCGGAAAAAAACAACGTAAGGGGTGCTGACTTTTCTACAGGCAGCAGAGATCCATTGTAACTATAAAGACACGTTTTAAGCCGGTGATGAATACAACGATGGAAACAGCCCAGCAGACAAACTCGGGGCAAAGTGCGTGTGGACCAGGACACTCTGTGGCAGTTCCGCGAAGCATCTGATCCCCCTCCCGACTCCAGACTTGCGGGACGGATGGTCTCCACCCTGCAGGCCGTCAAGGGACAGACCCAACCCACAGAATGGCTGCGACTGGGAGTTTCCCTCAGTAACAGAGCTTCCCAGTGCCACAGTTACTCATCCATCGTCACAAGGACAATACGAAGACCAGTTCATCGAATGCTCTTGGAACCTGGAGGACCAAAGTATGCACCCCAGATGGCCTTGGAATGGGCCCCACTGCCCTCAGTGGGTCAACCCAGTGACACAACTTGAGTCACACTGGTAGGGCTGGGATCATGAGCGTTATTGGTAATCCTCCTTCAGTACATTTGTCATTGAAATCCCTGCCAGTGCTCCACTGTCCATCCTAAATGAGAGACCCAATGGCTGGTGGTTTCTCCAAGATGGGTTAAAAAAAAAAAAAAGCAGACTTTCCACATACTGAATAATTACTTTTAACTTCCAAGGGAGCTGACAAAGGTCTTTCTCCCTGGCTGGCCAGATGTATAAATGCAGATGCATCCTTTCCGGTAACTTGGCAGGCTGAAGGACACAGGTGAATCAGCCCATGGAAGCAATGCTTCCACCACTCTACCCAGCCAAGTGGACTCTCAGGGGGATGCTGGGTGGGGCAGGAAATATGAAGCTGCCTCAGAGGTAGGAGGATAGATCGCTCTTAGTTCTCCCACTCACACTGTTCTGCCCACTTCCAAACACTTTCCTGTGTCAGCCGAGAAAGAATGCACCAGTCCTTTCACATTTCTGTTCTCCTTAAATGGCTATTTCTGTGCCTTGACTTTAGCCAGGTCAAGACACAGAATCAGGATGGATTAGAGAAATAAAAATTCACTCAGGGTGATGGGAATTATTACCCACGATTGGACAATAAATGAAAAGAAAATAAATGGTATTGAATGAAGACATTTATGAAATATCCCAACAAGGAGATTCCTCTAAATCTAATATAAATGACATTTCTCCAAAGCATGGAGTTCCAGGGAACTCTATATCAAGAGTCAAGCAGGATGAAAGACTTACTCAAGAGCATGCAACCATCTGTTAGGACTAATGGGAGGGAACCCAACCCAGACTCCTAACTCTAGGCCCCCAAGTCCCTTTCCATGGAGCACGTAATATTCAAAGCTCCCTCCCTCCCTGTTCTGCCCTCTCTCACCATTTCTCCATTATCTATTATCTCTCTACCGTCTGTCAATCATTATTATCTACCTACCAATTATCTACCTATTTCTATCATTTACCTATCTTAGCCAATATAGTTTATCAGTACCTGAAATTGGCAAAGGTTTAAAAATCACACTTTTTAGAATTGACCTAAGTATCATAAACCAAATATGCACACATAGGACCTTAAACAGGACAGAAGTTAGTGATTTCTGTCTTATTCTTATATTTGTTCTGTAAACTAAGGCAAATGCCCAGCCTGGGTTTAAAAATAAATCTGACCTTAGCTACCAGGCAATATTTGAAGACCCAAACAAATAAACAAACAAACAAACAAAAAAAACCAAGAAAAAACTTCAATGGCTCTTGACTTGGTACAGTTGAATTTGTATGCAAGTGGGTCATACACTAACTTCACAATTTTGGCCAACTTACAGAAGGTCTCCAGACCTCAATTTCCTATCTGCAGAACAGGGGTGTCTTGCTAGATCATCCTAAAATATCTTGACGCTCTTAATTTCTATAACTCCATATTAGCCTCATTGGATCTCCCCTTTGCAAATACTTCACGGTCTTGGCCATCCTCCGAATGCTGGTAAAGGCTAACAGAATTTATAAAGTAACATGAAGTTCCAAAAACTAAGACAAAGTGATCATTAGGACCACTACTATAGACCACTACTATAGAACTGTAGTTAAAATACAGGAGGGATTTTCTGGGGAATATAATGATACATAATTTCATAAAATTATACAGGTACTTCAATTGGCACACAATAAAAAGCCAGCCATACTTCTCAAATAATTTTCAAAATGTGCCTTTGTTGCTAAAGATTATTTTTCATTTACAGTATTTCTTCAAAAAAAAAATCATCGCCCAAAATGTATTTTTTTTTAAAGATTTTATTTATTTGACAGACAGAGATCACAAGTAGACAGAGAGGCAAGCAGAGAGAGAGAGGGAAGCAGGCTCCCTGATGAGCAGTGAGCCCGTTGCAGGACTCGATCCCAGGACCCTGAGATCATGACCTGAGCCGAAGGCAGCGGCTTAACCCACTGAGCCACCCAGGCGCCCCAAAATGTATTTTTTAATCCACTGAGCCACCCAGGTGCCCCCGCAAAATGTATTTTTTATAGGGGCACCTGGGTGGCTCAGTGGGTTAAGTGTCTGCCTTCGGTCATGATCCCAGAGTCCTAGGATAGAGCCACATTGCGCTCCCTGCTCAACCAGGAGCCTACCTCTCCTCCTGCTTGGCTTGCCTGCGTGCTCTCTCTCTCTCTCAGTCAAATAAATAAATAAAATCTTACAAAAAATGTATTTTTATAACCAATTATCGGCAAATTATGAAAAACATAAATCACCTCGATTCATTAGAATAACCCCAATTCCAGGTGCCTGGGGGGCTCAGTCGGGTTAGGGTAAGAAGTGTCCAACTCTTAACAAGAGGTTTTTTTTGTTGTTTTTAAAGATTTTATTTATTTGTCAGAGAGAGGGAGAGAGAGCGAGCACAGGCAGACAGAATGGCAGGCAGAGGCAGAGGGAGAAGCAGGCTCCCCGCCAAGCAAGGAGCCCGATGTGGGACTCGATCCCAGGACACTGCGATCATGACCTGAGCCGAAGGCAGTTGCTTAACCAACTGAGCCACCCAGGCGTCCCAGAAGTGTCCAACTCTTGATCTCAGTTCAGATCTTGATCTTAGGGTCGTGAGTTTGAGCCCCACACTGGGGTCTGTGCTGGGCATGGAGGCTACTTAAAAAAAAAAAAAAAAAAAAAACAGAGAATAGCCCCAATTCCTATGGCAGTTTAAAAAAATATATATTCACACTTGCCCCAGAAACCATTAAAGATGGTTTGCTGAGGTAACTGTATTTAAAGGTAAGACCTATCTACTTTGCAAGTCTTAAAAAGAGTTCCAAAACACATTGTCCTATTCCTAGGTATGAAAAAACGCCTTGTGTCTAATTAAGGAGCCGTAATACCATGCAGCATTTTCTCAAGGCATATAAATCAACCCACACACAATGTCTATCTCATGACTAACCCCACATTCCCATCTCCTGCTTCTGTCTCCTTTTTAGCACAAACAGACATGGTGCCTGACCTTCGGGCACTTATGCTGTAATTGAGGAGATAAAGCGCATACACATAAAATAATTAGAGCATAATTAAATGATAAATGTCATAGGACTATGAGTACAAAGCTTTGCAGAGGAAAGAGAGGACACTGAATGCTTAAGTAGCTGAAGAAAGAAGGAATGGGTCCCTGAAAAAGGTGAGAAGATGAGCCAAACATCATGACTCAAGACTGAGTAAATGTGGCATGCAAAAACAGCAGTGAAATACCTGAAGATGAGACAAAATGTGGAGTGGCAGGGAATTAGGCTGGATAAGATGGTCAAGGTGGGGGGCAATTCATACTGAATCTTAATAACTGAACTGTATTTTTAGAGACAGACATTGCATTTTTATCCTTGCCTTCCCCCACTCAAAAAAATCCAGTAAAGTCTATTCTCTCTTGTTCAGTGGGAAATGGAAGATCCATTTCTTCTCCTTTCAGGGCGCCTGGGTGGCATGCTCAGTTAGGCAGCTGAATCTAGGTTTTGGCTCAGGGCATGATCTCAGGGTCCTGGGATAAAACCCCACATCAGGCTCTACACTCAGTGGTGATTCTGCTTGAGGATTCTCTCTCCCTCTGCCCCTCTTCCCGCCCACTCGTGCCCTTTCTCTTAAATAAATAAATCTTTTTTAAAAATTTATCCTCCTTTTCTACACCACAGATGATTCAAGGTGGTGTTCCTACCTGCAGATTTCTCGATGAATCCTAGATACCTTATGAACACATATTCGGAGAGAGGCGTTTTATGTTTCTTTGGCTTATCATGGACCAATAGTTAGTATGATTCAACATCACATCCCACTGGTTTACAAATTTTCTTTCCTCATTTCCTATTTTTCCTCACCCTCATGCCCCAGACTTAACCATCTCCCTCAAACCTCATCCTGAATCAGAACTTTAATATTTAACACAGTTTCTCCCCACCTCCACTTCCCTTTAATTGGATAGATAGTTGTCCTAGAGGTGGGAATAAATAGATATTGTCTAAAGTTGATAGCTAAGCTATACAGGTTTATCATATTACACTATAAAGACAGTAATCAGAAAGAATACATCGCCTTAAATTTCCAGGTAATCAGAAAGAGCATGCAAAAGCATACAGATCATATGGCAAACATTGGAAAATAAAAAATATATTACAAACAGTAATCATAATATAAACTGACAGAATTAAGACCAAGTGATTCTGTTTATCAACAGATAAATGGGATAAACTCACACTAAAAGGAAAGGACTTCCAACTTGGATCAAAATTAAAAACCCAGTATATGCTATGTGTAAGAATGCAACTAAAGCAAAATTATATCCATATAAAGACATATAAGAAAATACAAAGAAAAAGAGAATAACAGGTCTGGATACGAATATCTCACTAACCTAAAATAATGCAAAATAAATAAATAACCAAAGGCAGGGCATGTTAAATAATAAAGGGTACAATCCACTCTATCTCACATGAATCATTTTGTGCTTAACAAAGCATCAGCATGCCACAAACTGTAGGAAGTAGAAGAAGAAAATAAAATGAAATTCAATAGTGATAAGAGTATTCTCTGTGTGTCCTGAAGAAACCAAACACAGGGTATATTAGTGTTAGTTCCATCTCTATAGCAGCGGTATCTTAAAATGCCCTTGGCATTACCGTAGACAGGACATTTTCCTTTACTTTCAAACAATGAGCCCTGATCAGCTTCTTCTGTATTCACTCACGTGGCCATTGCTATACTCTATTCCAGCAGCAGTTTCCCCAAGGATTAAAAAAATCAAGATGTCTACCTTTGTTGAATGTGGGCACGTGCGCATGCCCACATGTGAATGTGTATTGTGATGTTTCCCAGTTATGTTTTTAAACATGGAAACCAAATAAAATAAAATTTAAAAATAAATAAAATTAAGAAGAAACATGGAAACCAGCACTAATCGATCTTAGAGAGGGTCTTTATCGGGTGCCTGAATGGTTCAGTTGGTTAAGTATCTGCCTTCAGCTCAGATCATGATCCTACAATCCTGGGACAGACCCCTGCTTCCGGCTCCTTGCTCAGCGGGGAGCCTGCTTCTCCCTCTCCCTCTGCAGTTCCCCCTGCTTGTGCTCTCTCCCTCCCTCTGTCAAATAAATAAATACAACTTAAAAAAAAAAGGTTCTTTATAACTTGAAAGAAATTTTCACATGATATCTGTTTCCCCTTCAATATTAAGAATGGAAAGTAATATTCCATCCTCATGCATTAAAAACATAATAGCATTGTGTTGGAGGAAAGAGCATGGACACTACTGCCCGAGGGAGCTGCAGAAAAGCCACATTAGAGAAGTCCTGTGCCATGGTGAACCCCTGCTCTAGGAGCTGGGCACACTTAGGAAAAGAGTTCAGTTTTGGTATGTGATACTGTACTGGACACCTCAGCTTCCTTTACTGCAGAATAAAAACCATAGATTCCTTCACAGTTCTCAAAATTAAACTTTTTAATAACTTCTCACTAAACGCTTGAGGAGTGCTTCATAATTTTATATATAGATAGATAGATTTAGATATATGGATTATATATGTATATACACACAGAGAGACATATCTAATCAAAACCCAAAGCTGAACACAAACTTAGTAGGAATTTGACTAGGCTATTTCAAAATTTGCAGACATTCTCCTCATAATCTCTATGTTTTATATACTCCATTAGCAAATCCTGAAAACAATGCTTTCCTAATAAGAATATTTGCATACTGCTTTATCACTGACTCGATGTCTGTGTACTAACTAGCATTTGTATTCTTAAAACAATCTAATTAGAAATATATTAAGAAATTAAAGGGGAAATTACGTTAAAGTATAATTAAGAGGAAATTATTAGATCCAGATATAGAAAAATAGAGGGACAAGGAGGTAATCAGGCCCATTAGTATATATGTACTGGGTGGTGGGGGGGGGGGGGCTCTGAAAATCATGCTCCAGGCCCATAGCTTACCTCCTTTATAACAGACAAATACCCGAAACTGGAAGAAAAGGAGATTAGAGATCTCCACATTATGACCTCAAATATCTTTATGTTTATCATATGGCTTCCCTTCTATCCGACTGAGTTCCAGGAGAACCAGATTTTCCTGTCACATGTCCCCGAGACTAATCATGTCTAATTATGTGACTCTGGCTTATCTCAGGCTCACAAAATGCTATCTGGATGTTAAACTCAATCTAAATATTTCCTCTTCAGTGCAACTGCTCCCACAGTACTTTAAAACGTGTAAGACCCTCTTTCCTCTTTTAAACCCTTGTATCTGTCATGGGAAATGTGCCTTACATTACAGTTGTCTCGGGACTCACAGGCCGCATTAGTCTATATCACAGGGTGTGGGATGGTTTCATGCCCCTCTGTGTCATACGGACTGCTCCGTGGACACTGACCACACTGAGTCTAACAAAATGGAAAGAAATGGAGCTTTTTATCTTAAAATAGCCCTTTAAAATGGAAGAGACTAAAATGAAAAAGCCCCAAATTACATAGTACTTGAACTCGAGTAGTTCTGCTAAGTGGTATTTTTATGAATTCTAAATGCTCTGCTCTACACTCATGAAAGACAAGATTGCAAATAACTTGCCATGGCTCCCAGAGAGACGTCACTAGAGGATTCAGACCTGCTAGTTGTTTCCTTGTTTTTTTTTTCCTCACAACACAGAAATAGGTTTATAATTTGCATAACAGAAGCCACCCCCTTTCTAAATTATGTGTAGACAACCCTGGCGTGTACATTTTAAATTAGTTAACGTCTTCACTGAATCTCAGGCTGTATCCATAACTCTCTGTTAACTCGAACGGAGTTTCTGGTACGCTTCCCGCCCGCACAACTGCAGGTTACTACAGAGAATGGAATTCAGAAGCCAGAAACACTTCTTTCTCCAGTGTGCCTTCAAAGTAATAGAACCCATAGGGAACAGTATAAATAAAGGGCAACTCAACCACCAGGAGTGGCGTTACTACGGCCCAAACGCCAAAATGGTGAAATACTCTTTATAAGATTAGGAATAAAACAGTGCACAGTCTACCCCCAAATCACATAAGAGTTATAATCTGGAAAAATCCATTGTGTATTAAAATGGCGGGAGGGAATCTGCTTTACATGTTAAATTGTGTAGTTCTAGCTTCAGACAATGGCACAGAGTTTCCTTTTTTACTTCTTTGAATGTCAAACGATATCCGGACGATCACGCTGTACTGCTCCGTGCATGTGCCGGATACCGCCCCACCTCCGTCAGATGTAGTGCAACCCTCCCGTCATTAAGACAATAAAAAACCACTCTGTGAGCACCCAGAAGTTCCCTTGGGGGCAAACCACCAAGCTGAATTACAATTCGTTACCGCAGAAAGGGTTATATTGAGGTTTAGTGTAATAACCATTTTTGGCTTGACCACCTCCTCTACAACCTGAGTCGTGTATAAAGTTTAAATAGCAGGAACAACGTGGTTACTTATCTCCACAGCATTAAACATGTTGGGGTTCCGCTGAATTGCCAGGGGAATGTTGAAAAAGAAAACCAAAGCTGGAGGCATCACAATTCCGGTCTTCAAGTTGTATTACAAAACTGTCATCATCAAGACGGTCTGGTACTGGTGCAAAAACAGACACACAGATCAACGGAACAGAACAGAGAACTCAGAAATGGACCCTCAACTCTGTGGTCAACAGAGTTGGGAAAATTGGACAGTCACATGCAGAAGAATGAAACTGAGCCACTTTCTTATATCATACACAAAAATAAACTCAAAGTGGATTAAAGACCTAAACGTGAGACAGGAATCCATCAAAACACTGGAAGAGAACACGGGCAGCAACCTCTTCGACCTCAGCCACAGCAACGTCTTGCAAGACACATCTCCAAGGGCAAGAGAAACAAAAGCAAAAATGAACTATGGAGACTTTGTCAAGATAAAAACCTTTTGTACAGCAAGAGAACAGTCAACAAAACTAAAAGGCAACCTATGGAATGGGAGAAGATCCCAGCAAATGTCTTATCAGATAAGGGGGTAGTGTCCAAAATCTACAAAGAATTTATCAAACTCAACACCCAAAAAACCAAAAAAAATCTAGTCAAGAAATGAGTAGAAAACATGAACAGACATTTCTCTGAAGAAGACATACAAATGGCCAACAGACACATGAAAAAATGTTCAACATCACTCAGCATCAGGGAAATGCAAACCAAAACCACAATGAGATACCACCTCACACTAGTCAAAATGGTAAAATTAATAGCTCAGGAAACAACAGATGTTGGCGAGGGTGTGGAGAACAGGGAACCCTCTTACACTGTAGGAATATAGCCGGCGCAGACACTCTGGAAAACAGTACGGAGGTTCCTCAAAAAGTGAGAAGTAGAGCTACCCTATGACCCAGTAATTGCACTACTAGGTATTTATTCAAAGGATACAAACATTTATACAAAGGATACTAGGTATGTGACTCAAAGGGGGAACATGCACCCTAATGTCTATAGCAGCAATGTCCACAACAGCCAAACTATGGAAAGAGCCCACATGTCTACTGATAGATGAATGGATAAAAAAGATATAGCACATATACATATACATCATGGAATATTACTCAGCCATCAAAAAGAATGAACTCTTGCCATTTGCAACGACGTGGAACTAGAGGGTATTATGCTAAGTGAAATAAGTCAGACAGAGAAAGACAAATACCATAGGATTTCATTCATGTGTGGAATTTAAGAAACCAAACAGATGAACACAAGGGAAGGGAAGGAAAAATAAAATAAGAGGAAAACAGAGAGGGGCAAACCATAGGGACTCTTAACTATAGGAAACTAACTGAGGACTGTCAAAGGGGAGGAGAGAAGGGAGACGGGGTAACTGTCATGATCATTAAGAAGGGAACTTGAAGTAATGACCACTAGGTGTTGTATGCAACTGACGAATTACTGAATTCTACCTCTGAAACTAATAATACAGTATATGTTAATTAAATTTAACTTAAAAAAAATTTTTTTAAAAACATGCTGGGCTCTGATAAGCATGCTTGGTGTGTCACGCTTGCTTAGAAAGCTGTCTAGTATGAATGTGTTTCTGACATGGAGAAATGCCACTAGCAACGGATAAACGAGAGAGCAGAGTCTGGACCCCTGAGCCACACAGCTCCTCTGAGCTACATTCTCCTTCGGATACCAAATGCATTTCCAGCCACCTGCAAAGACGAATTCAAAAGCAGCTTCCCATTCTTTGGGACTAAAAATATATGAAATTCTCTTCATGGAGTAGGATTTTTTTTTTTTTTAAGATTTTAATAATTTGACAGAGAGCGCGCACAAACAGGGGAATGGTGGAGAAGGAGGAGAAGCAGACTCCCCACTAAGCAGGGAACCCAACGAGGGCTCAATCCCAGGATCCTGGGAGCATGACCTGAGCCAAGGGCAGACGCTGAGCCCAGGGGCCCTCATGCAGTAGGATTTGTTTTGACTCCAGAACAACCTGTGTAGCTCAAAGATAAAGAATGGCCCACCACGCTTAACGAGTTTCAGCATGAACTGTTTTCTTATGGATGAGACACATACACTTTGAAGTAAAGCATCCCTGTCATTAACAGTCTACTTGCTCTTGTGACAGAAAACTAGTACTTGGGGCGGGGGGAAAGATGCCAAATTATACGTTGTAAAGTTACATAGTAAAAAGTCATGAGTTTTTAGCTATTTGCATATTTCTAACATTCCATCAGAGCACAATAACTCTGTGCAGTTGAACAAAAAGGAAGGCACATTTAAAAAATGTTTCTGGGGACATCTGGGGGGCCCAGGTGGTTAAGCCTCTGCCTTCAGCTCAGGTCATGATCCCAGGGTCCTGGGATCGAGTCCCATATCCCTGGTCAGTGGGGAACCTGCTTCTCCCTCTGCCTGCCACTCCCCCTGCTCATGCTCGCTTGCTCTCTGACAAATAAATAAATAAAATCATAAATAAGTAAATAAAATCTGGTTGAGATTTAAAATTCAACTGAAATATTCTGTTATTTTGAGAAGATGGAGACAAAATTATGGATTGTGAATATAACATGTTTCAGCAGTATTGGGTCACCTTTAACAATATGCCTAATTAATGTGCTTAACTACACAACAGAAAACCAGTGAAATTTGTTATGTCAGAGTATTGAAATTGGGTCGTATTTCACAGGGTCCAGAAGCAGCTTGTTAACAGACTTGTAGGCTATCTCTGTTTGAAGTACAGAATATATTTCCACGTACATATTTTCCTTTTCTTCTGTTTCAAAAATATAGGTATTTATATACCAGTATTGGATGTCCTTAGAATAGACATTTTTGACTATAAAGAATGAAATCATTATCTCACAATAACTTAACAGGAAAAGTAAATTGGAAGTGTTACTAACTTACAGTCAATTTAGATGATCTGTATCAAATACCTTTATTCCCAGTAATAAAAATTTGTGTTCAGCTTAGCTGTATTGAAGGAGCAGATGTTTTCGTTTGCCTGGAAAATTATCCAATTATCCCTATTCATCATCTGACATTACCTCTGAAGACTGACTGAAGAGTCTACATTTTTCTCAGCTAAGACAAAACACTGAACAACATTATTAACCAAGTTCAGAGAAATGACATTTATAGAAGACATATATACAAACTATAACTGGATAACACACATGTTTTTTTCAAGGATATTTGTAACATTTGCCAGGACTGACCATATACTGGTCCATAAAACAACTGTTAAGCCATTGGAATCATATAGATCATGTTCTCAGACCAGAACATAATCAATAATCAAATAGAAATAATCAAATAGAAATCAAATAATCAAATAGAAATCAATCACAAAACAAGGTAATATTTTCAAACCCACTGGCACTCTTCGAAATAACCAAAAGGCCAATGACAAGGGAAGCTATAAAATATTTTGAAGTGAACATTAATGGAAATAAAACGCCTTCGATTTTGTGGGATACAGATACAGCAGTGCTTACAGAGAATACTGCAATGTCATTCAGTGAATGTGCCTTGTCAATTTTTTCCACTGCACGCCAGTTTATCCTCACTCTCTGCCTTTTACGAAAATACTATTGTCTCCTGAATTGAATTAACATAAAAGCACACGATTTTTTTCCCTCTCTCATGCATAATATTATGCTCTTCACTACAGACTGGTAATGTGCAGCTTGAAGCTATAGAACTGTCTAGCTGCGTTTTCCTATTGCTTGTATATTTCTAGATCTTTGCTGTCATTTTATTGCCTTTCAATCTAACAAAAGCTGGATTTTGTTTTACTTTCTTTCTTCTTCTACTTGATTGATTGCTTAAGGAACAAAATCTGACATATAATCTGATTAAAATGCCAAACACTTGCACACCCCATCTTCTTCAGATGTGCTCAGAAGATCGCTCTTATATTAACCAAGTCATTCATTGTGCATCATTATGTCTAACCCACCCCCACGGCACAGACTATAAGGCTGTCAGGAAGACCCAACTGAAGGTTATTGTTCACTTTCCATCCCACCAGAGCCTCAGATAATGATGGCATTTATGCGATCCTTCATCTGAAGAGTTATAAACAGGATAACACAAGCCTTGGCTGGCCCACACCATTCTTTCCATTTGGGTGACAGAGCTGGCCCAACGTTGGAGACAGCCGACATCATCAGCTTCTACCACCCCAGCCTAAAACAAAAGTCAGTAGCTTCCATCTCAGGGAATGCCACAGTAGAGGCACAACAAGAAGTCCCAGACTCTTGCTGCCTGACAAGACCATGGACACAAGAGAGTTCAGTGAGCTTCACGCTGTGCTGCCAAAGCCCACTGGGGTTCTGGGGGCCCTCTAGGAGACTGGAGTATGAGAGGATGGCCACCACTTCATGCTCAACCATCCAGCTTCATACAAAGCTACCTCTGGTTTCCAAAGAGCTTTTTGAGTGAGACTGCCTGAAAGCACGTATTATCCACTCTGCTAGACAGTAACTTCACTGTCTGTTGATTTGCCCCAAGCTTATTCTGTTAAGTAAAGACCCTTCCAGACAGAGGTTGGAAGATGGAGGCAGAGTAGGAGGCCCCTAGGCTCACCTCATCTCACGAATACAACTAGGTAACTATCAAATTATTCTAAATACCCCAGAAACGGACGCAAAGACTGGCAGAACAAACTCCACAACTACAAGTAGAGAAGAGGCCACATGGAAGAAAGCAGGAAATGTAGAGACGTGGCTTGGGAAAAAAATGGATAGTGGCCACCGCAATGGGAAGGGAGCTGCCGTCACAGAGCAGAACAAGAGACAGACTAACATACGGCGCATGGGGAAACAGATTCCCCGTAGTAACTGGCTGGGAAATTGAGAGGGGCCGAATCTTGTGACTTCCTGCAACTAGCAAGGCTTACAGCTTGGGGTTCTAAAGAGTCCATGTGCACGGTTCTAAATAGCTCAGAGGGCACTGGGGCTGATCTTGGAGAGAAGGGAGGCAAACAGCCCAACGACACATAGCATGGAAACAGCAATCTGAAGAACACCTAGGGCAGAGAGGGAGAAAGTTACTCACTCAACTTGCATGCAGTGCAGAAAGACGGCATTCATGGGGAGACCCCTCAGGGAACAAAAGAACTGGTCCACACCATTTCCTCCCCCTCCTCCACTCAGCATAAGCATAGGGCCAAATGCCAGAACCAGCACAGAGGGGACATTGCCTACCTAAGTGGCTTACATGAAGCCCCACCAACCCATACTCTGGTGGAACCACCCGTCCCAGTCTCTCCTGCCTCAGTTCCAGTGTGGCAGGGCCCTTCCCCCAGATCTGCCCAAACCCCTGTCCCTGTGTCTCCTGATGCCAAAGTTCTGTAGAGCCTCAATTCTAGTGGCAGTGGCAAGTCTCATTTCACAAGCCAACTAGAGCACACCTACTTAAAACACACCACATTCAGCCCAGGAACCAAACACTGCTCCCAGCAGACAAAGACAACCTCTGCAGATAACTGGCCTGAAGGATAAATCAATGAGGAGAAAAGAGCAGAGCACACACAGCACGCACTGGAGACACTCCAGGAAGTACCAGGCCCTGGGGAGCAGGGGGCACTCCACAGCAGAGCACTCAAGGACCTCTTCTTCCTAAGGCCATTACCCTCAAGAATAGGAGATGAAACTGACTTTCCTAACACAGAGAAACAGACACAGACAAAAGGAGAAGACAGGATATTTATCCAAAATAAAGAACAAGACAGGGCCATGGCCAGAAATATAAGCAGAACAGATTAAAGCAACATGTCTGATAGAGAATTTAAAGTAATGATTACTCCCTAGACCTGAGGAGAGAGTGGAAGACATGAGTGAGACCCTTAACACAGAGACAAGGAGAAACATAGCAGAGATAAGGGATACAATAAACAAAATGAGAAACCTGATGGAACGCACAGCCTGTTGGAAGAAGCAAAGGAATGAATTAGTGACCTACAAAACAAGAGTAAAGGAAAGCAATCAAGCTGAACAAAAGACAGAAAAAAGAACTATGTGAAACAAGAATAGACTTAGGGAAATCATTGACTCCATCAAACATAATAACATCCATATTACAGGAGTCCCAGAAATAGAGAAGAGAAAAGGGGGCAGAAAATGTATTTAGACAAGTAATAGCTGAAAACTTCCCTAATCTGGAGAAGGAAACAGATATCCACATCCAGGAGGCACAGAGAACCCCGTCAAAGTAAAAAAAAAAAAAAAAAAAGCATATCCACTCCAAGACATATGGTAAGTGAGTTGACAAAATAAAGTAATAAAGAAAAAATTTGTAAAGCAGCAAGACAAAAAAAGACAGTAACTTACAAGGGAAATGTCATAAGGCTAGCAGATTTTTCAACAGAAACTTTGCTACTCAGAAGAGAGTAGCATGATATATTTGAAGTGCTGAAATGAAAAAAATTGCAACCAATAATACTCTACCCGCAAGCATTCAGAATAGAAGGAGAGATAAAGAGTTTCCCAGACCAAAAAAAAAAAAAAAGGGGGGGGGGTTTACCAGACAAACAAAAGCTAAACGAGTTCATGACAACCAAAGCAGTCTTGCAAGATATATCAAAGGAGACTCAGAGCGGAAAGGAGAGGACAAAAGTGACAGTATAAAGGTACGAAACACAAAAGTAGCAAAAATGAATATTTCTGTAAAAAAATTAGTCAAGGAACTCACAAAATAAAAGGATATAAAATATAATAACATATATCTAAAACATGGGAAGAAAAAAATAATGGGTTCAAAATTGAACAACTCAATATAGTCTGCTATATGTAGAAGATCTTATACGTAAACCTAATGGTAATGAGATACCAAAAACCACTAATAAATATGTAAAGAATAAAGAGAAGGAAATCCAAATATACCACTGAAGAAAACCAGCAAAACATGAAAGACAGGATCAGAGCAGATCTTCATAAACAACCACGAAACAAATAATAAAATGACAATAAATCCATATATATCAATAATTTCTTGCAAAATGTACTATTTTTTAATACCATACCCAAAGATAAACTCAAAATGGTTTCAAGACCTGAACATGAAACCTCAACCCATAAAAACGCAAGAGGAGAACATAAGCGGTAGACATTAACCAGAGCAACATTTTTCTACATCTGTCTCTTAGGACACATGACCCATGAAAAGATGCTTGACATCACTCATCATCAGGGAAAAGCAAATCGAAACCACAATGAGGTATCACCTCACATCTGTTAGAATTGCTAAAATCAATTGCTAAAATCAAGAAGACAGGACACATGTGTTGGTAAGGATGTGGAGAAAAAAAGGAACCCTTGTGCGCTGCTGGTGGGAATGTAAATTGGTGCAGTCACTGTGGAAAAGAGTAGGGCTGTTCCTCAAAAACGCAAAATAGAAATTTCATCTGATCCAATAATTCTACTATTGGGCATTTACCCAGGGAAAATGAAAACACATTAACACAGCATTATTTACAATAGTAAGTCATGGAAGTAACCTAACTGCCCATTAAGAGAAGAATGGATAAGGGAAATGTGGCGTGTGTGTGTGTGTGCGTGTGTGTGTGTGCGTGTGTGTACACAGGAATATTACACCATCATAAAATGGGATGAGATCTTGTCACTTGTGACAACATGGAACCAGAGGGTGTTATGCTAAATGAAATAAGTCAGACTGAAAAACAAATACCGTATGACTCCATTCATAAATGGAATCCCAAAAAAGTGAGTAAACAAAAAATAGAATGAGAACTGTAAATACGGAGAACAAACTGATGGTTGCCAGAGGGGAGGTTGGGTGGGGGTGAGCTAAATGGGTGAAGTGGAGGAGACACAGGCCTCCAGCTACGGAATGAGAAGTCAAGAGAATAAGAAGCAGGAACAGAGTGAACGATACTGTAACGGCAACATGATGAGACAGACAGTAGCTATACTTGTGGTGAACACAGAATAACGTATAAACTTATCAAATCATTAAGTCATCCTCCCAAAATTAATGTAACATTGTGTATCAAGTAGAAAGAAAGAAGAAAAGAAAAGAAGAAAGAAAAGAAAAAAGGAAGAAAGTCCATCAGTACTTCTTGCACAAAGAACTCCTTACTAAAATCCCCCCCATGTTCCTGGAACCCACCCTTACTCTTACAAAGGATCTTTCATTTATCCAACAAACATGTGATGAAAGCTTACTGATTGACCAGGCATGGTCAGGTGCTAGAGACTGAGCAGTAAAGAAAGCAAACTCCACTATGAAATTACATTCTCTCTATCCCACCCCCCACCCCACCTTCTTTGAGCCCTGGATTCCTGGAGCCCCTGGATCAAAGACAGGCAACAGAAAATTCACGTTGTTCCAGTATACCAAGCATTTTTATTTGCCATTGCTTTACCCTCCCCCTTTCAATCTAGGCAAGGGGCCTTACTTTTTAAAACCAAAAGAACAATTACAGCGTTATCCTAAATAAAAGAGCAGTTTTCTTCTTGATATGGATTCTGCCTCCTCCCTAGAATGCTGAAGAGGTGGTAGCAAAAATTTTTTTAAATGTATTTATCTGAGAGAGAGAGAGCGCGTATGAGAGTGAGGCAAAGGACAGAAGGAGAGGATCCTCAAGCAGACTCTATTCGGGGCTGGATCTCATGACCCTGAAACCATGACCCGAGCCAAAACCAAGAGTCAGATGCTCAACTAACTGAGCTACCCAGGCACCCCTCCAGTCAAATTTTCTAATCAATGTTTCCTTCTCTCTACATTTGCCATTTCAAAAATTCCACTTAATTCAAATAATTTTTCAATTATAATATCATCAATATATAATGATGACAAATTAGTATAAAATCTGCCTCTTTATGTTATGAAAACTAGATGTCCTACAAAGTATCTTTTTTTTAAAGATTTATTTATTTTAAAGAGAGAGAGAGCATGTGCTAGTGGGGGGGAGGGGAGAGGGAGAGGAAGAGAACATCTTAAGCAGACTGTGCTAAGCTCAGAGCCCATCTCGAGGCTTAATCTCACAGCCCTGAGATCATGACCTGAGCCAAAACCCAGATTCTGACACTCAACCAACTGAGCGACCCAGGTGTCCCCTAACAAAATATCTTAATATCTTTTTTTTTAAAGATTTTATTTATTTGACAGACAGAGATCACAAGTCGGCAGAGAGCAGGCAGAGAGGGGAGGGGGAAGCAGGCTCCCTGTTGAGCAGAGAGCCCGATGTGGGGCTCGATCCCAGGACCCTGGTATCATGACCTGAGCCGAAAGCAGAGGCTTTAACCCACTGAGCCACCCAGGCACCCATATCTTAATATCTTAATAGAAATGCACTTACTCCATTAGTTCTAGGAAAAACCAGCCAGAAATTTCTATGTATTCAAATCTAGATTATATAACTTCAGAAGTCTAACTTGTATCATTGAGGAAGGAATACATTTAAATGCTGCTCTCTTGCTCATTAGTCAAGAAAAAAAAAACATTAAAATAAGCCAGCAAAGGGAATATAAATGATAGGTTTTTTTGGTTTATTTTGTTTTGTTTTTGTTTTCGTCTTTTGCAGCTTTATTGACATGTAATTGACACACGGTCATCTTCCAGAAAGCGGTCGTTTTTCTGTTCCTAGAACTGCTGCTGTTCTTCTCCTTGATCTCCTGTTGAGTTTGTCGGTGTTCAGACTGGTTGTATAACTATCTAAGTGACTTCCTGGGACCAGACGAAATTTAGGTCTCCTCCTCCTCTGCCATCTTGCTCCTCTAGAAGTGATAGGTTTGACTCCAACACTCATACTGAATACTTGCCACCCCTCTGAGGCTGTTACATTTTTTAGAGAAACAAGATGAAGTGCCCTGATTCCTTTATTTACATCTGCTCTCACCTTTATTTAGAGATAACCTTCTTGAAAGAACACTTATTGTTAAGTCATTCCTTCACCTCCAATTTCTTCTTGATCTCTTGCTCACTGGCTTTAATCTCAACCACACCACTGAGACTGCTTTTGCCAAAACCATGGCTTACTTTTGGTCCTTGTTTTACTTGACCTTTCCACAATACTTGACACCACTGGCCATGTCCATCCTTTGGAAATTGTTCACTCCCTTGGTTGCGAAGGCAACATGCATTTTAATTTTAGTCTCTCTCTTGAGATCCAACGCAGCTGCTGACCACTGAAACATTGGTGCTCCTCATGGATCTGTCCTAGGCTCTCATTTCTCACTTTCGTTGTTTCCGAGGGGCCTCATCCACATCTATCTGTCCTTTCCATGCCCATGGAATGTTGCAATCACTCATTACTGGACTCTAGTTCATCTCTTTCCTAAGCCTACAGAGTCATATTTTTAAGTGCATATTGGACTTTTTCCATCTAAATCATGTTTTTTTTCTAATATGTCAGCCCTACCATAGTCCAAAATCAATGCCTTATGCTTTCTTCCTCTCTGCTCTCATCCCCCTTAAGATGCCTTCCATACTCATGGCACCACTATACCCCAAAATCTCGAGTCATCATACCATCTTCTTTCTCCCATCCTTTTCCAGTCATTAGCTCCTGTCAATTCCATAATCTTAACACTGCACATCTGCCTCTTCCTTGCCATATACATGCCTCCTACTTTTGTTAAGATCTTCAAAATTTGGGTTGCCTTGGTGCCTAAGTCATCTTCAGCTCAGGTCATGATCCCAGGGTCCCGGGACTGAGTCCCACATCGGGCTCCTTGCTCAGCAGGGAGTCTGCTTCTCCCTCTGCCTGCCACTCCCCCTGCTTGTTTGTTCGTTTTCTCTCTCTCTCTCTCTTTCTCTCTCACCTTGAAAAATGAATAAATAAATTTTTTTTTAAATTTTCAAAATTTATCATCTGGAGACCATTTCAATTGTTTCCTAATTGGTCCCCCCAGAAAGAGACGCGCCATTCTAATTTATTTTACATTATGTTATGATACTTATCTCGCTAAAGCACAACCAAGTCCCTCTATTTAAAAGATTACTAGTTATCTCCATTTTGTAATCACAAAATTCCAAATTGATGAGCATTACATACAACCTCCTGCACGATCTGCTCCTGTCTTCCCAATCTCATCTCTCACCCTTCCCCATGCTTCAGTCATATTGAAAAGTTTATAATTCCCTTAAACACGCACATCATTATTCCCTCCACACATTTACACACAGTTTTCCCTTGCAGAAATCCCTTTACGATACCTCTGCCTATGTGGCAGCCCTATTTTGTCCTTTGACGTATATTCTGTTTGAAACATTTCATGAGCCCCCCAAAAGTTGATTCTTGCTCCTGTGGGCTTCAAGAAATGCACTGGAAATAGACCCAGTAAGATTTTACCTAACTGACGTAAGGACAGAAAGAGCATGAGATGAGAGAAACAGCTCAGTGCGCTGAGCCTGGAAGCCAAGCATGATGGTGAGGCATTATTACAAAAAAAGAAGATTAAGGCTTTACTAAAAGGATGAAACTCTATGAGGTTTTTGTTTTAAAGCGAATTCTTTTTTGAAGAATAACATATATATAGGAAAGGATAAAAATATGCAGCTTACACATACCAGAACAGCTGAAACTCAAGAGACAGAGAATACCAACTGTTCGCAAGAACGTGCAACACACCAGTGTGCCCTTGGGAGGATAAACTGTTGCACCATTTTGGAAAACCACTGGGCCCCAGCAAATAAACTGAGCACATGCATACTCCATCACATACCGTATTCCATTCCTAGGAATATACCCAACAGACATGCTGATGTCAGTTTGGGAAGAAACCATGCACGGTATGTTCACAGCAGCTTTATTCATTGTGGTAAATAGAAACAACCTGAAATGTCCAACAAACTGCGAATGGAGAATAAAGTGCATTAGACTTACACCACTAAATACCATTCAATAGCGAAAATGAACAAAATACGTTAATGCAAAAGCCTGGTTGAATCTCAACCATAACACCGAATGTAAGAAGTCAGATACAAGAGAGATCATACCACACGATACACAAAGTGCAAAAAGAAACACCATCTCTCTTTTTTGAAGGCAGAATGGAAGTTCGTGACAGGAAAGGAGTAAGAGAGGCGCTTCTCGGGTGTCAGAAAGGTTCCAAAGTTTCTTCATTTAGATGTTGGTTCCGTGACTGTCTTCCATTTGTGAAAATGCATCAAGATGCCATACTGGGTATGTGCATTTTCTGTACGTTAAACTGCAGTGGGAAGGGTTTTTGGTTTTCTGTTTGATTTTTTTTTAAGTATACAGCCTAATGGATTTTCACTAAATGAATGCTCCCATGTAACAAACAACTTGCCAAGAAGCAGAACGCTGCCAACACCTCAATGCCCCTTCATGTTCCTGCCCTTACCCATCCCCCAAAAGCAAGGTCTATTTTGCCTTCCATCATGGAGGCAGCCATCTCTTCTGCCCTGCTCACTGCTGTTTCCTCCACACTTAGACAACCTGCATATGCTATAATATTTTATGCATGCATGTTGAACTAATTAATTATAGGCAAAAATTGGGGAGTCAATCAAGATATGTGAAACGTGGGTTGGCGATGTCCAACAAACAATAAATTAAGCAAAGAGGAGTGAAGGATGGAAAGATAATTCCCTGGAGAACATCTACACTTAAGAGTTGTAAAAAGCAATACTGAAGGGGAGACCAAAAATGAATCAAACCATATTCTCATTTCATAAGCCCACTGCAGTAGTTTTTTAAATTGCCTTATTGATATAGTTTGTATGACTAAATACTTAGTGATCAATAAAAATTATTTTATTCATGAAATCTTTTTGATGACTTATAAGCATCATTGTACTCACAATCCAAAGCTTTGAAAGGTATGACTCAGGATCTGCATGTGTATTTTTTTTTTTAATAAATTTGAAAATAGGAAGAATTTTTTTTTTAAGATTTTATTTATTTATTTGTCAGAGAGAGAGAGAGAGAGCGCGCAGCAGAGGAAGAGGGAGAAGCAGGCTCCCCACTGATCAAGGAGCCAACATGGGACTTAATGCCAGGACCCTAGGATCATGACCTGAGCCAAAAGCGGACACCTAACCAACTGAGCCACCCAGGCATCCCATGAAGATAGGAAGCATTTCATCTTCCTTGCATCCTTCAGATCTCAGCTGTTACGAATTGTGAAAAGATCATTAAATCCATTAAAAAAATTATAAGACTTGAAATGCTCATCAGCCAAAAAGCTGACTTTTCTTGAATGTTCTGATTCATTAAATCTGATACTGGGTGTTCACTGTGTAGAAAGGAAGAGGCACCAGAACCCATGGTAGGAGGTGTCTCACCCATCCATTCAGACCTGCATAAAATGACCTCTTCTACCGCAGCCACAGGACAGGAACTGCCGATGCCCAGGCAGCAAGCCCTCTGGAAATCAGTACAAAACAGAAACATACACATGGGCACGAACTTTGCCTACACTGCCCACAAAGAGTCCCTGAGCTGATCACAGCGTGCGCATCCCCATGGGTATCTTTTCCTTCTCTAACTCCATTTAGAGCTATTTGAGTTTCACACACATCTTTGTCTCATCCCTCCCTCCCACTTCTATGCTGTCCAGAGCGTCAAAGAAGTTATTTGAGTCAACGACATATTCATTTGTATGCTTGCTGCTACCCTAGGTAATTTATACCAGTCTGCCATCCCAATTACATCAATTTCCTTACCTTACCTTAAGGGTAAGGCTCTGACACTATTTGGACCATGAACAGGTCGTGTGGGATCAAGAAAGTATGTAAATACTCAAACAGTTCTCAGTTAATTGAGGTTATTTTTACATTTAGAAATACTGCAAAATATCCCCATGTGTTGGATTTCCATGATTATAACTAAACTTAGAATAGCTTAGGAAAAGATTATAATCACTCATCCACACAGTTGGCTAATTATACAGCATCCACAGACAATGCTGAGATAACAAAGTGATTAAAAGAGAATGGCAGCTTCTCCTCACTAATCAGCAGAGACATCACAAGGAGGACTTTAACTTTTGGCAAAGCCCAGAGCATATCTGTACGCCAAGATGTCCCCCAATTTCCTTGATCCTCTCAAGACTGAAAGACAAAGCCAGCCCCACTCCTAAGAGGCCACATGGCTGGAAATCCAGGTCTGCTCCCAAACAGAGTATTCTCAGGTATTACCTGGGTGGACATTTCTCATCTTTAGCTGATTATCTTTTAAAAAACTTTCTTTTTAAGCACAATTTTACAGAAATTGGAAAAATACCAAAAAGTAGGAAAATAGAGATCATAGTGTCAGTACTTGGATACAGTTAATCTTTATTACGGATATTTCTGTGTATATGTATGAAAACTTCTAAGTATGATGATTATATGGTATATTCAAAACTACATAAATTTTACAAATCAACAGGTATAACTTTGTAAATAATGCATTTACTGTTAACCTTCTTAATTGAAAAAAAAAAAACTGAAAGAAAATGAGAATGAGGGGTGCCTGGGCGGCTCAGGGGGTTAGGGCCTCTGCCTTCGGCTCAGGTCATGATCCCGGGGTCCTGGGATCGAGCCCCGCATCGGGCTCTCTGCTTGGCGGGGAGCCTGCTTTCCTTTCTCTCTCTCTGCCTGCTTCTCTGCCTACTTGTGATCTGTCTGTCAAATAAATAAATAAATAATCTTAAAAAAGAAAAAAAAAAAGAAAATGAGAATGAAAACAGCTTAAAGAAAAAGATGGTCTCAATGAGCACAGAGCCTTCTCTGAGTGAGTGTTCCTCTGTGTGCCAACCGTTCTGAATGGATCATACCCAGATTTCATGACACTATCTCATCGTAAGCCCATTATTACCCGGCTGAAGGCTGACGGTGGGCAAAGATGTGAATCAAGCACCATGGTTCCACCTGGGTAAATCCACCTTCCTTGGTTTTAAGCAACTTTGCTGACACAGACTCATGTTATAACAAGGATGACCACCTCTGACCTTCCCAGAGGGAGCTGTGGGCACTGCGGGTAATCCAGAACTTCTTGAAGTACATGGAGGGCAAGCTGGTCAACCAGATCTGTGACCCAAATCGGGTTCTGTGGTTTGAATCAATGCCCATAAATGGACTAAGACATCAAGCATTTGTTTAGGACAAATTCGCAGGTGCCATATATTTTGAATCACTATTTATCTAAGAAGGTTTTTTCCCCAAAATTTTACACTTGGAAAAGTCCACTTAGTTTGGTAGGACATTCCTATATTACAAACACTTTTTTCTTGAAAATCTGTAGGTGCTTCTCTGTTATCTTCTGGTAACATACTTTTTTAGAGGAAGGACTGAGATCATATGAACTTACTTCAGTTACGAGCAAAAAAAAAACCAAAACCCACAACAAAAACCAATTCACTTAATATAATTAAAAAAGAAATATTGACTCATATACTGAAAGACCCAAGGACAGCTGCAGGGTCCTACCACATTACAAACTGCCACACTGTCCCCTCTTCTGTCCTCCTAAATATTACCTTTAATCCCAAGTAAGTTTTCTACATAGAAATAAATGGCTGTGAACCACTTCAGGTACAAATTATTGTCACACGCAAATGTCTTTGTCCTGATGGCCTAACAGAAGGTCCAAGTAGGAATGTCGCTGGTCTGGCTTGGGTCATGTGCTCAGCTCTACTCAGGGGATGGCTATCACAACTGATGAGCTTGAATCCCAAGGTCATTTTGCACTGAGTAACAAAGTTTCATTTGATTGGCAACCCCAGTTTGTGGAGTTCCCAAAATAAATGAAGGGCTATGTCACCTCAAAGAGACGGAAAGGGGCACCTGGGTGGCTCAGTTGGTTAAGCATCTGCCTCGATCTCAGTTCAGTCTTGATCTCAGGGTCATGAGTTTAAGCCCCACACTGGGCTCCACACGAAAAAAAGAAAAGAAAAGAAAGGGATACTGGGTTGCATATATCGATGGAAAAACAATGAATTCTTCATGCTTTATAGTTTTTTATCTTCTTTTTTTTTAAGATTTTATTTATTTATTTGACAGACAGAGATCACAAGTAGGCAGAGAGTCAGGCAGGGGGAGGGGGAAGCAGGCTCCCCACTGAGCAGAGAGCCTGATGCAGGGCTCGATCCCAGGACCCTGGGATCATGACCTGAGCTGAAAGCAGAGGCTTAACCACTGAGCCACCCAGGCGCCCCAGTTTTTTTCTTCTTAAGGACATAAATTGTTAACCTATTTTCCTAGGAGTACTTTATTTTAAGCTACAGAAAATTTTCAATTATGCCTTTCCTTTTTTCCCCTCAAAACAATCCTAACTGGCTCTGCTGTCCATTTTTAATTCTGCTTTACCTCTTTAACTTCCTTGCATTCCTTTCCTATCTCAGCCATCTTGTTTCCTCGTGTTACCCTTTGATTTTTTGTATTACCTTATTTTCCTCGTAGGGTTTCATTCACTGGCTTGTTGGCCTTGCATCATATTTTGGATCCCAAACAGTTTCCCAGAATTCTTTCATATTTCTGGATTTGCTTAATATTAGAAACTCACTCTCCTTCTGAGTTTTCAGGATGATATTGCTTTTAATTCTACAGCTTCTCCCCTAGGCTCTGTGTCTTTTGCTCTTATTTACTCATATAAAAGAGACTTGCCCATTCATGGCTTCTGCCGCCAACTGGATTACACTCATCTTCCCTCTATGTTCATTTGGACTCTCTTTCAAGTTCCATTCTTTTATTTATATTGCATCAATGGACTGCTAGACATAGCTCCCAGTTCGAATCGTGATGGATAGCAAACATCAATCTATCATTTACCTGCTCTCCTGAAATGAGATCTTTTGGGTTTCCACCACGGCCGTATCCATCCTCTGCACCAAACGAATGTATGAACAATGACGACCCTCCAGGGGCGTTCCCATTCTATTATCTGCTTCTCCATCCCAGGATACTGCATGCAACCACCAGCTCCCATCCAACCCTCTCCTTGCAAATGTTTCTGAGGTCTGATTTCCAAACAGAACTGTGAGAGTTTACAACAGCTCTTTTTAAAAGGTATAAGTCAGTCTTTGCTTTGGAGGCTCTGCTTTTCTGAACTGTGAGACAGGAGGTAGTAAAAGAAAGAAAGATCCTTACACCTACCTTCATGGGAACAAACAGACATGTGGCATTCTAGCTAGTTCTATCAGGTGAAAGTAGTGGAAACCGCTCAGAACAGCAGGACAGATGATTTTTCCCTAAGTATGAAAGTTCCAAAGGAATGTGATTTCAAGAGCACTCACAAAGCTCTTGCAAAGTTCATGACCCATGTCCACTAGAAAATCCTTCCTTGCATCACACCCACAACTCTCCTCATGCTGTGTTTTCAAACTTTTTCTTCTGAGCTCCATTTACAGAGCAGCTTGGTCCATACTAACATAATACCGCCACTTAACCTGGTTTGTTACAGTGGCTCAAGGGAGAGCCAAAGCATCCAGTGCTAGGTGATGGCATCATCTAGATAAAGAAAACCGTTCTCACTTAAACTGTGCATCATAAAGCTTCATCTGAACTGATAGGAGATCAGTGTGATTATTCAGTATATTATGTAAAGTCAGCCTTTCTTACACAGTGTTTTTACCATTACGCAGTGTGAAAATTAGGATCAAATTTGCGGATTCCTCTATGGGACCCTCTTGGTTCAGTATGCTGAGGAGACCTGCCCTGAGATAGAAATCTGCATGCCAGGAGTCAAGTTCAGGAGCAACCTCAGAACCGATGTATGAGAGAGACAGGGACAAGAAGGTGTGCTGTGACGTAGCTATAGTCACGGTATGCACTGATCCCATGGGAACCGGAGCTAGGATGGCCTTTTAGACTTGCTCTAAACTGAAATAAGGGGACAGGCATTTCTACCCCAAGACTGCGGATAACTGGATGCAAGCTGTTCTCAGGGAGCTCAGAAGACTTGAGCCAGGTTTGTCTCACCAACTGCACTTCCCAGAGGGATGCAGCTGTCAACATTCCCAACAGGTGTGGCAATGAGGGCCTTGGTCCCGAAGGGGATCTGAGAGGCACGTTACAGCATCCGTCACAAGGACAGAGAGTTGCCAGAGATGGATATATCAGTCAGTCAGGTTAGCCAAGTTAGGCTGAATAACAAGAAACCCTAAAAGTCTCATGATGACATGGAAGACTTTGCTACATAGAAGACTTTGCTATTCGCTAAGACATGCAACCAACATGGTGGTCATGTTCCCTGACCGACACAAAGGGCTCTACTCATTAAGGTCACTTGAGGACCCAGGTTGATGAAGACTGTGCAACAGCAGGTATCTTTATGATCATTTAGGTAGAAAGAAAGAAACATTTTGAATCATGCACTGGCCTGAGGTATCCCAGAACTGAGTCATGTTTTTACCAATCAATTTCATTGGCCAAATTGTGACACATGGCCATGCCCAAAATGCTACCTAGTGCCTAGAAAGAGAGAAAAACCAGAATATCTATGACCTAATGACCACCACAAAGGAATGACCTAGCCTGGGGTCCAGAGATATAAACGGCCCATTTGAAATACTGAGATACTTTTGTTCCTCTGTGTACATTTATTCTTTAATTACAACTAAAGAAGAGCCTGAAGGAAAAGTACATTTGAGGAACTGTAACCTCTCAATCATAAAACTGCAGAGCTGGATATTTCCATAAAGCATTCCAACAAAGGAATCACAAGAAACCCCAAAGGAAGGAAGAATTGATGACACTTAAAAAGAGACTGGAAACTGTATGTTCTCCAACGTTTTAGCAATTTTTTTAAAAATCAAAATCCTTAAAACAAAGTGTCTCTGTGTTTTGGACAAACTGGCACAGCAAAGAAATGAAAAGAGTGTGTGCTTCTTTATTCCGTTATAAAGGAAGCCTCAGATTTGATAGTGTGTCTGTCTGTGTGTGTGTGTGTGTGTGTGTGTGTGTGTGTGTGTGTATAAAAGGGGGGGTAATCTGATTTTCTGCAAGGGAGAAAGAAAGCCTCTGGTTTTGGAGGTAATGCTATGTCGCTGTGACAGCAACTAGAAGCATGTAGGACAGGCTGCCTTGAGAGTGTGTATGTGTGCTGTGTATGTGTGACGCATGCCCCCAGAGACAGGGACTTCCCAGCACACCGTTCAGACAACAGTTGTACGACACAACCAGTCTACTCATGAGCTGAGAACCTCAGTGTTATAATTACTTCGAGATAACTGCTTGAAAAACTTGAGCAATGTCTTCAAAAAACAGTGCTGGGAAAACTGGACACCCACATGTAAATAAATGAAATTGGATCCCCATCACACACCACATACAAAAACCTGTCCTCAAATGGATTAAGAGCTTAAATGGAAGGTCTGGAATTATAAAATTCCTGGGAGAAAACACGGATGAAGCTTCATGGCACTGGTTTAGACAATGATTTCTTTTTTTTTTTTTTTAACTGAACTATAGTTGCCATATAGTGTTCGTTTCAGGTACACAATGCGGTGACTCAATGGGTCTATATGGAGGCAATGATTTCTTGACTAGAAGACCACAAGCAACAGAAGCACAAACAGACAAGAAGAACTATATAAAAGTAAAAAGCCATTGCATAGCAAAGGAAAAAGTCCCAAAAGTGAAAAAGGCAACTTAGTGAATTGAGAGAAAATATTTCCAAACCATTATTATCTAAATACTAAAGAAATTCCTACAACTCAAGAATAAAAAACCTAATTTTATTTATTTATTTTTTAAATAACCAGATTTTAAAGTGGGTAAAGAACTTGGAGAGGCATTTCTCCAAAGAAGACATACAAATTATCAACAGGTAATATGAGAAGGTCCTCAATATGACAGCATCAGGAAAATAAGAAATCAAAACCACAGGGAGACACCACCTCACACCTGTTAGGATATCTATTATCGGGGAAAAAAAAAAAAAAAGATAACAAGTGTTGGCAAGGATGGGGATAAATGGGAATGCTGTATGCTGTGGATGGAAATGAGAAATGCTACAGCCACAGGGAGAGACAGTATGGAACTTACTTTAGATTTTTTACAAAGAACTGGCATACAAGCTAGCAAGCCCACTCTGAGTCTGTATTGATAAAACCCACTTTTGAGTATAAATCCAAAAAAACTGAAATCTGGATTATCAAAGAGATATCTATACTCTCATGCTCACTGCAACATGATGTAGAAGGCAAGATACAGAAATGACCTCAATTGCCCACCAACAGATGCATGGGTAAAGAAACTGTGATATCAGGGTACCTGGGTGCTAATTTGGTGAAGCATCTGCCTTTGGCTCAGGTCATGATCTCAGGGCCCTGGGGTCAAGCCCCGTGTTGGACTCCTTGCTCAGCAGGGAGCCTGCTTCTCCCTCTCCCTCTGCCTGATGCTCCCTCTGATTGTACTCTCTCTCGGTGTCAAATAAATGAATGAATAAGATTTTTTTTTTTTAAAGAAAATGTGATATACACATATGACTGAATATTATTCAGCCTTTAAAAAGAAGGAAATCCTGCCATTTGTGACAACATGGAAAGACCTGGAGGACATTATGCTAAATGAAATAAGCCATTCACAAAAGTACAAATACTGCATGATTCTGCTTATAAGATGCACCAAGGGTAACCAAACACATAGAAGCTGTGTGTAGATTGGGGGCCGTCAGGAGCCGGTGGAGAAGGAAAACGGGCAGCTGTTCTATGGGCACAGAGTTTCAGTTCTATAAAATGAGGGGGTCCTAGACATCTGCCATACCACATTGTGCGTACAGTTAACAATACCGTATTGTGCACTTAAAATGTGTTGAGGGTAGGTCTCATGTTAAGTATTCCTGTAACAATTAAAAAAAAAAACTTGAGAGAATTTTCTGTTGTCAGTAAAAACATCAAAATACATTTTTAGAAAACCAAAACAGAAATCCACTAAGCAAACCAATTTTGGGTTTGCAACAGACCTGACCATACCATAGCCCTTGAACGTACTATCCTGGACCCAGAGAGGATGGACTGACGGCAGTCCGAGTCCTGATCAGGCTTTACCCCCTCCATTGCTTTCCCAACCTTCTGATGGACTTGGCTCTGCAGAGACCACAGCAGGGAACATCAGCTTCTGTCTCTGTTTAGTCCCCCTATGACTGGAAGTTCTTGACTGTGCTTTCTAACGTCGCTACTCAGGGCCTCAATTTGCCACTATGTTTCCCTGTCTGCCCGCCTTCACCCATATGTGATGTGCTCCTGTCCTTCAACACACTTAACTTCCCTCGTGCTGACTGTTAACACCCACTTCCTCAAGGTGTACAGGTATTGCGCAAAAGAAACGCTCTCTGTAGGTCACTTACAGCAGCCTATAATTTCCTGATAGTCCCATTCCAAAATAAAATATATATGCAAATAGGTCTACATACACACATTTCAGCAATTGCTTTCTTCCCCAAAGTGCATCCTTTGATTCCTCCATTTCTTCCCACTTGAGGGAGGCAGTAAATGTGGAAGGGTGAAGAAGAGATATCTTTTTTGATGCTAAACTTCACAGCAAATTTACTTTTTTCTTCCTCTTTTATAGGAAAGGCTAACTCGAGTCATTAACGATCCCGTGAACATCATGCATCAAAGGGAACAGTTTCAGGTAACGAGCAATAAAGACATAAATGAATATTTTATTTCTAAGTGAGATTCCCCCCTTGAGTTTCCTGAATTGTTCATTTCCGGAGTCAAATGCCAGGCTGCATTTCACGCTCTTCGGCAACGAGAAATGGCAGACAGGAAAAGGATCTGTATACATTGTAAATGACAAGCATACATGACAAGGCTATGCCCAACGTTTTAAAGTGAGTATTAAAGGTTTCAGGGTAATTTTATGTTTAGCATATAAACCCTAGTTTTACAATCTGAGAGCAAGTAACTAGCCATTTAGGACATTTTTTATGGATTCCATCTTAAATACAGTTCCACCAAAAACTGCTGCGTTTAAACTGCCTTAACATCGTCTGTGAATTGTATTCACTTGACAAAGGCATCTGAGGAGCTTAAAGTATAGTGATTTTCTAAAAATACTAATGATTTGCACATTCTTTTCCATCTCAGAGCAATTGGCTTTATTACATATTTTTATCCACTTGTCAGGCATAGAGAAAGTGGATCACAAGAACTCTCCAAGTCCTATTGTGCTTTTAAAATAAAATGATGAAGCCCAAATCTGAATTGGTAAATGGAAGCACAATGCGTCTGTTCTCAATGAGACAATCGAGTCCATTCTTTCTTTAAATCAGAGGATCAATTTATGTTCTCTAACTGTGCTCATCAGCTGCCAATCCAGCTTTTCAGCAAATGGGCTTGTGGCAAACATCTTGGCCCAGTTTCTTTGGAGAAGAGAATGCATTCCATGAGTCTGAATGTATAGATCAGCCGTCTGTCACTATTACAGCACGTCCTCACATGCACATCTGATCACAGCACAGAATCGTGCCCACTTGTCTTGTCACAAATCTTCTTAAATTGCTTCTAAATGTAACCACACACGATAATGAAGAGAAAAGAGAAAAATACATATATTTTCCAGTAGACAGTCAGTAGGTTGTACTCATGCGAAAACACAGAAACACCCTTGTCTTTCGATGCTGGGTGTCGAGGTAAAAGTTACATAAATTCTTTACGCTCTCAAAAATGTAGAACTGAAAGAGGACAGCTAACGGAATTTAAAAAGTGAATCTAGGTAGTTTAGTCGTTTGTGAAAAGATACCTTTCTATAAGAGTATTTTCTGCATATTTGTATGTTTCTTTAGATTCTAAAAGAGAGGGGTATTGAAAACTTTTCCCAAGTGGGATACTTAAAGTACTTAATGGCCAGCCTGCTGCAAGTACCAGGCAATGAAAAGGGTCACCAAGAACTCACACTGGCCATAGACCACAGTGAGCCCCACCAAGAAACATCAGTGGACAGTCAGCCCTGCCTCATTCACAGGGTGGGAGGGTTGGGAGATTACAAAGCAGTGGCCTTCCAGAGCCTGGCACACAGGATACATCCGGAAATTGTCAGTACGATCCTGACCAAGTCTCCTGCCATAAACACTTGTATCAGAATTCTGGAGAGCTTCCTCCAAACAGAAAATATCCTAACTATTTCATAGTGTCTACTTGACACAAAATTGTCTGAAAAATGGGTATGAAGACCTCAGTACTTTGACTCTTCATTTATAACCCAAAGGTAGGAACAGAGAGAAAGTTCCATCCCAGCATAAATGATAGAATGCAGGAAGAAGCGTTCACACAGATGGGCAAAAAGGCTTCAGCAGCCTTGAATACAGCACTCACAATAACCACCAGGAAGCGGGTGTAAAATTCTTTATCTTCCTCAACTACAGGAGATATCTTTAGACACTAGGGAATTAGAAGAATAGATCTGGACGAAATTCACAGATGTACTCTGCTCATGTTCAATGAGGCTTCTACTGCAAAGAAATTCTTGGCAGAATGGAAATATCTCCTTTATTAACTGATTCTTTGACTGTCTCTTAAAACCAAATCCTCTTGATGGTAATATTTTATGTGATTTTTAAGAATTCAGAATAAATGATTGCAGGGTGTGCCTGGGTGGTCTGGTTGGTTGAGCATCCAACTCTCTGTTCTGGTACAGGTCGTGATCTCACGGTGCAGAGATCAAGCCCCATAACGGGCTCTGTGCTCATCAGGGAGTCTGCTTTGAGATTTTTCTCTCTCCCTCCCCCCCGCCCCTTCCCCCACATGCATGCTCTCTCTCTCCCCCTCTCTCCCCCAAATAAATAAATAACAGTTTATTTATTTTTTAGGAGAGCTGGGTGGCTCAGTGGGTTAAGCCTCTGCCTTCACCTCAGGTCATGATCTCAGGGTCCTGGGATCGAGCCCCGCATCAGGCTCTCTGCTCCGCAGGGATCCTGCTTCCTCCTCTCTCTCTGCCTGCCCCCCTGCCTACTTGTGATTTCTCTCTCTGTCAAATAAATAAATAAACTCTTTTTAAAAAGAGAGTTTATTTATTTTTTATTTTATTTATTTAAAAAGATGTTATTTATTTGACAGAGAAAGAGGGAGCACGAGCAGGAGGAGCAAAGGGAGAGAGAAAATCTCAAGCAGGCTTCACACTGGGCGTGAATCCCAACTGGGGCTCAACCTCACAACAGTGAGATCAGGAGCCCAGCAGAAACAGAGTCCACCACCCAGATGACTGCCCCACCCAGGCGCCCCTACAGAAATAAGGTCTTTAAAGAGAAAAGGAAGAATGAGTGTTTTCAAGAACATTCAGCTGTATTACGTAACATACATACCCACTCTCTCGTTTTCCGAAACGCTGGGACCTGTGGCCGTCCCAGTTGCTATGGAAACGAGGAGGATTTTGGATGAAGTTCACAGGCCGGAGCCTGGGGAAGCACGCCTCGAGCAGCTGCAGGAGTCAGAAGCCGCCATATGGGTTCTGCAGCTGCCACACCAAGCTCCAAAAGAAGCCACAAGGAAGGAAGGCAGAGTGGAGACAGAACTCTTTGTTTTCTACCGAAAATAGGGGAAAGGACAAACAGTGACTGATCTAAATGCAATTAGCGTCCTTCATCAGTGCACCTCAGCCCACAGAACTTTAAAGCATCTCGAATGGTCGGGAAATTAATGCTAGCATGATGTTAGTCAAAGAATGTTCGGGGTGAATTTTCACTATTTGAATAATTGCAGTTATCAGCTGAAATAATGGTAAAGAGACGGGTAAATGGGGCAGAGATTCTAGGCCTTGTCTCAGCAAGGATGAAATTTGCTTTGCGTCTTGAAAAGGGCATTTGGGGAGAAAAATCCAATGCTTCTGATTCTGGCAGGAGAAATGCTTTGGAGTTCCGGAATATCAGAGCTCACAGAAGATTTCAGAGACCCAAGACACCACACCTTCTTGTTGCTCATATGACAACGTTAAAACACGGGGAATTCAGGTAATTTTCCCCATCACTGCTATTGTCACGCTGTAGCAATACAAGCTGGCCTCCCGTGTTGGGAAAAGGACCTGCTTCTCATACGCTTGAGGGCTAACTATTCATGACAGACGGGTATTTCAGCAGGAAACCCCTCCGACCCGCTTGGAGCAAGAGCTCTACTCCTTGGGACTTGGCCAAACGTGAGCACAGAATGTAACCAGGGTTTTGTTACTGTTATTAGTAAGCACAAACCTACTGAAAAGACAACTGAGGACTGGCTAATGCAAATGAGAAACAACGGACAACGATAGTTATTCATCATCTCCCACCTTATGCGCCACTCTGTCTCATTAGCGTAAACTGAAAAGTTGCTTCCATGTCATTCTTTTTTGGGAAGATTTATTTATTCATTCGAGAGAGAGAGTGCATGTGCATGCGAGGGGAGGGAGGAGGAACAGAGAGAAAAAATCTCAAGGAGACTCCCCGCTGAGAATGCAGCCCGACACAGACCTCCATCCTGGGACTCTGAGATCATGACCTAAGCCGAAATCAAGAGTCAGATGCTCAACCAACTGAACTACCCAGGATCCATCAACGTCATTCTTAATTTAATGGCCACACTGCACCATTTTTATTTAACTATATCAAGAATTTTCAGCACTCACTCAGTAGTACAATGTATGTTTTCTTTTTATAATTCCACTCATAGTTTCTCATTTTAATACTACTTTCCAGGGGTGCCTGGGTGGCTCATTGGGTTAAGGCCTCTGCCTTCGGCTCAGGTCATGATCCCAGTGTCCTGGGATCGAGCCCCGCATCGGGCTCTCTGCTCAGCGGGGAGCCTGCTTCCTCCTCTCTCTCTGCCTGCCTCTCTGCCTACTTGTGATCTGTCTGTCAAATAAATAAATAAAATCTTAAAAAAAAAAATACTACTTTCCATTTACTGAGCAAGTACTCTGTGCAGTGCATTGTGTGAGTAGCTTTATTTACGTTAGTTCCTACTCTAAAAGCTCTCTAAAACTCTAAAACCAAGAGGAAGGAATTATTAGTCCCATATTTTTCCATGCATGATTTTATCTTCAGAGGGATTAAACAACTGGGCCAAGATCACAGACTGAGGGCAGAGCTACAAATTCAAATACAGAGCCCTCTAACTGCAAAGCCAAATTCCCAACACACAAATACAGCTTCCATACTCTGTTTGTACCTCCACAAGTGGAGAAAATTAACTATTCACTTATTTGGAAAAGATCACCCAGAAGCCATGTAACATGTCATCATAATACAAAGAAAATTAAAGATCATGCTACAAATTCCACAAATGCCAATGAATAATTAAGCCTTCCAAAGACAGCTAGGAATTGGAAGCTGACCTCCTGTACAGCTTGAAAACAGTTCCAGGTTATCTACTGAAAAGAAAAATTGGCAGCTGACGGTCACAGAATGTCTGGAGTCATTTCAAATCAGCCTCCCAGAGGAGTAAGACAGGAAACCCTCTGCAAATAGTCAAATACTGATGAAGGATATTCCAGGGCAAGACCTAGAACTATGCAATTAACAAAACACAAAAGCAAGAGAAACAATGGCATTTCCCCTCAAACAGCTTTGATGAGTGATTTTCAGAAGAGACAGCCAGAGCTCGGATGGGGGACTGGAGTATCAGCTCAACGGGATCCGTCCCTTCAAACACTAGATGTTCTGGTTCCCTCATCCCCTGTTCACCCCTGAACGTTCAGTCCTAGGAAGATTGCACGACTCAGCTTCGAACCTGCCCCCTTTGGCTCCTGCCTAACTCCTTCACCAGAAAACATACTAGAACAATACCCTCCGTGATTCACAATATTACCATCAACGTGTGCACACTGAGAACTAACGAACACGCACAGTCCTACAGCTATGAAGTCGTACGACATGATGTGAACCACATGCGTCTCCCTGGTAAATAACCGCAACCCAGAGCAAGGAGCTGTACTGCTGTTTTATACGCAGCCTCCTACCTGAGTGGGGTCGGTCAGGGAGCTAATCGGGCCAGGGAACATGCCACAAATTAAGGTAGTGGTCGGCAGACCACGGCCTGTGGGCCAAATCCAGCCACCACTTCTTTTTGTAAATAAAGTGTTACTGGAACACAACCAAACCCACAAGCTCACATCTTATTGATGTGGCTGCCTTCATGTTTCAATGAAGTAATTGGGACAGAAACCATATGGCCCACAAGGTTGAAAATATGTACTATCTGGCCTTTTGCGGAAAAAAAAAATGTGCCAATTCCTGGTTAGGACATGAAAAGAGAAGACCTTGGCCCAAACATGCTAAAATCAGGTGTAAATAGTCAATAGAAAATCAGAATCTAAACTCATTTAAATGCAGATGAGAAAAACAAGAGAGAATGGTGTTAGCAAAATGGGAGAATAGGAGCCTCCCGCCACCCTCCCTGGAAGGAACACCGACTCTGACAATCTTTCAGATGACAGTACCTTTAGAAGTCTGGGAGCCCAGCGAAGGTTCGTGCACCACTGAAGAAGAAAAAAAAAATCCAAGATCAGCCAATGAAGAAGGTAAGAGGGACAGTCTGACTTTACCCACGTCATCGCTTAAGACGGCCCGGCTCAGCGCCAAAGGGGCCCCTTGTGGCGTGTGTTCTCTCCGGGAGGCTGTGAGAGCATGTGCGTGCGCACCCAGCGTGCTCAGCTCTGCAGGACACCGCCACAGGGGCCCGTTTCTTTCCTGCCCGACCGAGGGTACTGAGCTGAGCTGCACGAGTGGGGGGGCAGGGGGTAGAGGACAGAACAGCAGCCAGGGCTCCTGTGCTCATACCCCTCCTGCCAGGTAAGGAGGGGCTGGGGCTTTCAAAAGGCATCGAAGGGAACCACTTCACAGATGCCGTCAGAAAGCCTGAAAATGAGCCGCTGAGGCACCTCCCGTGTCACTCTTCCCAGCTGGCCCACGGGTACCCCGAATGCTCTGTACACCTCTCCCACACACCCACATCACGGTAGCTCCCTGTGTGCACCCCTGACGGCGGCCAGGGTGAGACTTTGCAGAAGGCCAGCAAGCACGTGCAGAAAACCGGGCCAGCTCTGTGGGACCGAAAGACGGCGCACAACCTGAGCACACAGCACCGCCCAGAGAGCTCCCACAGGCTGCCCGCACCCAGCCTGCCTTTGCAGGGTCAAGAGAAGGCATACGGTCCTAGAATTCCCCAGGAAGGAACAGGAAGGGTGGAACAGGCATCTCCACACAGAAGGTCCGAGAAAGCCTCCGCATCTCTAGCAGGACGGATAGAAGTGATTTCCCTTCCAAAGCCAGTCAGTAAAGTCTGGTGGAGGTGACTGCTTCTTCAGATGTAAAGACGGCCGTGCAACTGTTTGAAGAACATGGAAAAATCCTGGAAAAATCCAGGAAACAATGATACCACCAAAGAACATGCTACTTTTCCAGTAGCGGACCCCAAAGAAATGGAGGTCTATGATCTACCTAGTACGGAATTCAAAATAGCTGTTGTAAGGAAGGTTCGTGACCTACAAGAAAGCATAGAGACTCAAGGGAATCAGGAACACAACACACAGACAAAACGAGAAGTTTAACAGAGGGACAGAAGTCGTAAGGAGAAACAAAGAGAAATTCTGCAGGTGAAGAATACGGAGAATGAGAGGAGAAATGCCACAGGAGCCATTCCATGGAAAGGCATTTAAATACCAAGATGGACAGCCTGTGTTTTGAAGGCACTGCCTTTGCAGGGAAAGTAGTTTCCACACCCACTAACCAGGCTCCCATCGACATAGCTCCCCTCTGGAAAGAGAGCCCATAACGACGTGAAACGGAACAATGAGAAGAGAAACAATGAGTTCCTGAATAATGCCTCCGCCGCTCTTGCTCGGCCACGTGCACAGTGAAATGGTGGGTACTTGCACCCAATTTATACGCCTGTATTTGGGAGACACGTGTATGTGCATGTGTATCTGTGTCTCCATGTTGATATCTACGTGTTTAATACTGTACGTATATATTCATTCTCATAAAGATAAAATTTACCAAAGCGTGAATGTTTTTAGCTTACTGATAAAGGATATGGCTTCACTGTGCTATTCCTGAAAACATGTTGATTCGTTCAATTACACCGGACAAATACTGTGTGTGTGATTATAGGGCCGATAAATGCACTGGTGTGGGTGGAAAAAACAGACAAAAATCTCTGTCTCTCTCTCTCTCTCTCTCTTACAGTTTACATTCTAGTAGGGTTGGGGGAGAAACTGACCACATATTAAATTGTATTATCTATTGTTGTGTAATACCTTACATTACCTTTAGTGACTTAAAACAACATACAGTTATAATCTCAGTGTCTGTGGGTTTGGAGTCTGAGCATGGCTTAACTACATCCTGTGATTCAGTGTCTCCAGGGCTGCGATGTCATCTGACGGCTTGACGAGGGAAGGACCTACACAGGGTTGTGGGTAGAATCCACTCCCTTAGGCTGTGGATGTGGACCTCAGTTCATCTGAGCCCCTCATCACACGGGCCTCTCCAGCAGGGCAGCTTCCTGTATCCAGGCCAGCAAGGGAGGTCCTTCCAACAAGACAGAGTCAGAGGCTTGTGTAACCCAACCAGAGATGTGACATCACCTTTGCTATATTCTAAATTTTGGTGAGGTGACAGAGCACACACTCAAACAGTCAGGATGACACAAGGCAACAACTCTCAGGAGGTGGGGCCCATCGGGGCCTACCACAGGGGGCCTGAACACAGAGAACCTGGCAGGCCACTGGAAGGAATCTAGATTTTCCTAGGAAGTAGAAACTGATGTTACAGGAATTGATGAGAGGCAGCTCGGGGTCTGCGGAGTTGTGATGTCTCCTGACGGGTTTACTTTGCAGCCACTCACACTGTCCCTCAGGAGACCCCCAACCTCCTTATCCCATGGAGGACAGCAGTGTTGACTTTCCAGCTTCCTACGCGGCTCCCTCAGCCACTGCGGCTTGCCTGGATGCAACAGGCTTGCTCCCAGTCACTCATACTCACTCCCTGCATCACGCCTTTCTATGGATTTCCTCCCGTTTCTCTCTCCACCGACGTCTCTTTGCTGCTGAGACCCACCTCTTCCATAATCACAGTCTTCTCTTCCTCTTTTGGCCAACAGTGTCACTACCAGACTATCGACACCATTACGTTATTTACTATCATGGTAGGTGAGCTTTTTCCCTCGATTCGGAATAGGGGAGACAGAATGACCACATATAAACTAAATTGCACGGTTATTCTCTGACATGGGATGCATGTGCTAAAGGTTGCTGAAGCGGAAAGTCAGTGACCATGACTCCTGGTTGGCCTGTCAGGACCACGTGGCCAAACTGTGGTTTGCGGATGGGCCCTCCCACTTCCTGACGGAGCCCACACACTCTCTCTCCACCTTGCTTCTCTCTTCCCATCCCTTTTATGTGTATGTTCGTGATCTCCCCAGAAAGCTGGATCACTGTTACAACCCGTTTTCTCCATGAATCTATCATTTTCCTATCCGATCTCTCTTTCAAATGCCCTCCCAGCAAGCGCTTGACCCTCACGGCCATTTCTGTACAGCTTCGTCGGTGCTGGCATATGAATAAACTAACCATTGCAGGAGCGTCTGCGTGGCTCAGTGGGTTAAAGCCTCTGCCTTCGGCTCAGGTCATGATTCCCAGAGTCCTGGGATCGAGCCCCACATAGGGCTCTCTGCTCTGCAGGGAGTCTGCTTTCCCCCTCTCTCTCTGCGTGCCTCTCTGCCTACTTATGATCTCTCTCTCTCTCTCTCTCTCTGTCAAATAAATAAATAAAAACTTTAAAGAAAAAAAAACTAACAATTGCAAACTTTTAGAAGAATCCTCCATTTCTGTACACAGACTATAGAACAGTGGTCAAAGATAACATCGCAATTATACAAATAAAAAAGCCATGGCTAGGTTGTGAAAGAACACCTTTAAATATTTAAACAGATGAGAGGTGAGATCTTAGTTCTTAAAGTACTTTCAAGCCATGTGACGACATTGGCCTTAAGGCCACACTTTCTGAGGGAGGAAAAAAAATCATTATGATCTTCTTTCCTTAACAGGAACTTCATTGTTGGTGTTTTTCAGGGAAATATGTTCTCGGAAATTGCTAAAAACACCTTTCTAAGACTTATTTCTCTCCTCATGATCAAAGAAGTATGGCAATGCCTACATTTGCCAGAAATAGTACAATATTTTCCCTCAGGTTTTGAAACTCCTTCAAAACCTCTGTAACCTGCTGCTTTGTTTTTATAGTAATCAAAGCTAAATTGGGGTTTAGAGAAAAATGAAGCATGTAACACAACTGAAGAAATTCCATCTCAATGCTGCACACATTTTCCAAATACTCAACTTTTCCCCCCTAGTGTAAACATAGCCTTTGTCATGAAATTGAACAGTTTTCTAAATCTGTCTCTTAGGAGCAAGCCTACTCTGCACATCATGGAACATTTTATCCTCCCAAGATAGACTAAAAGCTCTAAATTACTCATTACGGGGCCTAACAAAAGAACCTCATCGTTAGTTAATTGGAGATAACATGGCCTTGTTCCCTGATGCAGATCTACTAAAAATTGCTGGTTATTTCTGTAGTTAATTTCTTCTGGAAAAAGTTCTCAGTCATAAAATTTATCTTCTCATGATAAAAAAATGAGATAGCATGAATTAAATATGCGATTTGGAACTTAGAGGATGCAGAATACTAATGAGAACTAAATGTCTGAAACACTTGCAAAATGTCCACTGTCCCGAATGATACGCTACCCAGTCACCCCAAAGAAACCATTTCAGTTGAACTGCACAGGCCTTGCTAACGTGAGGCAATGCTTTGAGTGACAATTGTAAGGTGGGGCGGGGGTTCCTGAGGCAAGTGCCTTGCTTGCTTTGCCCTAGTCTGGGCCCAGTTAGGCAGAGGAGTTCTCTCCCTGAAATGGCCTCTTATCTCATTCTGACTGAGTCATTTAACTGCTCACTTGTTCTTGGACTTCTCTCCCATAATCCTATTTATTTTGGCTCTCTGGACCTTTCATTCAATCCGTTACAAGTTAAAATGCCGACAGTGAATTCCTATAGATAATGGGTTCCCAGAGGGGCATGTGGAGGAAAGACCACTAAGACATGGGCACAGCTGTAAGGGGCTTATAATCCGACAGAGGAGACATGTATTTCTGCTTTCAAAGAAAATCCTTGCTCAGACCCTCCACGGCCCTTCAAACTAGGATTCGAGTTCCTCCGGCCCTATGCTGCCGGTGTCACGCCCTCAAACCCCACCTCCACCCCGTGCACGTTCTGGCTCTGGACAAGCACTCCTCCTCACAGGCAACTACGATGAAAGCCCATTAAGCTGCGCGAGGCCATCCAATTCATGGCAAACCCAAAACATGAGGCATCATTGAATGTCACTGACCTGAGGCTTTTTCTATTATTAACCTCCCTTCCTCCTTGAGCATTTCTCCCTACTGTCACCGTGGCTGGTCTCCAATATTTCTGATCCTGTTCCGTCTCCTTCACCAGCTGCCCCTTCTTGTTCCGGGAGCACCATCTTCCTAAATGTCCACACTGCTTACAATCCGAACCCTCTCTTCTTGCTGCTCTAAGTCATCTCCCTGGTCCGTCCCAGCCACTTGCAAAAGTTTACTTCCTTTGCACGCACACTGGACTTCAAAATCTGTGTCCAGGCCAAGGCCTTTTCGCGGGGAACGCTGCCTGTCTGTCTGGTGAGGCACATGTGTGAAACAGTAACGAAGTTGCTCGGCGCTGTGAACGCACAGATAAAGCAGATGGCCTCCGAGCTCAGACTGCAGCCTGATGGGGATGCGGCCCGTTGCACAGAGTTACAGCACAGTACGTGCCATAAGTGAGCTGCATCTGGGGCTCTAGGGCATGGTGGCTCCAACTTCAACGCGCAACCTGAAGAGACCCGAGCGTCCTCCTCACACAGGGATTTGACTCAGAAGGTCTGCACTGGGGCTGAAGAGTCTGCATTCCTGTGAACCTTCCAGGGCATGTGGTGGCTGGCATTGCACACGGCACATGCTGAGTAGTGAAGTTTGGGGAGATCTCCCTTGACCCGAACTCTGTCTGTGACGTCGAGACACGGATGCCTGACCTAAGTTCTGAGGACAGCCTGAATGTGCCAGGGGAATAAATGGGAACAGATCTGGGGAAAGAATGACCTGGGAAATCTGGAAAAAGGGCAAACATGGTAAAAAGGGCAGACACGTGTCCGCATGGAGGTCTGGGACACCTGTGCCTACAGCCCATGGCAGGAGAGGTGGGAGAACCCACTGGGTGGCGTGGGGCGTGGGGGAGGAGGACGCAGAGTATTGGAAACCACATGATGAGGGACTGATAGCATGTCTTAGGACAGAGACACCCAGAATGAGACAGGGACAGCTCGAGAGAGCCGAAGCACCAAAAAATCAACAAACGTGAGTTTTGGTCTGTGCCAAGGGCTTGTCTCTAGTGTGCGGGCCTTTCCCAACAGAGAGCAGCTGGCCACGCCTGCTTCGTCCCTGGAAGCCCCTCAGGGCAGGGCTGCTGTGCCAGGAGTTCCCAACCGCTGATGGAGTGAACCATTTTCTTAAACCTCTGACTTCCTCGAGACGATTCCTTCAGTGTTTTAAAAAAATGATTCTGATCCTTTCCCACATAGTGGGGACTGAAAACAAACCACCAAAACATTACAAATCCACACACAAAGAGGAACCTCTGCTAATGAATGAATGAATGAATGAATGAATGACACAGGACAGTTCCTCGGGGGGGAACACAGTAGGAAGAATCGGTACTGTTGAGAGCAGTGCTCCCCGACAGAAATACAACGTGAGCAACATATGTGACTTTAGCAACCATGTTTAGAAGAGAAACAAATGTGGGGCACGTGGGTGGTGCAGCTTGGTTTCCGCTCAGGTCATGATCTCAGGGTCGTGAGGTCAAGCCTGGCTTCCAGCTCTGTACTCAGTGCAGTCGGCTTGAGATTCTCTCCCCCTGTCCCTCAGCCCTTCCCCACTGTGTGTGTGTGTGTGCGTGTGTGTGTGCGTGTGTGTGTGTGTGTGCGTGTGTGTTGCAGCCCCATGTCGCTGCTGGCTACCATACTGGACAGCACAGTCTTAAAAAGTGTGCAATTAGCTCCCTAATCCGTATCTCTTCCTAACTCACTGTGAGCTTAGGCAGGTCACCTCCCCGTCCTATACTCACAGGCCTCCTCTGCAACTGAGAACGCTGGGTTAGGTCAGTATCCCCACACGACAACGCACGTATCCTGGACACAACCTGTTGTAGCCAAACGGAAGAGCGGGGCAGGGGGAGAGCACATACTAACGTTACCATTGCGATCACCCTGGAAATGCCAGTCTTAAAGCAGGTCCCTACGCTCTGAAAGGATAAGAAACGTGACACCGAGATTGCTAAGGTCACTCACACTCTTAACACTCTCCAGCCATCTGTAGGCTTTGGAGGGCTATGTTTTGTTTTGTTTTGTTTTGTTTTGTTTTGGGGGGCTGTTGGTTTATTTTTGGTTTGGGGGCTTGGGGGAGGTACTGTTTCTGGGGGGATTCAGGGTTTCTGAAGATTCTACAAATGGAGGCAGAAACCAAGCAGCAGGTTGTACATTATTCTCGTGATTAGAACAGGCATGTTTACTGCACTCGGATGGCAGAGGAGCAAGTCTATAGGCCAACACCCGCCTCTACACTATTGCAGGCTACGTGAGCAACAGTCTTGTCTCGGCACACAGAGGAAGATACACGATGACACAATGAAAACTGCTTTCAGTCAAGGTCAGCACCAGCACGTTAGAGAACGACGGGAAAGACTCCACATTCTTTTTTGAAAGGTGAGTAAAACACACTGATACTCAGCTGCTTAAGGAAGCCCTGTTTTGTGTTGTTCGTAATGTTCCATTCCAAGGGCGTCTTGTAAATTCCACACAAACCAAGGAGCACGTGGGAGGCAAGGGCTCCACGCTCCCTGGCTGCTGGGCCCAGTGTGTGGCGTGGGACCTCGCACTCAGGGCGTGCTTATCGTGCGCGTGAGGCCGCGTTCCAGTCCTCGCCAGGGCTTCTCCGATATGCCGACTACAAGGGGCAAAGACCACTACTGAAACAGGACGCCGGGGCTGTGCACGGTGCTCCCTAGAAGAGAGGCTGTGCGTCTGAGGTTTGCTCTGCTCTTAACAAAGAAGAGTGCCGAGCTGGAAGGCAGGCGGCAGCCAGCGGAGGCTCACACACCGCTCCCGCCCGCGCCCCCCAGCTGGAAGGCAATGAGAGGAAAGACAGCTTCTTTCTCTCTGCCTCAAGCCACAGCCAATCACGCTAACACTTTTTCTTCACCTTAAAGAATGCCTTTCTGGTCAATTTACTTGAAAATCTTTTCATACATATATCCACATGTAAGTTTATATAATGCCCAAATGTGATGAACTCATAGATACTAATTCATTGTCTTAGTGGTTGTTCTCGTGTGTGTCTGCCGTTTTGTGCGTCGTCTTCTATCCTCCACCCCCGCCACGGCTCCCTACTACCCACAGCACTGCCACAGCCCTCACTAGTAACCCAGGTGAAGAATCTAGAACGTTATCTTTCCATATTTTTCTTCATAGTTAATCACACATGCACACAGCATTCTGTCGTTGCTTTATAAAAATGGGAAATTACACATCGTTCTGCTTCTTGCTTTTCTCTCTTAACAATAATACATTGTGGAAATTCCCCTTCACCCACTAACACATTCAAATTCATTCTTCCAAACGGCTGCGTGCTATGATGTGCCATGGTGCCAATATATTCTAATTTACTCAACAACTCCTCTGCTAAAGGGCAGTTACTTTGTTTCCAGCTTCTTGTCAGCTTGAACAAGGCTCTGTACCCAGCCTAGAGCATTGGTTTTTACCTCTGGAGCTTCATTTGTAGAGGATGGAGCGCCAGGACGGGACCGCTGGGTCACCGAGTATGTATGTTTCACATTTTGATAGTTGCAGACATTAACATCCAAAAGGCTGATAAACACTCATATTATCACCAGTAATATATGAAAGTACCCATTTTCCCACATCTCCTGGCAGTGCATGGTATTGTTTCACATTATTTTATATTTCTGCACCTGAAGTAAGTATCAGATGAACAATATGTACCCACAGGTATCACCCTCTTAGGGGAAACCAGAAAGTCCTGCTATGAGGGAGTGTGGTGGGAAGGACGCTAGAAGAAACGCCGCAGACCCAGTTTTGGATTCGTACTCTGTACCCTGAACTGAAAACCTGATTAAGTCTTTCAACTTCACTGAGCCTCTTTCTACATTTTTAAAAGGACACAAATACACATACATATACATTCTAACGTGTATCAGGCCAAAATCAAAGTGAAGGTGAGAATTAAGAAGAGACAGCAGAACACGAATGCCATTTTTCCCTGAGGGCATCTGGTCAATCTGGTGATTTAAGTTTTGGTTTTTATTCCTATGAGGTACACAAGGTAGAAGAAAAAAACCAACAACAGGGATCATTCAGGGTGGGAAATCTAAGAAGGGACACTTCTTCCTCCAATCTGGGATCTCCGGAGTGCTACACCTTCCGCGTGCACTGGTGGCAAAACAGACTCATACCAAATCTGTACCATAAAAGGAACACAAGCACATTTCCCTATATCCTGAGAAAAGCAGCAAAGGAATAAATACTCCAAAGTTGTCATAAAAACTGCCATTCATGCAGATTTGCAGCCCAAATTCACATCACCTCAGAAGTCCAAAATAATGTGAAGCTATCAATTTAGCTCAAAAAGGGACCTCTAAAACTACCTGTGGTGAAGAGCCAGGCTGTTTGTTTCACTCCCAATCCATGGGAACTCTCATATTTTTATAAAATACAATAAAAATGAATTACAATAAAAATGATACGGAAATAAAAAGACAAACAGGGGCGCCTGGGTGGCTCGGTGGGTTAGACTTCTGCCTTCAAGTCAGTGGGTTAGGCCTCTGCCTTCAGCTCAAGTTGTGGTCTCAGGGTCCTGGGATCGAGCCCTGCATTGGGCTCTCTGCTCAGCAGGGAGCCTGCTTCCCCCCACCCCTGCCTGCTTCTCTGCCTGCTTGTGATCTCTGTCAAATAAATAAATAATATCTTAAAAACAACAACAACAAAAAGACAACCACAGCAGATTGATGCTGTTACAATGTCAAGGTACTATAAAAATTTCCAAATGTCACTCTCCATTTCCATACTTATCACACAAAAGTTTACAAGCATTTTGTGCAGCAACACCAGATCCCAAATACTGGGCAAATACACGCAATTCCTCTCTGTGAACATACCTCCCTCTTAAGACTTAAAGAATTTTCAAAATAATTTCCAAGGAAAAGGCCTATTTCACAAGTAAAATAAAATCAGCCAACATGCAAGGCAACTAGACACTGTGAGGCAGAATTAAAATAAAGAGGAAAACCAGATCTGCAAAAATTTCAGATATTAAAATGATCAGACATGGAATCTAAAGCAACTCACTTATTATGCTGAAAGGAATAAAATATAACATACTACTATAAAAAGTGACACAGTAGGCCTGAAAAGAACAAAAGAGAAATGGAAGAATAAAATAACAGAAAGTAAAGATTCCATAAACTAGTTTAACAGCACAGTGAACACGGCTGGAGAGAGGACTGGGCAACAGAAAGATGGGGCAGATATTATCCACAATGCAAGACAGCAAAACAAGTGGATGCAGAAGATGAAAGAGAAGTTGAGAAATGTAGAGACTGGGTAAGATATAAATATTTCCTCAGAATCCCAGAAGGAAAGGAAAAGAATAGGGCAGAAAAATAATAGGAAAAGAGAAGATTTTTTTTTTCCTCCAGAACTGGTAAAACACAACAACCTATAAATTCAAGAGTTCCCAGGAATCCCAAGAGAATTTTACAATTAAAAAAGCACACCTAGTGAAGTCAAACTAAAATCTGAGAACACCAAAGGAAACCTTGAAAAGAGAGGAAACAACCAAGTTGCCCTCCAAGGAGGGACAGGCTGACAGCCGATTTTCAGCAACAAAAACAAGGCCAGGAAAGAAGGGTTGAAGACTGTTGTCGACCACATGAACAAGCAGGGGAGGAGGTCCTCGACCAGCGAAGACAGGAGACTGCATTCCGACACGCTGATCGCAGCCTGTTAGAGATGCAGCCAGGGGACCCAGCTGAAATGCACCCAGATTACTAGCCCATGAAAATGGTGAGACAGTGTATAGTAACAGATAATTATGAGATTATAAGGGATAATAAATGTTCCTTGTTTTAGAACTGCTGAGTTTGGGGAGAATTTGTGGTACAACAACAGATAATGAATACAGTTAGCGTTCATCTGTTCTACAGGCCATCCAATAAAGCCTGCAATTTAAAAATAAAGATACAAGACAGATTGGGGGAGGGGAAAAGGCATGGAAAATCCACAATCTACCCAACACACAGTGGGAAAGAGAGAATTTGCCATGATGTGCTAGTTTTCTGGGGCTGCCATAACCAAGCATCATAGACTGGAAGCTTAAGCAGCAGAAATCTATGGTCTCAGTTCTAGAGACCTAGGGTTGGTTCCTTCCGAGGGATGGGACAGAAGGCTCTGTTGCAGGCCATTCTGTTTGGCTTGTAGATGGCTGTCTTCCCTCTATGTCTCCTCACTTCACCTTCCCTCTATGTGTGTCTGTCTGTGAACAAATATCTCCATTTTATAAGGACACCAATTATAATTGAATTATAAGGATGCCAGTGAGTGACCTCTTGACTTGATTACCTCTGTAAAGACCCAATCTCCAGAAAAGGTTCCATTCGGAGGGACTTGAGGATTAGGACTTCCATATATTAACTTGGGGGGCGGGGGACCCAGTTAAACCCATAACACATAGCAGAGAACATTCAGATGTGGACTGAGTATTATCAGACACACGCTCAATGTTTGAAATCTCAAGTTTGTTCCAGCCCCAGATAACGCCTGCACATTGTTTTACTTGGTTCAAAGTGAGGCAGCAACTATAACATTCATTTGTCTTGGCTGTCACGGACACGACGGTGGGGTCTGATACGGTCTGGAGGGGTTCTTTATTACAGTTTTGCTCTTTTGTTATCAGTTTTAAGAAAACACAATGAAAACCAAAATGCTGCAAGTATGTCAACTTGGCATCAGATACAGCCAGTTTAATGTGGCCCTGGGCTAAATTCAATCACAGCATTGTTTATGGAGGAACTTTTTCTTTCGTCCTCATAAATCACATCTAAGCTAATTAAAATCCCAAATGGAAGTGGTTATCTCAGCTGTCCCACAGTCGACTCCTCCACTGACTCTACCCATAATGAAATGTGAAGATATTAAAATTATTGTAGGGCTCACAGTCTAGGATGCACTTCCAAGACTCACACACAATCCTCACTTGTGCTCCCGCCTGAAGCTGAGACCGTGGTAGAAATGAAGCAAAGAAAACCAGGGGCTGCATAAGATGTCCTTACCACGGGCGGCCTGCATGGTGAATTGAGACTTTAGCTTCTTGGGTGCAGGGGAGAAGCTAACGGCATAAATGCAGAAGTCAGGCTCACGTTCCAGAAATAGCTCCAGGTATAAATGTATAAAAAAAGGTATAAATTCCACATATAAAGATACACATCGGATTTAGACTTGCTCTAACACAGTTCAGGTGTGTGTCTGTTTATGTGCCTCATATACAGTCCTGATTCCCCTTCATAAGAACAAAGTCCTTTAATCCAAAGACTTTGGGTTAAGGCTGCCCTGGAGGACATCTGGTATACCAGGCACAAGCTGGGCAAAATTGTGGATGTCTTTGCTGCTGAAGGCAAGGATTATAGGAAGGCTGTCCAACTTCCACTGGCCTGGACTTTCTGGAATGGAACACAACAATGCAATTATCGCCACAGAAAACTACATGGAAAAGATGAGAAAGAACAGATGGAAACCACTTTGTGAAACAGCATAGCACACTAAGTTCATTGAACAATAATAAATATTGCGACACTGTCTAAAGGCTTTTAAAGATCCATATTGGGGGGGAAGGAAAACAATAAAAGAAGAATAGCATTATTCCAGGCAAGGCAACATACTGAAGCCATGAACGTTCAAAGCAGGACACATGTCACAATAATGAAAGCTATATTTAAATCAAAGGTTCTTAGCTAACGCCTGCCAAACTCCAGGGGAGGGCCAGTAAAATAAACACGAGAGAAAGAGCCCAGAAACAAAGACAGTGGGTGCCATAGCTGGCAAAGAACACTGCTCCTCAAAGGAACTGCCTAAGGTTCTGTTCTGTCCAACTGTGGGCTATGCTCTCTTGGTTCTCATTGAAGGCACGGAGCCATTCAAACAGAGCTGGTTTTACAAAACATCCAGGATGGGCTCCTGAAGAAGAAATTATCAACATGTTTGCAAACTCTGCTCTACTAAATGAAATGTTTAGATTCACCAGGGAATCAACAACCAAAAAAAAAAAAAAAAGAACAGAACAGAGAGAGAGAAAGAAGGAGAAAAGGAAATAAAGAAAAAAGGGGAAAAGAAAAAGAAGCAAACGGGTGTCTTCCCCACAGTTATTGACAATACTCAAAATGGAAGCAAGTCAATGTGAAAAACACACCCACCTAAACTTTTCTAAGCAAGATGGACATATTTATAAAAGAAGTATTTTAAAATAATATTACTTCAAAAAATTTTTTGTGCTTAAAGCTTATTTCTATCATTGCCCACAAATCTCCAAAGTCCTTCCCTCCGTTGGGATAGATCAGCTTATTTAAATATGCACACACATCTGAAATACAAATGAGAGAAACTCAACTGAAATTAACTTGAATAACCTATATATTTAGCAGATGGTAACTATAAATATGTTAAATACATACAACTTACACCGGGAAGCAGTGGTTACTACACTGTAGTGTGATCTGACTGCACGTGAAAGGAATAATAAATGAACATAACTGCCTGGAACGGGCATGTTGGTAGACTTTCCAAGCCTTCTGTGTGGACAGCCAAGCCAGCCTCTCGCTATGGCATCCACTGAACAAATATTTATGGAAAGCCTACTTGGTGCCAAGCTATGTCCAAACCACTTGGGCCACAGAGGGAAAAATAGTCAAAATTCTCTTCCCTCCTGGCATCTACGTTCTAGCAGGGGAAGATAGATGATATACAAAATAAAGAACAGATCATGTTTTACTGTTGGTATGTTAGTTTTCTATGGCTGTTGTAACAAACTACAACATATAGTAACTTGAAACAACACAGATTTATTACTGTCTACTTCTAGAAGTCAAAAATCCAAAATCCTTCCTTGGAGTTGCGTACATAAAGCCTAATGGGATACTCAGCAATTCAGTGAAAAGGGATAAACTGAACTGAATCTGCGACTTCTGCAGGTATCTGTTGTCTCCAGAGCTGGGTGCTTCCGTCCCTCTGTTCTAAAGACCTTAATTCTCAGAAATCACACCACACTCTAATCTGACTTCAGCTTCTTTAGAAACTGCTGGGATTCATGATTGCATTTTTGTATTTCTTTGTTGCTTTGACTAGAATTACAAGATTTTCTTAAGCTCTGTAACGGTAATGAAAAACATTAGCCTTATGCCGGGTTGTAAAGAGATCTTAATACTCTTCAACGTAGTGGTCAAACCATGATGTCGCAAAGCCACTGCCCTCCATGTCACTATGTTTCTCCTTCAGTGAGCAGTTCATAAGCCCATTCAAGGGCAGACTTTCCATTTGCTAGTAATGCCATCAAGGATTTTTTTTTTAATCTGTAGCCTGCTGACTTACAAGGACGTATCATTTTCAGGACCAGCTGGACAGAATCCATGGATATCTTGCTAACACACAGGGACCAATCTAAACTCCACCAACAGAACACTCTTTTAAAAGCTGCTAGTGGCTGTCCCAAATCCATGTACCTCCTTCCTTGAATGAAATAGTTAGATGGCGGCTACCCAATTCAGACATTTGCCTGTAAGAAAATGTGGAGCGATTTTTTAACTCCAAGTTTTACAAAGGTATCAAAATAATTAGTTGAGAATATCTAGCTCAAAATACAACAGACAAAATATAAATGTAATTTCCTAGAGGGTACCCTCAAATATTACGGACAACTAAACATGACAGGTAATGCAATTTTGTTATTAGCTTCCAATGCCTCCTCCTAAGAAACTGGCAAACAAAACAACTAAAAATTCATCCTGCAATGCCAGAGAGAATAATTTCTCTACGAAGTACTCACTTTCCTTGCACCATCCAAGTTTCCAAGTTCTGCCAATTCACTTCTTCATATCCCCAACTGTTTGGATCCCATGATACTCTGCCCTAAATACTAATTTCCTTGATGAAAGTCTTTACTTTTTGCAGGAACTTGGGTTAACATTTAGTACTTTCTCCAGGCTCTGAGCACTCCACCCTGTGTCTGAGCACAGAGCACAGTACTACAAAAATACAACAGATTTTCCGTCTTTTTCCTGGAGAGGTCCTTGCTGGTTAGGAGCTGAAAATGGGTACTTCCTTACAGACACAAAGCCTCAACAGGCATAAGTATGGAAGCTATGCTGCATGCTGAGTGCCTTTAATAATCCCATCTGACTAGAACAGCTCATCTCCACTTTCAGGTGATAACAGTGGGCTCTCAATTTAGTGATGAAGAAAGGGTTATTGAACTAAAGTAATCCTCTGGGAATAGGGATGAAGGTTTTGTGGAACAGGAGATGCAGCCTTGGGTCTTAAGGAGGAGACAAGCTAGAACTAAAATCTAATGGAGCTGTCTGTCCACTCAAGATTGACTAGAAAAACTTCCTGCTGGAGGGAAGTGTGCAATTTTCCTGGACCTCTGAGTTGGGGAAAATTACTCCTACAAGAAATCACAGTCAAAATGTGGATGACCTGTGTGGTGTAAGGATCCCAAAGCAAGAAACCTCATTAGTCACAGCCGAAGCAAATGCAAAATCCTTCTATAAAATTCCTCTAGAATCTGACATGGAGTACTAAAGGGAACGACCACACTCACTGCAGATGAGCTCATTATAAACTTAAAGGTACACAATGAAAGGGTTCACTATGAAAATGATAACTGACATCCTGAACACTGAAATAATCACTTACTAGATGCTGCACATTCCTTTTATTATGGTTAACACAGGTGATTTTTAAAAAGGAATAGAAACCACAGTAAAAAAAAAAAAAAAAAAGGACACTATGTGAAAGTGTCTTGTTTACTATGTGAACAACATTATTTGGAAGTCAGTCAAGGTGATTTCTGGAGATGAGATAATACAGTCACTGACAATCTACTAATGGAGAGGCTGCCAGACAACGTTTCTGAAATAAGAAAAAAATGACCCCATATTTGGACCCCGTGATATTCTCCACTGCACTGTACTACATACCTAAGATAATAAGTACTCTCCCCTGTGCCGAGCTCTAGCACCAAGGGCTGTGCACTTTATAGGTCTTCATTCATACTCTGTGATATGGAAAAACTGCACTGAAGGTTATGGACGCATCTAGAACATCTAACCCCTATTAAAGTTCTTGAAGCTTTCAAGAACTCAGGCATGTTCACTTGTGCAAAGAGCAGGCCCAACTCTTTGTTCTGAAATAATATAGATGCAAAAGCTTGGTAAGTGAACAACACTGACCGCATTTCTTATTTGTGTCAATAGAATTTGTATTTTTTATAGCACAGAAATAAAACATTGTTCTTACAGTGCGATTTTCAGTTGGGTATGCCCCATGTACAAGAAAGGATACTTGTAAGTTACGTGAGATTGTTTAGATGCCTCAGCAAGACAAAATCAGAACTAAGTCACTGCAGATACAGTAAAAGAATTAAAAATATTTGAATACCGAAGCATATTCCCTGAGAACTACGACTTATTTAGCAATACTTATTTAGGTAAGCCATTAATAATTGATTAGCATTTTATCTAAGCAAGAGTAAGTTTTAACCAGATATACTAACTCTTCTAGAACTCAAACACAGTATTCCAAAAGCTACAGTCTCCCCTACTCACTTAAAATGGAACCTGGCTTTCTGAAAATAAACCCTAGACACTGGGAATGCCCAAGCTGGTCTCTCTCACCTATGATCCTTTCATCCTCTTCTCATTATAATTTCAAGTCAGCATAAGAAGTTACAGAGAGCATGGCTTGTGGTTTAGGAGATATCACTGCTGCTATATTTACAAGTATGAATGCAAATTTCTGCTAGAAGGGGCCTCCTGATGGGATGAGTCATCCAAATTCCCATCAGACGCGCTTTCTGATAAAAGTGGGACAAGAAGAGCAGGGAAGGTCTCCTGAGGATTGCACCGCCGCTTCCAATAAAGTGCTCTTCCATGCAAAGAAATGCTTCAGGCAAAACCCGCAGAGTTAGCCGGGCCTACTTTCCCGTTTAAAAGGGGTGGCAAAACAAGTGACCGTATTCGCTGTATCCTAACCACAGAAATTAGCCAATCTCTAAAATCAGGTAAAACACAGGAAGTTAACATGGGCTGTGGATGATAAATACTAGATGAAAATAAGACTGAACAATTTCTTCCGGATACATTTGCTACTCTAAAACTATCAAATCGGTAGAAAATTCAAGTCTGCTCACCAGCCACTTCATAGCTCCTGTACACATTTTTTAAAGGAGGCTTCATGCCCACTGTGGAGCCCAATGCCAGGCCTGAACCCACAACCCCAAGATCAAGACCTGGGCTGAGATAAAGAGTCAGAAGCTCAACCAACGGAGCCACCCGAATGCCCCTAGTGTGCACACATTTTGAGAAGAGGAATCATGGGCGCCTGGGTGGCTCAGTGGGTTAAAGCCTCTGCCTTCGGCTCAGGTCATGATCCCAGGGTCCTGGGATTGAGCCCCACATCGGACTCTCTGCCCTGTGGGGAGCCTGCTTCCTCCTCTTTCTCTCTGTGCCTGCCTCTCTGCCTGCTTGTGATCTCTGTCTATCAAATAAATAAATAAATAAAAATCTTTTTAAAAACAAGAAAAGAAAAGAAAAGGACTCATGATCCAAATTATCAAGACATAAGGAAATTCCTTCTCCACCCTTCTACCGACCCCTTTTTATGAAAGGGCACAAGTACCTGGAGTAGAAAAACTGTCCTGCCTCTGCCTCTTTCCACCCCATCCTAGGCCAGAAAGAAAACACAGAACATCAACAGAAGGTTAAACTAACGGAGCTTCTCCAATCTTCCTCCAAGAACCCCCAACAGCAGCAAAACCAAATGAATATCCCTAGAGAACAGGAGGAAGAACTCACAGCAATCTCATCAGTGTGAAATTTCTAGCAAAGGAATGGTATTTTTCATAAATTGTGACTTATCTCAATAAATTAATGCAAATTTTGCCTTTTAAGTCATTACATAGCCATGTGAGCTTTAACACAGTTAGGATGGTTTAAGTTACTTGTCACGCAAACTATAGATATAGGTCTACAGGGACATGAGCTGTTTATCCTATGGCTTTCAGATCCCTGGCACACTTCCTCACACCCTTGAGGATAATCTACATGTCAGACTGAGATATGAGGTTAATGGATTTTAAAGTCTGCTGGCTCATTGTGACAACGGATAGCACTGAAACTCACTTTTGCCAACTTAAGTACAGAACTAAAAAAAAAAAAAAAAAAACCCCACATTTTGCTAGAAATGGTGAAGGGAGAGGAAGTGCATAAGCAGAGTAAGACAGAGGCTTCTTCTATGATCATTAATTACATCCTTCACAAATCCTGCACTGACATCACACCTTGTGTGTGTCCCACATTACTCTATCTTCCTTTCACCTTGATAAACTCACAGAAGGTAGATACTGTACCTTATCATTTCTCTGACTGCCTTTCGACCTTTAGCAAAACCAGTCATCAAGAATTTGTGATTAGTACAACCAAGGAATTGGTTATGACAAGGACACCTTCTGTTTATGCCAGTGTTCAGGACTTGAGCCAGCAATGTACAGGACCTTCGAATCAGAGCTACTCCTCTACCCACAGGGACAGTAAATTTCTCCACAAGCTTACAGAATTTCATATAATCTCTTTCAAAAGTCTCTGGGAAGAAGATGAATTTAGGGAGAAAGAGAGGAAAATAGTAAAGTCAAACCTTTGCAGTGAGGTTTGACTATGTTGTTTAAAATAATGAGGAAAAAAACAATCAGAACATGCAATATACCACACCACTTTTCCAGTTTAGGGTCTTCCTGTTAAAGTCAACAATCAGTAAATTTTGCCCATTCATTATTGTGATTTAATATAACCCCCAGACCCCATGCAGCATAGCTAAAATTGACTTTGTTTAGGAATACTATCTGCTTACTTGATGAAATTTTTAGGGAGACACATGCTTTCCACATTACTCCCTGGAAACAAGACACACTCATCTGAACAATGCTTAACTGGCATTTGTAGTGGTCACAGATTTCTGATAGCTGAAATACATTCACTATTCCAAAAATCTAGCCTATCTGCCTCTCACAAGACAAAAAAAGTTGAGTCAACTCTCAGCAACAAGTATTTCTTGGGATTACAGCAGAGAACAGGGGAGGCATCAAATGCTCTCAGTAAGCTTATATTTGACATTTTTACCATAAACGAGTTAAGGCCATACCTACACTGGAAGTCCATACTGAATTTGGCTGACAAACATATTTTATTTCTCCTGAATACCATTTAAAAGAAATAAAACCAAGCTGAGCCGAACTCTAAAACTCACGAAAACTAAAATATCAATCCAGACAGCAGGAAGTCCTGAATATCATAATTTTTTGGATCACTGGGGCTTATATTCATATCTGTCAATGACTAGATGGAGCTGAGTAGATGTTGCCCCTGGAGAGCCCCAGGCTCTCCAGTTAGCCACAGTCCCCACTACTCCCTATTGTCCTCCGGTACTGAAATGGATCTCAGTTCCCAATCATCATTGCATCAGAACTGTTGCTTTGAGAAGAGAAAAATTATTTACCTGACCTCATGACTCTGTTAAATATGAAGAAAAAATAAACAACAAAAGAGCCATATATTTGTATTCTTATATATTTCCTATGTAAGTGATCTACTTTAGTCACTTCTGTTAACTGCTGGGTCCCGTTACACCAAAGACTCTTCAACGACTATGTTGAGAAGATCATCTACCTAGTTCAGAGGAAGAATGTTTGCAAAACACAAACTTTTATGTGTTCTTTGAGCTCAATCTCCACATAGACACAGCAGGGTCAAGAAATGGAGGGGGGGGTGAACTGCAGCAGCTCAAGGCAGCTCTGCCATCCATTTCCAACAGTGCTAAGCAACTTCACAGACTCAAAAATACAAGCGGAGAATTACTTGGAGCATTCCACATCTGTAAACAGACATGCAATCTCTGTAGTGTCCAAATGTGGCTATCTGCACAATCTCCACTCCCCTCATCATCAAACGGAACAGAAGCAAGATTCCAACAGGAAGCCACAAAGCCAATGTATATGCCCTCTGTCGTCTAAAGCACTAGGGCACTTCCAGCTTCTGCCTAGAATATATAAAGCTGGACAGAGTATTATCCTTATTCTAGTAATACATCTTTTTAAAAAGCCAGGTCATCTACCAAATCATTAATTTTCTTGAACTCTCAGAGGGCTAAGGTCACAGGGCAATCAACAAGTATAAAACTAAAGACAGAAAGAAACTTCCCAAGAGAGATAGCATTGGTTCAATTACAGGAAAGCACAGGAAAGGGACAGTTTCCCTATAAGAAGAGGTAAGAAGTATCTAGCCAGAAGTTTAAATGAACTACTAAAAGCCAAATGTGGGCTAGCATAAGAGTAGGGAAGTCCTAAGACCATGGACACAAGGGGGTTTGCAACCCCCACAGGCTCTTTTCATGACACCCACTGTGTTCTCATTAGGAAGTCAGGAAGCAGGATAAAAGATGGGAGAAAATCAAGGTAAGCTTGGCAGAGAGCTGTAGCCACCACTGGGAGAAGAGCCCTACAGTCAAGAGAAAAAGCAGTCAACATAATCAGACTATCAGACAAGGAATAACTACAAATATATGAAACATGCTATGTAACACATGGAAAAGATACATAAAGAAATGGAGAATTCTGGCAGAGATATGGAAACTCTCAGAAAGAGTCACATGAAAATGTTAGAATTCTTTAAAGCATGATAACAAAGATGAGTGATGCCTTCAACTGGCTCATCAGTGCACTCAGACAGCAAAAGAAAGAATTAGTGAACTTGAATACAGGTCCAGAGAAATTACCCAAACTGAAACACTAAGAGAAAGAGGACTAAATGAAAACAAACCAGAGCAGAGCATCTGAGTTGTGAGACAATATCAAATACTCTAACAGGGATGACTGGATTCACAGAACAAGAGAGACAAAACACAGCAAGATAGATATTTGAAGAGACAGTTGCTAACAGTGATCAAAAAATAAAGATATCAAACCACAGTTCAGTAAATTTTCCAAGCAGATTAAACACACATACACACACACACACACACACACACACACACACACACCTAAACACAATATAATCGAACTACAAAATGTCAAAGATAAAGAGAAAATCTTAAAGGCAGCCAGATCTGGGGGTGTGGAAGATATTATGCAATTACACAGAGGAATGAAGAAGAGAGTTACGGCAGATTTCTCACCAGACACTATAAAAACCAGAAGATGGTGGAGTGGCAACTTTATTTTTTTATTTAAATTCAATTAGCCGGGGCGCCTGGGTGGCTCAGTGGGTTAAAGCCTCTGCCTTCGGCTCAGGTCATGATCCCAGGGTCCTGGGATCGAGCCCCGCATCGGGCTCTCTGCTTACCAGGGAGCCTGCTTCCTCCTCTCTCTCTCTCTGCCTGCCTCTCTGTCTACTTGTGATCTCTGTCTGCCAAAAAAATAAATAAAATCTTTAAAAAAAAAAAAATTCAATTAGCCAATGTATAGTACATAATTAGTTTTTGATATATTGTTCAATGATTCATTAGTTGTGTTAACACAGAGTGCTCATCACATCATGTGCCTTCCTTACTTTCCATCACCAAGTTACCCCATCCCCCAACCCTCCACAACCCTCAATTTGTTTCCCAGAGTCAAGAGTCTCATATGGTTTGTCTCTTATCATCTTATCATCTTTAAAGTACTAAGTAAGAAAAGAAAAATTGCAACAAGATACATGATAGCATGTATTACCATTAGCATGATATGAACATCTCCTAGGAGAGAAAATCAGTCCCAAAATAATCTCTAAAAAACCTGCAGCAACTCAATCCCCATCATTTAAAAAAAAAAATTAAAGTTCCTACAATGCACCTGTATGATTATAGACTGGAGAAAATATCTATTAAAATGACAGAGAAATAAGAACTCTACAAACCAAGAACACTCATTACCAGCAGACTGGAGATAAAACTAACATTAAAGAAAGTTCTTCACGTAAAAGGAGCACGATAACAAATAGAAACTTGGTTCTAAACAAAGAAATAAAGATTTTCAGGAAAAGACATTAAGAGTAAGTATATAAGATACTTTTTCTTGTTTTAATTGCTTTAAAAGACTATAGATTTTCTAAAGCAAAAATAGGAGCACTTTCACTATAATGTGTGTTTGTAGCATATGTAAAATAAAATGTATTCCATAAACAGCATAAAGGATGGGAGGGAGAAAGAGGGTATACGGCTGTAAGGTCTTTATAACAGTTTAAGTATTATATCTGTATGCAGACCTTAACTAATTAAAGAAATATATTATTGACCATAGATGAGCAAAAAAAAAGTTTTAAGGTATTAATAGTAAGACAATGGCAGAGATAAAATTGTATCACAGAAAATAATTTATCAAGATCAGGAAGATAATTGATATACCATAAACTAAGGAGAAATGGAGCCTTCTTAAATGCAAAAGAAAAAATTTTTTTAAACATAAAGAAGCAGAGAAACCAAAGATCAAGTCCAGGCTCTAAGCATTTCCAGTAATAGTCATCAATAGAATGCAAAGACTAAGCAAGACTAATTTAAAAATTAGGTTAAACAATCAGAACAAACACTAATTACACAGACATGATTGAAGAGGTGGAAGTGTGAGTTGTGGCACAGAGTAACTCCTGTGTGGAGAACAAGCTACCTAATCAAGGACTTCACATTATCCATCTAGCAGCTTAAGCTATTGATTCCAATTCAGTTTCACAATGAATTACTCATTCCCGGCCTGCATTTTTAACACTTTATTCTCTTTAACCTTTAATTGCTGATACAAAAGGGAAAGTTCCTCTAGAAAAACTTAATAAAAGCAATTTCATTTCGTTTCATTTTAGTCTCTCGAACCTGGGTCAAATAGATCAGTAGAAAACTAAAAGGTCAACTTGGCTCATTAGCATTTTGGCTCATTTTTCTCTCCCAGGAGAGAAAAATCAGTCCTAAAAAATCCCTAGAAAAACCTGCAGTAACTCAATCCACATTATATTTTAAAAAATCAGAGTTATGACAATGTACGTGTATGTTTATAGACCAAGGTTTAGTCATAACTCCACTTATAAAGAAGGACGTGCTCTTACCATCTTTCTCTACCTCTTGATTCTCCCAGTGAATGGTTACTAGTTACTGTATGTAACACGTTCATGCTTGGGATCAGAAGACCCCTTGATCTCTAAAGATATTTATATATCTAGATATGTAATTCTGATCCTAAATTAAATATTATAAAATTACTTCCATTACAGTCACAATAAACTGAAACAGCAATGTAGTGTGTCACAATATAGTTAGTATAAGAACAAAAGAATCGTTAAATTTCCAAAAGTGTATTTCAATGTGTCCATTTAAGACATAGTTATAAAAAGGCCAACTTCAAGTATTTGCTACTTTGATTTTTTTTTCAAGTAAGACCTATCTGAAACTCGGCACGTCACAGAAACGGCATTCCATTTCAAGACTTCTGAGTTTTCTGTTGACCCATCCATCAGCAAATACTGATGTTATGACTGTGTCCACACAAACATTTTAGGTTGAGAAGACTTCATAGAGATGACAAGATGTGGAATGTACCCCATATCACATCGCCCCCCCCATTTTGATCATTATTGAGGTTGAATGATGTGTGAAACTGCCAACCAGACTTGCTTTGACCTACAAAAATGGGAGTTTCATAAGATTCAACTGAATAGCATTATGACCTGGACAAGTGCCATAACATCTTGTTTCTTCTCTAAAACTAAACTGTTGACTTATTTGAACATCTCTGAGATATCTTCCTAAAAATATATGTACACAGGGGACACCTGGGGGGCACAGTCAGTTGGGCATCCGACTCTTGGTTTCACAGCATGGGTCATGGGCTTGGGGTCATGGGATCAAGCCCTGCATCAGGCTGTCAGCATGGAGTCTGCTTGGAACTCTCTGTCCCTCTGCCCCCGCACCAATGCTCTCTCTCCTTCTCACGTGTGTGTGTGTGTGTGTGTGTGTGTGTGTGTGTGTGTACACATATATAATCCTGAAAAAAATCACAGAAGATGAAGACATCAACCCAAGAAGCTGACAGTCTAATCTGGGAAGATAAAATACCTATAAAGAATAAAATGCCCTATACTGATTTTTTAAAATATTTCTCATAGAATTTGTGGTCAGATAAAGGAGACAAGAAGAATCTTGGAATTTACCTTGTCTTAATGAAGCAACTTCTGTTACGGTAAATGAGGTCACATCACAATCATCGCTATTTCAGTCATCTACTTTGGGAAGTACCAAGGATCATTTTTCAAAGCTGGGGCTGTCTGGATAGCACATGCCAGTGTAAACAGTTGAGACTGTTGGTAGCACTTACATAACCAAGAATTATAAGCATTGGCTATGAATCCGCTGTTTTCTTGATACACCCAAGACCACAAAATAACACTATTCCCGGATCTGCCTAAACAACCCATTTTCTTGATAAATCCTAAAGTACAGAATACACTTATACAGGACTTATCTTTGTAGAAATACCACTTCCAAAAACTAATAATATTTATTTAGCAGGATCACTTTATCACTCCACCCCTCTCCTGTTTGTCATTTTCCTTTTCTTATCACCAACCCAAGTGTCTGTGACATCTATCATTTCTACTAATTGGGAATTCTTGCCACGAGCTCCCGGGGTCACAAAAAGAGTCCAACCAGTTCTACCTGTCAACTTTTTATCTACTGAAAAGACACGCAACAGAATTTCCTCACCAAGGTAAAAAAGTAGATAAATGATCTGCTAATGGGCTCACCTCTGGGGGTAGGGAATAAGGAACACAATTTCCTTGAAGCTTAACAGAAGAATGAGCACAAGTAATGTACGCTGCTCAAGTCCACAGGTGAGAGCTATTTAAATATACACATCTTCTTCCTTTTCCTCCTCTTATTGTTTCCCAGCATTATTTAAGGAAGCTTAATCACTAATAAAATTCTACAAAAATACATTTGCCGGGGCACCTGGATGGCTCAGTGGGTTAAAGCCTCTGCCTTCGGCCTAGGTCATGATCTCAGGGTCCTAGGATCGAGCCCCGCATCGGGCTCTCTGCTCAGCAGGGAGCCTGCTTCCCTTCCTCTCTGTGCCTGCCTCTCTGCCTACTCGTGATTTCTCTTTCCCTGTCAAATAAATAAATAAAATCTTAAAAAAAAAAAAAAAAAGAATGCATTTGCCTAAGATATCTGTCCTTAGCAATATATAAGCTCACCCAATTAACTCCAGTGTCTTCCAAAAATATGACACTTTCATATGTAAGCCATGACATGAAAAACTGGAACATTCTCAAGTATTCTGAGGGTGGCAACTTATATTGCCCATGGAATAATTTACTTTTAAAACAGTTCAATAAAAGACGGAGCAAGGTATGTGCTCAAGTGCCTTGAGCTTGTGCACACACATTGCACAAACTTTAATCCACACACTAGAGATGGTTACTTAGCATAAGCAGGCAGTCACCCTTCAGATGCAGCTTTCCGACTTTTCGAATATTGTCAAAATGGACGCATACGACACATTAACCGAAGACATGAGTGTTCTTCAATATATGTATTTAGGTACCACGAGATATAAAAATCAGCAAGCAGACCAGGAGAACTGCTTCAGAGAAGGGCTCAAGATGTGAATCTCAAAAATCCTCCATCACTTGACGTTCCAGAGAGACCCATAGGAATGTGCCTCTGCTAGCCAGCAGTCTGGTTCTGCCTTCAAAGTATCAGTGTGTAACAATGATAAGCCATTATAATGCAGGAAGCACAGACGTCCAGTCATTTAGGAAAGTACAGATGGAAACACTAACAGATTACATTACATTATTGGGTGAAATCAGATGGTAGAAGAAAAAGAAGGGGAAGGAAGAAAAACTTGCAATTTTTTCATTAAAGTAAATGATGTTTAAAGAAACAAAGTATTCTGTAAAAGGTAAGCAGTAAAACAAAAACATACAGTTTCTAAGACAGCAGTGTGTACCAAAAGCAAAGTCCACATGGCGAACGACTCTTTTTAAAAGGCTATTAAAATAGAAAACACAAAACAACTTGAGAGCACACTAGGCAATACTCTTTAATAAATGAAATGCAGTCAATGCTTGATAAACACACACTTTAAACCAAACTCCCTAAAATCTATTGCTACATAAACACTAACTCCAAACATGGCTTAATATCATCACTTACCATTTTTTAAATCTGTTATTATATTATTATGACTGACAGTAAACCAGGCTCTGTTGGGTCCTTCATGGGGCTGCCAGCAAGCTGTGGGCTGGAGGTCAGCTGGGCAAGGTTTCTCTCCCTCATGTCTTGCTTCTCAACTGGAAATCTGAACACCTAAGGGCTGGTCGGCCACGTCCCCCTCTCCAAGAGCCTCGCGCCACAAGGATAGCTTGGGATTCCTCATAACATGGTGGTCCCAGCACAATCCTCTTATGCGACACCTGACTTCTCAAGAATGAGTATTTTTAGTAAGTGAAAGCGGCAGGCTTCCTGACCTGACTTTGGAAGTCATGCCACATAACTCCCACCACATTCTACTGGACAAAGGCGAGCACCAAGGCCAGCCCAGAATCACCAAGGCCAGCCCAAAATCAAGAGGAAGAGATCACGAGGAGGTAAATACCAGCGGGGATGGTTTAGTGACAGACAAGGTCACCTACTAAACAATCATGCACATGATTCAGTGTGTTCCAAAGACGTAAAATGGAAAAGAATGGCCAAGATGTCAGATACATGCCAACAAAAACAAAGCATAACTTGCCATTGAAATAAAGAGGATAGAATTTGGCAAAATGACATAAATAAAACAAAGAAGGATACTTTATAATACTAAAGGTTGAAGTTCTTAGGAAATACGTAATAACTGTAAATATCAAAATATCAAATAAGTACTTTTCATAAAACAGAAATTATACGTAACAAAAACATGCGAGGAGTCAAGAGATTAATTCATTTCCTCTGGTCCATGACAGAGCAACTATGCGTCTTTAAAGACCTCATTAACATGACTAAAAAGACATCAAACTAGCAACCTAAAAACAGGAAACTTCACTGTTTTGTGTTTTGTTTTTTTTTTAAGATTTTATTTATTTATTTGAGAAAGAGAGATAATACAAGGGGGCAGGGAGGAGCACAGAGAGGGAGAAGCACGCTTCCCGCTGAGCAGGGAGCCCAACATGGGGCTTGATCCCAAGACCCTGGGATCATGACCTGAGCTAAAGGCAGACGCTTATCCGACTGAACTATACCATCTTTTGAACTGCCTATGTGGAAGTCACAAAAAAACCACCACATATCCACCCATTAGTAAGACCACAATTTATTTTTAAAAATAGAAATAGTACAGAAAACATTCTATAACCAGAATGTGAATAAAATCAGGATAACAAAATCAAAAATACAAAAGCTCCAAGTCTAAAAATTTAAAACAACTTCAACTCTTTGGTCACAAAGGAAATACAAAGTGGAAATGCAAAACTTCGAGAAAACAAAGACAATAAAACCAATATTTATAAGACCCTATGGAACACACTCGAGGTGATATTAGAAGAAAACCTGTATCTTAAATATTTATTGTTCTTAAATATTTGTTCTTAATAAAGAATGACAACTAATAATTTAAACATCATGTTTAAACAGAGAATAATCAAAGAAACCAAAGGAAAACAGAAAGAACCAATAAAGAGGGAAATCAAATAAGGTACAAACACAAAGTAATATATCCAATACATAAATATGAAAGTTTAAAAAAAAAAAAAACATTAAAAAGACAAACTACTCACCTCAATTTAAAAGGAGAGTATATACTGAGGGTTGCCGTGGGGAGGGAGAGGGTGGATGGGTGATGGACATTGGAGACGGTATGTGCTATGGTGAGTGCTGTGAAGTGTGTAAGCCTGACGATTTACAGACCTGTACTCCTGGGGCTAATAATACACTATATGTTAATAAAATAGTCATTTAAAAAAAAGAGGAGAGTATATAAAACTAAAAATAATAATAATAATAATAATAATAATGAGGATGATCATAGATTGAGAAGAAATGAAAAGAACTATAAATATATTTCTTAACTCCATGTAAATAAATTTTAAAACCCCGATAAAATGGGTAATTTCTAGGGAAAAAAATCAAAATTCATAAGAAATATAAAATCAGATCATTTAAAAGGAAGTAATGTAGAAAACAGCCAGAGCTAGTCACTAAACAAGTAACCGGCAGAGGGTATAATGATAAATTCTCCCAAACGTTGAAGACAAGACAGACTCAATGTTCTCTGAACTGTTCTTGGGCATAGAAACAGAAGGAAAACTTTACAATTCTTTTTATGAAGTAAATGTAATATTGACTCCAAAGTGTGAGGGAGACAACACAGTATCTTATTTATAAACAGTAATACAGAAATTCCAGTCAAGTATTAGCACTGTATCTAACAGCAGGTCAATGAAATAAACACAACACGATCAAACACATTTTCTTCCAGAAATAAAAGGATAATTAAATATGAAGCTTACATTTCCTCATATTGTGGCTCTAAGTAGAAAAAAGTAAATGATCATCTCTATAGACACTGAAAGGACATATAACAAAATTCGAGCATCATTCTTTGTCCTAAGAACCCAATACAATTGGGGCACCTGGACAGGGTCAGTCGGCTGAGCAGCCAACTCTTGATTTTGGCTCGGGTGCTGATCTCAGGGTTGTGAGATCGAGCCTGGCATCAGGCTTTATGCTCAGCACACAGTCTGCTTGAGGTTCTCTCTCGTGCTGCCTCTGCCCTTCCCCCTCTTTCTCCCCCTCTCAAAATTAATAAAAAAAAAAAAATCCTAAAAAAACCAGTAGCTTTTATATTCATAAAAGAGCAACTTAGAAAAAATAGTGGCTGAAACAATCACAGAGCAGCAGTAAAGGGTAAAATATCTAGGAACACACAGAAGGGTGAGCCCTCATTAGAGGGAAGAGTGAAAAGTCCACTGAGACACAAAAAGGGCTCGAGGAAAAACAGAAATCGCACACTGTGCTCTCATCTAGGAAGAGTCAACACTGCAAAGATGCCAGTCCTTCCTAAGCTGTTTACAAATTCAACATCTCAACAGAAATACCAACTTTGGGAGGGAGAGGGGCACAGACTGGTGGAGAGCAATTAGGCAAGCTGATTCCCATGGTCGTGTGGAACGATAAAGGGCAGAGCCAAGAAAAGTTTAATCCAGAAAAACAAAGGGAGCCCAGTGCTATCAGACATGAAAAGAGGGAGAGACTGATTAAGGAAACTAAAAAGAAAATCCAGATACAGACCCAGTACCTAAGGGGATTTAGCACACGATAAAGGTGTCACTTTGAATTAACAGAGAAAACTGAACCCTTCAAGAAACAATGCCAAGATATGCATTAGCCATTAGGTACTGGACCCACACTTCATACCATGCAATAGGATGGATTCCAAACAGAGCAGAGATTTACCTCTCAAAAAATGAAACCATAAAAGTACTAGAGAAAAAATAAATATTTTCATGAACTGAGAGCCGCGGAGGCCTTTCTAGTCAGATTTAAATCAAGAAGACATAAAACAAAAATTTACTGACTTTACCTACATAAAAACAAAAATCCTCTTTAAGGCAAACCCCCTCCTTTCTTTTTCTTTCTTTTTTAAAAATGTGGATTTTGTTTGTTTGTTTGTTTGCTCTCCACTTGCTCAGAAGGCTAACATCTAATGTGCAAATACGCACACCTGTACGGGCCCTTTAGGCTCTATCCTGACTGCCTCACTGGCTCTCAAACTGGGCAGCTGACCCATATACCTGCACACTGGATTTCACCAGACCCCGCATAACCGGATGCCCCGTTCATACAGCTGCAACATCTACCCCACGGGGCCCCAGCTTGAGATAGTCATTGTTTTCCTAAGGTAGTATCGTTTACCCAGAGCCCCTAGACTTGGAGCTGTAATTCCACAAGCTGCAACTAAACCTTTCCAACCCGGAAGGTATCACTCACTCACTTCCAGATGCAAAGACCTCGTACATTCAGGTAAGATCAGTACACCAAAGGCACACTGGGTGCACACCTATTTGTAACTAATCTAGACTCCAAATAGAAATTCTTGTTTCCCCAAGTTGCTGTTTTTAATTGTGTGAGTGGCACCCCCAGATTAAAAACAGATATCTACTGGCTATATAATCCTACCAAGAGCTACTCCTGTTTCCTTTAGGGAGAGAAATGGAGGATCTAGTCACTTGACCATTTTATTCCTTAATTCCTTTCCCAACCGGCATTGCCTCAGAGCTCCAAAGCATACAGAATATAGTTTCACCAATTGTGACTTCCTTTTACCCTCTTCCATGTAAAATTACATCCTCTAATTTTTTAGGTCATGAATAGTATGAGCCAAAATTATTTTCACTTCCCATAAATTTCCTTCTAATGAGAATATCACCAATATAATGACTACATAAAGGTCTAAGGGTGACCTTCACATGTCCTATATCTTGTCTGCCTGAGTTATGTGCAATTATTCTCTCTCGGCATAACCCTGAGCCAGGTAAGCAAAGGTATGTTACTGCCCCCTGTGACAATGGAAGCAGTCTGACTCAAAGACATCGTCGTGATTGGATTATGTGGCTGCTACATATGTATCAGTGAAATTATTTATTTGGTGTTGCGGACAACGTCCGAATTTTCCATTTCTATTGCTTTACTCAATAACAGAGAATCTATCATAAATCTCCTTAAGGCTGTAACTTCTTCAATCATGAACTGCACGGCTGTAGAGTCTTACGAATGACTCCTGTGTCTTCCAAACCTTTGATGATTTGCAGGTTTGCAAATCTCTATTGCTCGCTATAGCTACAGACAATGTACTTAGCATTGGGTCATTTGACAGACTGTCCCTTGGCATTATTCACAATTGTAAGTGTGTTGAATTTGTTTCACCTAATTCCAAAGGGTTTTCCCCAGGGGAAAAAAAATCCATTTGGAGTTTCCATTTAAGTACATAGGAGATTAGAGTATTATAAAAGATATCTGTGTTATTAATGGCTTAAACAAGATAAAAGTTGTTTTATCTTTATTTGTTCTCCTGCACAAATTCCAGGCCGGCACAGCCTCCTTGTTGCCTAAACCATCAGGGACTGAAGTTCCTTCAGTTGGTAGAAAACCGAGCCTGCCTTTTCCATGTCAAGATCTCAGTGTCCATGGACAGGAACCACACACACTCCCTGCAGCCAAGGAAACAAGAGACGCTGTGAACTTGGGTCGTCGCTAAGCCTCCAGAAAAGAGGCAAGTGTTCTTCCAGCTATAGATCCTGTCCCGTGTGATTTTACAAAACGAACCAAACTACTGACAGACACGACCTCCATGGTTCTCAAGAGAACCATCTGATGGAACCATGCTGAGTTGGGGCGGGGTGGGAGGAGGCCAAACTCAAAAGGTTTAGTGCTCTGTGACCTCATTTTATATAACATTCCAGAAATGACAAAGTTACAGAGATGGAAAACAGATCAGCCTTGCCAGGTGTGGTAGGGATGGTGGGTGTGGCTATGAAAGGGTAGCACAAGGGAGCCCTGTGGTGTTGAGGAGTTCTGTCTCAACTGTGGTGGTAACAGGGATCTATACATGTGATAAAAGACACAGAGACACACACATGAGTGTATGAGAAACGAAACGGGAAGAAGCCCTGTGGATCGTACAATGTCAGTGTCCTGGTTTTGACACTGTACGAGAGTTATTATAGAAGACGTTGCCATGGGAGAAACTGGGGGGAAGCATACAAGGAGGGACTTTTCCGTATAATTTTAATCCTTTTAACAATTTCTTGTGAATCTATTATTATTTTTAAAATAAAGAAATTCCAAAATCTAAGCAAATATAGTAACAGATAAAAGCATACTGCATCTTATGAACATAACCGCTTATGTGAACCCCAATCCTGACATTAATGCAGGAGGCAGACGCCTTTCTTTTAAGGCCATGATGCAGTTTTTCACGTGATGTCCCCTCATAGCCCACTGGCCAGGGAGCTTCACCACGTGACCTCAACTAGCTGCAAGGCTGAGTGAAAGTGCAGTCTTCATCCTGGTGGCCAGCTAAAACTCAGGGGTTTTATTACGAAGAAAGAAAATGAATATTTTTCTGCAGTAGCAGGCATTCCTACACCATTTCAAATTCCCTGAAAACCCAGCTATTTGCAATTTTAACTCAGCTTTTACTGCAAATGTAGCTACATTATCAAAATCTTTTATATCTAACTTTTCAGACCTTTCTACAAATATTTATTTATTTATTTATTAAAGAGAGCGAGAGAGAGGACACTGGGGTTAGAGAGCATAGGGGAAGGGAGAGAGAATCTTAAGCAGTCCCCACGCTGAGCAGGACCTAGGGATCGATCTCATGACCCTGACCGAGATCACGACCGGAGCCAAAACCAAGAGCTGATCCGTCCCCGACAGCACCACCCAGGTGCCCCTAACTTTTCAGGCCTTTTGAACGTATCTGGACTTCCCCGCCCTCTTGATTTCCTCTGCTGAAATGCTGAATCCTCCCGCTAGCTGCTTCTTCTGCTGTGTGCGATTTGTTGCTGAGCCACAGACTCCTGCTCAGGACATCCAACATTGCAAAATGACCTAAGCCAACTCTGGCAGGCAAAAATGGTGAGGATCTTTCAGTAAATATAGACAGCCTCCGGGCTTAGACGTTTACTTAGAGGTTTACTCTCCGACCTCTGTGCTAATGTTGAAAAGCAGGCCTCGCCTCCCCCCCGCACTCCAGGAGGCCAGTATTCCAGACTGAGCTCAAAGTACACTGAGGCCCTTACGGCGTTTTCTCCTCCCCTGGGGCAACATACTATATGGTTCTTACATGTGTTTGCGATTGGACAGTGGAGAGAGACTAAAATGACAAATGATACATACACAAGGGAGAATATCTCTAAAGGAAAAAAAATAGTCCCCTCACAATAAGATGGGATTATGAGTTTGGAATGACTCGAGTCGGGGTTAAATCCTCAAGTGGTCTAGAACTTTGAAAGACAGATGCCCAACCTGGAAATACTCACAGAGCCCCTGATGATGTACCTACAGATTCAGCCAGACTCGAGATTTTTTTTTTTTAAGATTCTATTTATTCATTTGACAGATCACAAGTAGGCAGAGAGGCAGGCAGAGAGAGGAGGAAGCAGGCTCCCCACTGAGCAGAGAGCCCAACTCGGGGCTCAATCCCAGGACCCTGAGATCATGACCTGAGCCGAAGGCAGAGGCTTTAACCCACTGAGCCACCCAGGTGCCCCCAGACTCGAGATTTTTAACAGAGTTGCAGTTTTGTCTAGAAGGTAAGACAGTTGATGTTAGTAACAGTATAATTTATACGAATTGTTCAGTCATATAATTTTTGTTAATGGGTTTATATATATACATACTAGAGGGCTGTGCAATGTGTGTCATATATTTTATGTGACAGAAACGGTTTTGTGGTCAATTAAGTTTAAGATAAGTTGGGTTCATCCAAGTTAAGCAAGGTTATTGGAGATTTTAATACGGCAATTTGCAATGGAAATGTTTGGTGGAAAGCGACAGGCAAAACACAGAGGAAGCATTTTCCTAAACACGTCTCAGCATAGAATTCATCCGGGCAGTTACAGTCTGTTTCATTCTGATGAGGGGAAACACACTTTGGGAAGAGCTGATAGAGACACAAATAGTTCACATCACCCTGTGTTTGAAACCAGTACACGGACTCTTGGCTCTTAGGGAAACTACATAGGAGGTAGGCGGGGCCTTGCTGTATGAGAAGCGGTGGAAGGACAGAAGGAATGAAAGCTGTTCTGAAACATACAGAGCTCTGTGGGGTTAAAGACGATGGAGAGGATTGAGCGGCGCCTGGGGACGAAGTCGACTGAGCGTCCAACTCTTGATTTCAGCTCAGGTCATGATCTCAGGGTCATGGGAGCCGGTCCTCCACGGACTCTGCACTCAGTGGGGACTGTGCTTGGGATTCTCTCTCTACCCTCCTTCTCTTGCTGCCCCTCCCCCTGCCTACTGGCATGCGTACTTTCTCTAAAATAAATAAATAAATCTTTTAAAAAATAGACAATAAAGAAGGTGGAAAACATTCGACTACAGGCAGTCATGTACAGGTGTCTTGTGTTTTCCCTTCCTCCCAACGCATCCTTGTACCAGCACCAAGGTAGTTAAGTATGAGTGTGAGTATGAGTATGAGTGCACAGCCTGTCTGCACTACCATGTCCTCCAGACCATCCAGACCCCAGCTCAAACCAGCACAGGAGTCAGGCAAAAGGGAAGACTTCGAGACTGAGTAAGAAACTTAACTTCAAGATACACGGCACTATGTCTTAATAACCAAAGGGATTCTTCCAATAATAGTAATTAAATAAGATATCATAAGAGATATCCTTAAAAGGTTTCAGCAACAAATGAGTGAGAGGATTCCTCAGGTCCCCATGCTAGTTATTATTAGAGAAAATGAAAGTCATTTTAGCTCATTCCTCAGTGAATTGCGAATCCTCCATCCTACCCGAGACCCCTCCTTAATTTCTGCATATGGAGTTACCAATGCACGGATGCTGTCATTGCTCCTGCACGGAGAAAACTCAGAGCAAAGCAGAGAAGCTCGAAGGGTGAAAACAATCTTCCTAAGGACGAGAACTGCCAAACGGAGCCCTGCCCCATAAAAGGCGAGAACACGGGGACATCAGGACACCGAGCCAAGTTGGATGGCCAAGAGTGACTGGAAGAGAATTCTTCCGTTGGGTGGGAGACCAGGATGAAAACCTCTGAAGTCCTTTCCAGCTCAGACTATGAATTCCTCCTTCCTCCTCTCTACATAAAATACTTCAAAGCACTTTGCTTGCTCTTAGCGAACCTTGCCAACCAAAGCAAACACTGATGTAAATGATCCAAGAACTCTCCCTGATCTGACTTCTCATGTCATGCCATTTTCTTGATGCAGGATACCAGCACTCATGTTTCCTTTTCCTTTTGAGCCCAGTCTCAGTTACACTCCATCTTAGATCCTGAAGGAGAGGACCCAGCTTTGAGCTTCCTCAGGAGGAGTCATCCTGAGACTGAAACAAGGTATGGCGGCAAAGTCACAAACTGTAACCCGCATTCAGAGCATCAGGAACCAGGCAACACTGTGGGCCAACAGTTTTAAGTATTTGTTTTTCTTCTGTTACCCTCTTAGCTTCCCTTAATGCCATGTAGCTGATAGTGGAAAAGGTTCTCTCCTTTGTACCCTTTCTTTTAATGCAGTACGAGTAAGGGTCTGTTAGTTTTGCCTGTGCTCTTACACAGTTAATTTAGAACCACAAAGGAGCCGGCTGCCATCCTACAGCAATGTCCGCCAAAACAAAGAATATGTAAGTGACTGTCTTTGCAGATCACCGGGATTCCCCCAAGCTCCAGGCTCTCCACAGAGTGTTTGTTTTCCCTTTATGAAGACGGGTTTCCTGCAGAAATGCTATCTCAACAGCTTTTGTTTGCTCCAAACCCTCTAAGTATCATTCTGAGGTTTCCAGACCTTAAGGCTACTTATATAATTGTTTAAGTTGTTCATGTTCACCCTCATCTACATTTACATAATGTGGTCTGTCTTCGGTGCACATCTGAAACGACTTCTCACCCTGCCAATTGACTTCCTATCCTCTTCGTATGACATTTCACCTTTATCCCTCTCTACATCTACCTCATTTTCACCAAAGGCTTGTATCCCAAGCTATGTTTACATCAGAGGGATGAACTTATCACTACCGGCATTTGGAGCCACATAATTCCTTATGGTCCGGGCCTATCCTGTGCATTTAAGGAGGCTGAGTGGCATCTATTGCCTCCAACTACTAGATACAAATAGCCAGCACCATCCCCTAGATATGGTCACCACCATCCCCTGTTGTGGTCACTGCCATCCTCTAGCTGTGGCCACTATTGTCCCCTAGCTGTGACCACCACTGTTCCCTAGCTGTGGTCACCAACATCCCCTAGTTGTGGTCATCATCACCCCCTACTTGGGGTCACCATCACCACCATCCTCTAGCTGCGGCCGCCACCATCCCCTAGTTGTGGTCACCACCATCCCCCAGTTGTGGTCACCAGTGTCCTCTAGCAGTGGCCACCGTCATCCCCTAGCTGTGGCCAACACCATCCCCTAGCTGTGGCCAACACCATCCCCTAGCTGTGGCCAAAACCATCCCCTAGCTGTGGCCACCATCATCCCCTAGCTGTGGCCACTGCCATCCCCTAGTTGTGGCCACCACCATCCCCTAGTTGTATTTCCTGATATTGTCAAACAGCCCTAGGGAAGAGGGAACAAAATCACACACATACCCACACACCCAACTGAAACCACCGGCCACACAAACAATGGGAAAAGGGCTCCTCAGATCCCTCCAGAGTAATAATTCGGGAAAGCACTCATCCAGGCTGATGAGCAGAGCTTTTACTTAGACACTAGCACGAGGAGGATGCCCCGTGGCTGTGACTGAGGATATGAGCAATGCTTGGAGAATGCTCACCCTCTTCCAGAAACACCATGGTCACCCAGGCATCTGTCTGAGCAGAAGGGATTTGACATTTGGAGATGACAATACAGGAGGAGAACCCAGGGCTGACAGGAGGAGCCGGACTGGGCTTGGCAGCAGGCTGGGGGAGGAGATCCACGAGGACTGAGCTACAGGGTGGGGGAGGAGATCCACGAGGACTGAGCTACAGGGTGGGA